>NC_137026.1:34933307-35020807 GCF_032717465.1 Coenobita brevimanus
GATGGCTGCCGGAACTCAGGGGAATTATGGGTATTCAGCAGAGTTAATTAGTCACTAGATTGGTCCGATTATTGCTAGTTATTATTATTATTATTATTATTATTATCGTCATCGTCATCATGGCCTTTCTCCTCCTTCTCCTCCTCTTCCTCCTCGTCAACATCATCATCATCATCATCTTTGTCCTTTCTCGTCATCATCTTTTCCATCCTCCTCCTTCTCCTCCATCATCATCATCATCATCATCATCATCATCATCATCATCATCATCATCATCATCATCACTCCCTCTTCCTCTCTACCTCCACCTCACTCACATACACTCTTCTAGCAAGTCTCTCTCTGCCTCCCTCATATCTCTCTCCACTCCATCTCTCAGTATCATCCTCGGTCTTCCCCTCCTTCTCTCCACCTTCACCTCACTCACATGCACTCTTCCAGTCAGTCTCTCATTCTCCATTCTCCTCATAGCCAGACCATCTCTCCACCACACATACTCTTCTAGTCAGTCTCTCATTTTCCATTCTCTCCACATCCACGTCAACACCACAGTGCTCCTTTACTTCCTCACTTTGCTTTCCGTTCCTAAGGCCAGTGTAATAAAGAGAGAGAGAGAGAGAGAGGAGGGGGGGGGAATACGTGCCTATGTTGCTACGTCATTAGGTGGGGCAGGGAGGTAGATAGGCAAGGAGGTAAGCAGAGAGGTAGGTAGGTAGGAAGGTAGACAAGTAAGGTAGGTAGGTAGGTAGATAGATAGATAGGTATGGAGGTAATCAGAGAGGTAGGTAGGTAGACAAGTAAGGTAGGTTGGTAGGTAGGTAGAAAAGTAAGGAGAGAGGGAGGGAGGTAAGCAAGGAGGTGAGGAAGTAAAGAAGGAGTTAGGAACAAAGGTACAGTCGGTAGGTAGGTAGGTAGGTGGGTAGGGAGGTAGGTAGGTAATAGGTAGGTAGGTCGGGAAAAGTGAAAGAAGTGCAGCTACTCCTTTCTGTGCTAAAAAATTGAACTAACACCATAATACCCTTCATACAAGTGATAAAAGAGTCCAAGGCCCTGTGCACAAGCGATTTATTCCGTTAATTACACCTTACTGTCCTCCTCTGCGTTACCTAAATCCTTCCAATATCGCCATACTCTGCATAAAAAACGTACCAAGAGATTTTGCCCACCCATATCCAAAAATAAATCGCTAAGGAAGAGGTGTTAGGGAGCTTCCTCATCCTACACTTCATCCTTAGGGACATTAGAGTGATAGCAAGCAATACTCTCTCTCTCTCTCTCTCTCAAGCCAGGAAAGATAACTACCTAACCCTAGTGTGCATTTAAATCTCTCTCTCTCTCTCTCTCTCTCTCTCTCTCTCTCTCTCTCTCACACACACACACACACACACACACACACACACACACACACACACACACACACACACACACACACACGTTCTCGCTTGCCAACTGGTGGACGGGAGTTCGCGCCTCGCTCAGGTTGCGAAAAGTTCCACTGACGAAGTGGGTGGTTATTGTCCCCCTTGAGCAAGGGGACGGGTGTGTGCGTGTGTGAAGGTCACAGCCTTGCCCTTAGATCGGACTATATGAGCTCTCAGCTCCCTTCCGGGAGGGTAAAAGCTGACGATCACGACCATCAAGTGATCCTGACCTACCCGGTGAATTACACACACACAGAGCACAATAATAATAATAATAATAATAATAATAATAATAATAATAATAATAAAAATAAAAGAAATAGAGATAAAACTAACGGACCAGGATGTGAAGAGAAAGGGAGAGTGAGAGGGCATGCAGCTCTGGCCTGGGTCCATTATCTCTCTCTCTCTCTCTCTCTTTTCCTGCCCGAGTATCTTATCTGCTTCTGTACTGTATATCCTCTCTCTCTCTCTCTCTCTCTCTCTCTCTCTCTCTCTCTCTCTTTGTGTGTGTGTGTGTGTGTGTTTGCCTGCCCGAGTATCTTATCTCCTTCTGTATATTCTCTCTCTCTCTCTCTCTCTCTCTCTCTCTCTCTCTCTCTCTCAACTCCAAGGTCAAGATTGTAGCTAAGAATCTGCCTTCCCCCCATCTCTTACCCTCCCCCCCTCCCTCCCTCCCTCCCTTACTTCAACTTTCACTGTCCTCTGTCGGGCACACACACACACACACACACACACACACACACACACACACACACACACACACACACACACACACACACACACACACACACACACACACACGAAAGCAGATACATACATACACATACATGCATACAGACATACATACATAAACCAAGATTGTGTACTGCAGAGAGAGAGAGGGGGGGGGAGTTCGTGGAAGGGTAGAAGGTGAGAGGTAGGGAAAAACCAGACCATATTTCATCTATTCAGTATATCTATCCATCTATCTATCTGTCTATCTATCCATCCATCCACCTATATGTGTCTTCCTGTTTATCTGTATACTTATCTATCTATCCATGCAACTTTATCTATCTACCTGATTATATATTTATCTATCTATCCATCTACCTATCTATCTCACCGTTTATCTATCCATCCATTCACTCCTATTTACCTTGTTATCTATTTACTTATCTATCTATCCATCTATCTGTCTATCCTTTTATCTATCCATCCATTCACTCATTCACAATCTATCAGGCTGTCCTTTAATCCTTGCATCTATCCACCCATCTATTTTTCCATCCACCCATTTATCTATCTACCCATCTATCCATCTGTCCATTCATACATCTATCTATCTATCTACTAGTCTGTTAATCTATCCATCTAACTGCTTATCTCAGTCCAGCCACCTATCTTTCCATCTATCCATCCATTTGTCTATCTATCAACCAGTCTATCTATCTAACAGTCAGTCTGTCTATCGGTCTACCCATCAGTCTATCCTTCCACGTACCTATCTGTCTATCTATCTATGACTCTATCTATTTATCCATCTATCTATTCAGTCACCCGTCTAACTGTCTTCACCCATCCATCCATCCATTAATCTATCTACCTATGAATCTCTCTCTCTCTCTCTCTCTCTCTCTCTCTCTCTCTCTCTATCCTCCAGTCAGCGTAGGGACACGAGGCTAGGCTGCTCCAACCAGTCTCCATCAACCCCTTCACATCGACAACCTATTCTTTATTTTCAAGCGATTTATTTCCCCAGTTTGAAGGAGAGTTAAATTACTTTCTCGCAGTTTCCCTTCTTACTCCAGTTTATTATTATTATTATTATTATTATTATTATTCCCGCCTCTGAGTCTCGCAGTGATTTCAAAACCAGAGACTGCATAAGGAGTCTGAAGGGCCCAGGTTATGTGTCCAGGTATGGGCCATCGCTGATAGAAAAAAAATTCAAATCACCCCAATGGGATCAAGGTCACTTTAAGAAACAGTAGATGGAGTAGTGATTGTCCGCAAGTTAGTTACAGAGTTATAGCTATTATTATTATTATTATTATTATTATTATTATTATTATTTTATTTATTGGTACTCATTTTGCCTCCTATCTATGTGTATCTGTTAGTCTATTTATATATCTTTTCTCTAAGTTTATCTATCTATATCTCACTGTCTATTTCTGTCTGTCTGTCTGTCTCTCTCTCTCTCTCTCTCTCTCAATATTTATTTTGAACCTTGTACTCCCATAAACAATTCTGTACTATTTTGAACACTTTGAAGCTCAAGTTGAACTCATTTGAATTCGTTTTGGACATATTTAAAATTACTTGAACTTATTTTGAACATATTTGAACTCATTTTGAACTCATTCTTATCCATTTTTCAAAGTTCTTTGTACTCATTTTTGAACATTGTATTCCTTTGAACTCTTCTGTATTTTGTCTCTTTGAATTCCTGTGTTCTTTGTGTTGATTTTGAACTTTGGCCTCATTTTGAATTCCTTTGTATTCTTTTTAGTTTTCCTCCCGACACTTTCACCACGTCCTTTCTCTTTCATTTCTTTCTCCTCCTTTCTCTCTCTCTCTCTCTCTCTCTAAGTTATGTTTTGAATTATGTGTGTTTGTATTTATGTGTGTCTGTATGTGTAAGTATAGCCTGTGTGTGTGTGTGTGTGTGTGTGTGTGTGTGTGTGTTTGTTTCCGTTAGTGAGATGATACTGGCATCCCTTTACTTCACCCCACCTGACCTGGTAACGTTCCCATATACCTACCCTCATATTCCCCTCATCCCTTACCCTCATACCCCCCTCCCCTCATCTCTTCCCCTCCCTTACCCTTATACTCCCCTTCCCTCACCTTCCCCTCCCTTACACTAATACTCCCGTCCGCTCACATTCCCCTCATCCTTTACCCTCCCTCCCCTCATCCCTTACCCTCCCTTACCCTCATACTCCCCTACTCCCTATCTGGCATTCCTCCCCATCATTTCCCTTACCTTGTGTCCCGTGTGTGTGTGTGTGTGTGTGTGTGTGTGTGTGTGTGTGTGTGTGTGTGTGAGAGAGAGAGAGAGAGAGAGAGAGAGAGAGAGAGAATTCAGTATATATAAAATGTATGCATGTATACAGTATATGTATGAACGTATGAATGGATGGATAGATGAATGGGTGTATCTGTCTGTCTATCTTTGTAACTATCTATCCATCCGTCTATCTATCTATCAACCTGTCTGTCTACGCATCTATATGTCTGCCTATCTATGTATTTAACTATCTATCTGTCTGTCTGTCTAACCATCTGTTTAACCGTTTATCTATCAGTCTGTCTATCTCTCTGAATAACGTTCGCCCTGTCAATCTTATCACCAAGTTTGACAAGCGTAATCACACTGCCTTCCCTCCCCCACGAGAGTACCGCCAGACACCACGCCCCCCAAGCTAGGTCAAATGAAAGTTAATTCCGGGTCACACAATGGAGGGGAGTGGCCTGGGGGAGGGGGAGGGAAAAAGGGGAGGAGTGACGTAAGGAGGGGGAGGGAGAAAGGGGAGGGGTGACGTAAGGAGGGGGAGGGAGCAAGGGGAGGGGTGACGTAAGGAGGAGGGAAAAAGGGGGAGGAGTGACGTAAGGAGGGGGGAGAAAGAGAAAGGGGGGTGAAGTAGGGAGGGGGAGAGAAAAAGGGGGGAGGGAGTGGGAGAAAGGTAAGGAAATGGAAGAGAAAGAAGAGAGAAGGAGAAAGAAGGGGGTTTTGTGTTTGTTTTTTGGGGATGTGCACGTGAGACACACACACACACACACACACACACACACACACACACGTTTATCAAGCACACGTCCATGCAGGGGACGAGCCAGAAATTGCCTTCCTTCTCCACCCCCTTCTATCTCCTGACTGCCGTGTGGAGAGAGAGAGAGAGGGAGAGAGAGAGAGAGAGAGGAGATAAGGAGATAGGGAAGAAGAGGGGGAGGGGTAAAAGGTGATGGAGAGATGGTGAGGGAAGGTGGAGGGAGAGAGGAAGGGAGGTGGTAGGAAGACTGAGAGAAGGGAAGAATGTGTAGGAGAGAGAGAGAGAGAGAGAGAGAGAATGAGTGGAGAGGGATATAGAAAGAGGGAAGTAAGAAGAGTGAAGAGGAAAGTAGGAGGGAGGGAGGGAGAAGGAAAGGTAAGAGGGAGAATGGAGGGAGAGAGACATACGGAGGGAGGGGGGAAGGGTAAGAGGGGGGAAAAAGGGTGGAGAGAGAGAGGGAGGAAAGGTGAAGGAAGGTCAGAGAAAGGAAGCCCCTCCCCCCCTCCCCTCCCCTCCTAATCTCAACCTTCTAAGAACCGGCCAAGGAGTCTGAAATCATGTCTTCCGTAACACCTTTTCCCAAGCGATTTATTTTGCTACTTGTCTGTGTTACATAAAGCCTTCCAGTATCGCCAAACTCTGCATACATAACGTACCAGACGATACCAGCCAGCCGTACCCAAAAATAAGTCGGTAAGGAAGAGGTGTTAGGGAGCTTCTGAAACGCAAAGGTGTAAGCAGATTTCCATATTTTATTTATTTACGTCAGATGGAGGAGGTTTTATATTTCACCCCCCCCTCTCTCTCTTTTCTGTATCTATCTGTCTCTTTATCTATCTATCTGTTTTTATCTTTGTTTACCTATCTGTTTATCTATCTATATATCTATCAGTATTTATCTATCCATCTATCTGTCTGTCTATCTTTTCGTCTCATGCCACCCGTCTGTGTATCTATCTCTGTCTGTGTCTGTCTGTCTGTCTTTTTTTATATTTTATGTCTCTCTCTCTCTCTCTCTCTCTCTCTCTCTCTAGCGGTCACCTTCAGTTCACCTTTATCCTAATAATCCTGGCTCTCCTACCCTCTCCCTACCCACATCACCTCTACCAATGTCATTATTATTAGTAGTAGTAATAATAGTAGTAGCAGTAATAGTAGCAGTAGTAGTAGTAGTAGCAGTAGTAGTAGTAGTAGCAGTAGTAGTAGTAGTAGTAGCAGTAGTAGCAGTTGTTGTTGTAATATATTATTATTATTAACATTATTATTATTATTATTATTATATATTTTATTATTATTATATTTTATTATTATTATTATTATTATATTTTATTATTATTATTATTATTGATTTTCTCCTTCTCCTGATGATGATGATTATCATTAATCTCTCTCTCTCTCTCTCTCTCTCTCTCTCTCTCTCTTCTCTACCTTTCACACATGTTTTCCGCGTCGAATAATTCCCGCCGCATCCGTGAGTGTGGTGAAGGTGGCGAATCCTGCTGCTTCACCGAACTCTACTTTCAACTCCCTTCAGATCCGGGAGTAGCACTTGACCCCAACTCTCTCACATTAGTGTTTATTTTAATTACCTCTTCTTTCCCACGTTACACACACACACACACACACACACACACACACACACACACGCGCACACACACACACACACACACACACACACGCGCACACACACACACACACACACACACACACACACACACACACACACACATCACATCACATTATATAAGTTGTATATGTATGTGTGTGTTTGTGTAATTCACCGGGTCGGTCAGGATCACTTGATGGTCGTGATCGTCAGCTTTTTACCCTCCCGGAAGGGAGCTGAGAGCTCATATAGTCCGATCTAAGGGCAAGGCTGTGACCTTCACACACGCACACACCCGTCCCCTTGCTCAAGGGGGACAGTAACCACCCACTTCGTCAGTGAAACTTTTCGCAACCTGAGCGAGGCGCGAACTTCCGTCCACCAGTTGGCAAGGTCAGGGGTCATAGCTTAGGGTCAGAGTCCACGATATAAGGTCATTTCATGGGATTAGACGTGGTTCAAAATTGGCGCATAGGAAAAATAAGTCGATTTTGGACAGAGAGTCAAAATTTTGGATACGGCGTTAGGGGAAACACATTAAGGTGGTTTTGCCATGTGGAGAGGATGGTGAGTGAGAGACTGACGAGGAGAGTGTATGTGAGTGAGGTGGAAGAGGGGAGAGGGAGGGGAGGCTAAGGATGAGAAGGAGGGATGGAGTGGAGAGGTATATGAGAGAGGGGTTGGGTGTGAGCTGGGAGCAGGGCAGTGAAATGGCGGGGGACGGAGCGACATGGAGGCGATTTGTTTGTGGCCACCCCTGACAGGATTAAGACGTCTGGCAATAAACAGATAAATAGATAGATCCAGCAAAGGTCAGGGTCACAGGTCGAGGTCAGATTGGGTCGCGATGTTGCCTGTGTTAATACTCTCATTTTTTTTTTTTCGGTGCAGGTAAAACTTCTAATTATATGTAGTAGTAGTAGTTACCCCTTCAGTACGAGACTCTCCTATCTATCCAAACATGTATCTCTGCCTGCCCGCCCGTCTATCTATCTCTCTGTGTACTTATTTACCTGTCTGTCAGTGTACCTATTTACCTGTCTATCAGTGTACCTATTTACCTGTCTGTGTACCTATTTACCTGTATCAGTGTACCTGTTTACCTGTCTATCAGTGTACCTATTTACCTGTATCAGTGTACCTATTTACCTGTCTATCAGTGTACCTATTTACCTGTCTATCAGTGTACCTATTTACCTGTCTATCAGTGTACCTATTTACCTGTATCAGTGTACCTATTTACCTGTATCAGTGTACCTATTTACCTGTCTATCAGTGTACCTATTTACCTGTATCAGTGTACCTATTTACCTGTCTATCTGTGTACCTATTTACCTGTCTATCTGTTTGTCTCTGTCTGTCCATCCATCTATCTCTCCAGTCAGACGCCTTAATCCCGGAAGGGGTGACTACAGACAAATCGCCTCCATTTCATCGTCTCACCATCAGGCTGCCTTTTCTCCAGCTCACACCCCTCTCACATATACCTCTCAACCCCTTCCCTCCATCTCATCCTCGGTCTCCGTAATGCTAAATGAAATTGAATGACAATGGCAAAACTAGAATATAAGCATGTAGTTGTGCAAAAGGGGTTGATTGAGACTGTAAGGGAGCCAAGGGTGTGACTAGGGTTAGGTAGGGTGGGGTTAGACAGGGTAGAGTTAGGTAGGGTGGGGTTAGGTAGGGTTGGGTAGGGTGGGGTTAGGTAGGGTAGGGTTAGGTAGGGTGGGGTTAGGTAGGGTTGGGTATGGTGGGGTTAGGTAGGGTTGGGTAGGGTGGGGTTAGGTAGGGTTGGGTAGGGTGGGGTTAGGTAGGGTAGGGTTAGGTAGGGTGGGGTTAGGTAGGGTGGGGTTAGGTAGGGTGGGGTAGGATAGATTATGTGTTGGCATGAAGAGGGTATGGTAAACTATATATCAGGACAGGGTAGGGTAGGGTGGGGTTAGGTAGGGTTGGGTAGATTATGTGTAAGGACGGAGAGGGTAGGGTAGATGTATCAGGGTAGGGTAGCATATGCAGGACTGGGGTAATGATGAATAGGTAGATTATGTGTAGGCATGAAGAGGGTAGGGTAGAATGTGCTTGACTGGGGTAAAGTAGGGTATGGTAGAGTGTCAGTGGGGTAGGGCAGGGTTGAGTATATATCAGGGTAGGGTAGGGTAGGATAGATTGTGTCAGAATTGGGTAACGTAGGGTAGGGTAGTGTAGAATATGTCAGAGTAGGGTAGGGTAAGGTATGGTGTGTCACACCAGGGCAGGGTAGGGTAGGGTAGAGTATGTGTCACGGTAGGGTATCAGAGTGAGCTAGGGTATGGGGTGTCACACTAGGGTAGGATAGGGTAAAGTATGTGTCAGGGGAGAGTAGGGTATTGTCAGAATGTTAGGGTAGGGTGAGAGCCGTAGGGTAGGGTAGGATAAATGTCAGACCAGGGTTGGGTAGGGTAGGATAGTGTAGGGTTTGTGTCAGACTGGGGTAGGGTAGAATAAGGTAACGAGTAAGTTATGGTAGGGTAGGAAAGATTGTGTGTGTGTGGTTATCATAATGCAGTCGTAATAGTGTAAACATATTAAATTCTATGGAGGTAACGAATAAAATCATATTTGACGTCGCATACACAAAAGCCTTCGTGTTTTCGTCCCTACCCATCAACGACCTTGTTTCGGAGGCTGTCTAGTACCTCTTCCTGTACCATGTTCTCCCCCCCCCCACACGTTTTTCCCGTGAAGTGGGGAGATGTGTTGCAAGGGGCATGAATTAAAAAAAAAAAAAACGCGCTGTAGAAGGTACCAGGCTGGGTGCAACACAAGTGCTGGGCAGTGAAGTTACCATATATCCACGCTTACTAAGAGAAGGGATTACCAGCTACCATTTTAACCCTTTTAGCATTTTCTTTTTCCCGGCATGCAAGGAGTACGTGGGCACTGGGTAGGTATCTTCTCTTTCCGGGGATATGCAGATTAATACATTAACTGAAAAGTCAATTAGTTTACATTCTTTAGTGTATCATTTTGTTGATTATGTGGTCACGGGAGTTCATCTTCGTGTATAGAATAAGAAATTTAGCTTCGCTCTTAAGTGTGCATTAATATATACGTGTAACATCGAGGTATTTAGCATGTTATTTCATATTTTCACATCGCATAACAGTTTACAGCTTGTAGTCGGGCGCCACTGATGCAGTCAGCGTTTTAACATTAAATTACCTCTTGAAACGTGTAAAATAACCACTCATTAGGAAATAAGTGCTTGATTAATGAAAAGTATGACCTGCCCGTAGCCCCGCTAAACTGGAATAACCTATTTTAACATTAATTTATCGCACTGCAGTTTCTTTTGCGTAATAGATATTAGGAAAAACAAACAACCAAGTGTACACTCAGTAAATGGGTGCAGGATACTCGTTAATTAATAAAAATAATGAATGTCATTCCTTTTATTTACATACTTGAACAATAATAAACATCGATTTTGATGTTGACTTTCAAGGGTATTAAAGTTGTTTATGAATTCTCTGCACTCCTTGTATACAATTATATGAAACTTCCATGGCACTCACAATGTTAAATCTAGAACAGAAGCTAGAATCAAGCCTGTAATAACACAAAACACTATAAACAGTATACTAAGCAGCCTGGCAGACGACTGCTCGGGTAAAGCCCGCGCTATTTTCTGATGCTTGCGCATGCCCACTTTGTTTTCTTTTTTTATAGACACTGGTATATGCCTAACCTCTATATGTGAACCATAATATAACAACAAACTATCGGTTCCAGGAATTTGAAGGTATTGAGTGGTATAAAGGGTATAAATGGAGGAAGCAATGAGGTGTGAACCTATTCTGGTGCCAGTGTGATCGGGTTGGGTTGATGCGAGGATGTTGTGGTCGCAGGGTCGTGGCTGGTTTGTTTGGATTTAGGAATCTATACTCGGGTCCGACATTTGCGCCAAGGATACATTTGTAAACTGAGGACTTTGGCTCTGTAAATTTTACTTTATACGTCACAATGTTGCCATGAATATCGAAGAAAAGATTATATGCTACCACGATGGCTTAGAGAAGGACAAATATAAGAAAATATTTTATCTGTGAGGCGTGTGCAGTGAGAAATCGGAAGATATATGAGCGACTCTGGCTGGTCTTTGACCTGGACTGTGAAGTACACGAAGGGATGTATATTTTGATCATTATCATGCAATAGCTAGCTGTCTAGTCATATAAACACAGCCAAGTCATCACCATGGCCTCGATGGAATACGACGTAGAGTCCATGGGCGGCTTGATGCCGGTAAGTGAAGAATTAGTATAGCGAGTTGTGGAAGAGGCGGTGTAGGGCCTGGTCCAGACAAGAGTATGGCGCCTCCATCTTGTGGTCGCACCCTCGCATCCTCTCCTTCACGCTACTCTACACCTCCTTTTAGCCTCACTCAACATTGTTTCTTCGTCTGAGAGCATTTCTGTTTAATTGTACAGGTGTATGAAGTGATGTACCAACAGTGGCCAGACACACACTTGCCCCTGGGGCCTCTCTCTCACCCCACACTCACCCCTACCCAGCTGCACTAAACACTTTGGCGTGGGGTCCACATTCTTAGGGCATGTTGGACCAGTTTGAGCACATTTGAATGATAAACTTGCATGTGGAAATTAAATAAATGAAAAGCTTTATTTGGTATGAAAATCATCTACTTAATAGTGTATGCATGTGTGATGGGATATAAGCCAAATAATGATCTGATGATGTGTAGTGCGTTTTTACCTTGCCAATGACCTAATGGAGAATATTTGATAGGAATTATTCACTAAGGTAATTAGTTACACTCAAAAATGCATATTGCATAACTGTCTTTATGAAGTGCTGCTGGTTGATAATATTTAGTTTTCACAATGGACATTAGCTTAGCCTTAGTATTTCATAGATTTTTTTAAAGTTCTGATTGATAATGGTAGAGCAGTGATTCATTTAGGTCAGATATATATCAGAGTTTGTGTACAGACTGAGAATTCTACTTTTGCTCGTACTGGTGCATCCAAGATTTGCCTGCGTTTCTGTGTCTTTTGTGTACAGTTTTGTGTTTATATGAAAGTGTGTGGTTACTTTCTCTTTTATTCATATCAGTACTGTATATATATATAGAAAACTTAAATGTTTTAATATATGATCAGGAACAGTACAGTATTAACAGTTCATTGTATCCAGAAAGCATTAGGAAATTCTTAAATAATGAAGATGCTGTACTTAATGTAATACATTTACTAGCAGTGCAATATTTGTTATATCCAAAGGTATCAGAGCTGTTGGTGATAGATTGTAATAGCCTACTTCTGCTTTATATTCACATGTATATTGTTCAGATTTTAACAAAGTATTCATGTAGATGAAATTGTACTTACCGTGAGGATGGAATGCCTTTTCAGGGTTAGGTGAATGTATCTACAGGTGTTCAGATAGTTTGTGTTTTTTATGAATTAGGGTCCAAGTCTTATACCCAGTCAGTATGTGGTTATAGTATTTCAGTTTTGGGGCAATTTTATTTGTCCTAGGAGAGGTTTTTGAAAATGGAGGAGTTAGGTTATACTTCGTGTAATCTTCATTAACCCCTTCAATCGATCATGTTTTGAATATGTTCATCCAACTTCTGGGTTATTTTATTCAGCTCGTGTAGCAAAATGAAATTCTGAAGGAGTTAATGAAAACGTTCAAACCCATCCCTGTAAATAGTTTTTCCATTGTAACAAAATGATCTGGAGGTAGCAAGAGTAAATTAAAAATATACTGTACCGGTACATCAGATTCAGGGAGTTAACCCCTTTAGTATGAGGAGCCAGTTAACTAAGTGGAATAAAGTCATCTGTAAGCACCGATGACAAAGATAAACTAAAAACAACATAGATTTGATGGAGTAAAAGGGTTAAACAAAAAAAATTCTTTTATTGAGGTGTTTTGCAAGCCAAGTACGCATAAGGTTTGAATTTCAGTTTCTTAATGAAAACTGATGAACAAAAGAAATTTTCACTTTGGTATTTAATATATATGCTTCTGTACTAATAATCAAAAGTAATTTAAAAAAGAATTGCAAAGGAGATCTTTACCTTCATGTGACTTCTTTTAAATTTGAGTGCTGTAACCATAATTGCATGAAATAAATACCATATACACATTTATACATAAAACAAATAACTTTTTATGTGCCATGAAAATAAGGTAACAGGTGCTGCAGCATGCATTTATCTGAAATGACTGCCATTTTCCCTGTAACATCCATTATTAAAGGGAACAAAATGAGATACGAGTATCTTCTCAAAGACTGATGAATGCAGTACATACTAGGAAAATTGAACCATCCAAAACATGTTGTAGTAGAGATAGGGTTTTCATTGTTTCACTAGTTGTAAATTTTCTTCAGATGGAACTGTGCAATAGCCAACAGGTACAACATAGGCTACTAGTATTTGGTGCTCACAAAGTTCTGCTGGGTTTCAAGAAATTCATTTGATGTAAAAAGCTGAACATGCTGAGATGCAATTTCAAATGAAGTGTGGTAAGTGCATCTCGGTATGTTGAGCTGTTTGCACACACGGTCATAAATTAAGTCCAGCAGGGCTTTGTGGACGTCATGTATTAAACTGCATGAAACTTTTATTAAAGTAATAGAACTGAACACTGTTACTTTTCATATACAGTATTTCTAAACTTAGCAGTACTGAGAAGTCATCATTAAAACTTATTTTGCAGCATTGGTCTGGTCCTTTAAATGAAAGCGTTTGAACGATTGGAAATAAAATTTTTGAGTAGAAAATTGCAAATAGAACATCAGACTTTGTTAGTATGGTACTTTGGATTAAGATTTTAAAGCAACGAATGTTTTAGGTATGTGGTTCGTACATGGTGTCATTACTAAGGGATTTTCTCTCAGGGTAGGAAGGATTTGTCACAGTGAAAGGATGGAGAGTTTTCTTCATACTGTCAGTTTTCATTATAGGCTATACTAAAGATTTGTTCCATCACTTATGCTATACAGATGTTATCTTAATTGGGAGAAACTGCCAAATCAGCTTTATATGTAGCTAGCAAGGAAACTTTCATAGACAAATTTTCTGTAATTAACTGTACTTACTGTTAAACGGTGAATTGCAAGGACCAAAGTACTCCCAATTAAGAATGTGATACAAGTATGGTCTGCTTTACTTAGCTGACATAATATTTCTTGTCACTTGATCCTAGTCTTTCCGTTTTTAGATGGAGAAGATAGAGTGAAGGTGATTTATTTATGTATTTTTTATGGGGGGGGGGGTTGGGATGGGTTGATACTTTATTATATGATGGTAATGTTTTTTTTTGGTGGGAGTTGAGATGATTACAGTGATAAAGACTATTTTTAGTGGGATATAGTATTGGGATGATGATGATGATGATGATTATATAACTGATGATTTTTTTTACAATTTTAACTGATGATTTTTTTTTTTACTATTTTCCCCTGTACCTCGACAGCAAATCTTGGCTCTGACGGCACCACCTGGGAACCGCGACCCCAATCGTCAGCAGAGCAGTGGTGGATCGACAGGCAGCACAGGAAAAGAGGGCCTGGCGGCGCATCCGTACTTCCGTCGGCCAGGGCGCGGACACAACCATGACTCCTGTGATGCTTGTGGCGAGGGGGGCGACCTTATATGTTGTGACCTTTGTCCAGCATCGTTCCATCTTATGTGCCAGTATGTCATGGTGTTGCTTGGCTTTTTTGTGGGGGGGGGGGGATTTTCAAATCCTTCATTCCTGGCAGCATAGAAAATCTTTTAGGCTGTTTTATTTTATTCAGCAGTTTAATCAGTTTTTTTTTTTTTCCTAGCAGTTTAATCCAGCGTACTTATGACACAACAGTATAAGATTCTGCTGTGTTTTGAATATTGCTAGACTATGTACATTATTTTTTATTTACAATAATTTTTTTACTGAAGGGACATATGTCAAAGTAGTACCTGGTATTCAGATCAGATCAAATGATAAGCCCTTGTTATTTTTTAAAACAAATAAATACACCACTTTTTTTTTTTTCCCCAATATTTTGAGTAATGCCAGGCTGCCTTTATTTATTCTGGTTGAACTGAAAGGCATGTGTCAAAGTAGTACTGTATTCAAATCATATCAGATAACAGGCATTTTGTTATTTATTAAAGCTGTGAAATGGCATTCTCTGTTGCCCCGTGAATGACTGTACTCCTGAACGTATTCTTTTATGTTACCCTGTGCATTATTACAAATCCAAGTGAGGTCATATTTTACAGTGATTGTTTGCTTGTTTCCAGTGACCCACCATTGAGCATAGAAGACATCCCCATGGGGCGGTGGGCGTGTCACCAGTGTAGAGTCTCAGGTGTAAGTATTGTAAACCATATCACCTCTTTCCAGTCTCAGCCAGTGATGTTTATTATATGCTTGACTGGCTTCAGCTAGCTTCAGCCCCCTTCACATATCCTGTCTCTGTTGTTATTTTATTTAATGCATTTCATTTTATGGTAAGCTAACCTTAACCTCCCTTCTCCACCTCCTCTCTTTTCTCTCTGTTTTTTATTTATGTCATTTCACACCTTGAAGCAATATTGTTGAACTGGCTCTTACACATCCCCCCCCCCCCAGGAAGTTAGAAGTTTGAAAAAAGTTGTGGAAGGATGTGGACCCTGCTGACTAGGTACTCATGATAAGTCTACCTTTGTGTATTTTGTGCTCTTGTTTTGGCATCCTGTTCACCTCTGTAATACAGTTGAGGGAATTTTATTGAGAAGGATGGTCATGATGGTATCTGTTTTTGTCCAGCCTGATGATGATCGGACTTCAGTTTCAAGCGGGAAGTCCAACAAGAGTGCCAAGAGTATGAAGCGGAAAGACAAGGAGGAAAGCAACAGTAATGACAAACGGGTGTGTTCGGGAGGCCGGGAGTTTGAGGTGTCTGACTCTCCATTGTTGACACTGGTTAAGGCTGCTGCCGCTGTCAACCCAAAGCAGTTTTCTCTCCCTCCCGAGATGACGCTACCTGTATGCTTCCCCGGCGAGCCCAAGAGTAAGTGATGAGACTGTGCATAGTCTTTGTTGTTTGTACCCTATCTGACTTTTTTTTTTTTAATCATTTGTATATTATAGAAAATTGCCTATTAAATTTCCATTCCTGTGTGTTTAGTTGATTAAACCCAAAACAGTCTTCTCTCCCTCCCTAAGTGACACTACTGTAATTCTGTGCTTCCCTGGCAAGTTCAAGAATAAATGATGAAATTGTGAGCCCTGTCATGAACTCTGTTTAACTACTTCACCCTGAGGATATCTTCTTTTACTATGGTTATCGAACAGATGATATGATACAGTTTCAGGGAAGGATCTTGAGTGTGCTGTGGCCTTCCAGCTGTTGATGTGGATAATCTTTGCTTTAATCATTCTGACCACCACACTTCGACCTGTCATGTATGATTGAGATTTTTTTGGAGTCTTGTTGCTGCTACCAAATATGTGGTTAAAGAGAGCCCACTGTTAGTAGAGGTTAATGAAAGCCAATTCCTTCTGAATGGCAAGTCTCTTAGGTTGAACAGAATCTTGGTGAAGGAGTAGATATAGGAGTTTAGATTATGAGTGATAGATGGATGTGTGTGTTTACTTCGTCGTTGTTGTTACGCAGCTTCTGGTCGTAATGGCAACAGACGGTGTCAAAAAAAGAAATCTCACGAACTAGACAACGGCCTTGTCCCCCTCCCTGCCAAACTTTGCTTCACGTGCAACAAGTAAGACCACATGTTGCATTTATTGATTTACAAGTAAAGGTATAAGTACCCTGTAGAACACAATTTTTTGACAAAAAAAAAAAACAGCTGATATAAATGAGCCTTCTCTCGTACTGGAATGCTTCTTGATATACCAAAACTACCTTCAGACAATTCTCTTTAACATAGGAAAGATGTATTATTTATATTTGATACTCATCACATGTAAACTCTACTAGGAGCTGTCGTACGGGCCCACTTATTCCGTGTGACTACTGCCAGCTGTTCTTTCACCTGGATTGCCTGGACCCTCCCCTCACCACACCACCCATGGGCAAATGGATGTGTCCAAACCACCCGGAACATTTTGTGGTAAGTCTGTGACCTGTATTTGAAGTGACGCTGGATTTGTGAACACTTCATCCTTAGCGATTTATGTTATACCGTAGCATCCTCATTTGTGTTCTGAATGCAAACCATGAACAGTATGCTAAAGTCACCACAAACATTAAAGAGGGTGTTAAAGTGTAATGCTGTGTGCCAAGTAAAATAACTAAGGAAGAGATGTTCCAGATTCTTCTGTGCTGTAAGTTAAATAGCAAGAGTTATGGTCAACTGTTTTGCATATCTGGGGTTGCACATTATTGCTGCAAGACTTCAACTCTTTTATTCATCACTAGGCTAGGTGTTTAGACGAGGTTTCCCTGGGCGTGCATGGACAGAGCCCACTAAAATGTAAGGATAATGAAAGCACCTGTTTTCATCTCACATTCAGTTACCATTTTCTGCAGGACTTGAAGCCTTGTTCCCATCTCAGACAGTTGCCTTTTTCTCCAGGACTCTACTCTGTTGACGTCGCAGAGCCTGACGGAGCGAGTGAAATTGTGGGACAAGTTCAGTGCGCCGGTGGACCAGGATGCCGTCAGACTGCGCTTCTTCCAAAAATGCCATCGCACTCATCCACCCTTCAGATATAAAGTCAAGCGGGCGCTGCGGTCCAGGATACGAGTGAGTTGATGAAGTCTTGGGTTATAAAGTGTTTGCATATTAAGTTGATGTACAGGGAGATAAAAAAGAAATTGTGAACTTAAAAAAGCCATGTTATAAAATTCATAGTAGGCTTGTATGAAAATTAAAGTACAAGTCAAATTGATGTGGTTTTATTTGTGCAAGATGGAATATGATACTGTAGCTATTAGAATATTAGTAGTTGTTGGTGGAAGGGATAATTACTTGTGCTTGCAGCTGCTCCAGGCAGTGAAGGACCAGTGCTGTGACCCGCCAGATTTATTTCATCAGTCCAGTTAAACTTTCAAATGTAATTAATTGTTTAGGGTAGCTTGATTTAAACAAAGAATATCTCATGGGATTGAAGGAGTTACGAGGATAATTGCTTACAGGTGCCCCAAGCAGTAAAGGACCAGTACAGTGACCCACCAGAACTGTTGCCTCGGTCTGGTCCTCCACAACACCTCCTGCCACCACCCCCAGATCCTGACATCAGCACTGCCACCACCACCACTGCTACCACCACCACCACCACCACTGCCACGTCATTGCCACCGTGGACGATAACCACGGAGATAAAGGAAGAGCCGGACTCAGGAGGGGAGGATAATATGGAAAAAGATACCATAAGGCCAGAACTGAGGAGACTGGAAACTGAGAGGAAAAAGCCGACTAAAGAAGAGTCTGATGAGGTGAGTTGATGTTTACAATGTTCAATGTAATGGTAGAGAATTTGGTTGGAAACAGCGATACCTTACTTGTATTCTTAGGTAAAGAGGCTTCCTACTACTTCTTCCATACTTGTTAATTGCTGCACAAGGCTTTTTAGCCCCTAATTGCCGGGCATCAGTCGGAACTGTCAAGAAATTGGCGGCTGGACGGTGCTGGGTGTCGGTTGGAACTGCACTTGTTTTCACGCCACAGTTTGAAGTGGCCACCATTTGATCTCGTCACCAAACCATACCTCAGTTGTTTCTGTGACTTTCCCAGGTGTAAGACGATGTCTTCTTAACCCTTCTCGTCCGATTCCATTCCCATCTCACGTGGACTTTCGCTTCGTCCATCCATGCCAAGCCGCATCCCGAGGATACTAGGAAAGGACTCAGTGATAGTGCTGTAGGACATGCCTTGGACAATGCTGTGTCTGGTTTATCTAGTAATGAAGCAGTTATCGCATTGAGAGCCAAGCCAAATTGGGGCCGTATGCAATGAATGGATCTTGAATTTGCTCCTTGTTGTCATGTTTTTGTTTTTTCTTGGAGGGAGGAGTTTGCAGCCCCTGGCCTTTGGCTCCTTCTTCCTTGCATTAAAAAAAAAAAAAAAAAAAGCTTACCTCTCCTGCCAAACATTACTCTTCATTACGTCATTACTCATTGACGTGGCGACCTACAGACATGGGGATGCTTTGATTCACAAGAAGAGTTGATGAGTAATATGGCCTTTAATTTGTTTCCCTAACTGCTATAGCTTCCAAGATATTTAGGTTTGAAAACAGGCTATTTTTGGAAAAATTCTCATAGTGAGAGAAGAATGGTGCTATATAGAGCCCGGCATGGAGGGTTAAAATTCCTGTGTGTGTGTTATTTATGCAGTGTTTGTCGATATTAAAAGGATGGAAAACAACATACAGCATCATAGCAGAGTGTTATGTGAAAAATAAATGAAAATGCACTGGGAAGCCTTGCATTGATGAGAGTATTACCCCAAGGAATATATAACTGGAAACTTTCTGTCTAGTTAACGACTGTCAAGCATAGGTTGTTCTACAGATTTAAATATTCTGGACTAGTAATAGCCAAAACTCTGGAATGCCTCTGCCCAACAGGGAGTGATTTGGGTTTGGTTATTACTATATCTTTGCACAGGCAGAGGGAATACAGATTTTGGAAGGTAGTTCTAGCATTGACCCGTTCCATACATGGAGGACCAAGAGTAGTGGTTAACTCCTGCATTAGAGAGTTCGACATAATTGGGTTGAGTGTGTGATGCTGGGCAAGTTCTGTGTCCCTGTTTTTATGAGGGAGGGGTACAAGCAGACGACTCAGAAGAGCAGTGACCATTGAAATAGCTGTAGCAAAGAAGTGCAGTGCTGGGGCAAAGAGAGAGATGTTGAAGGGAGCCAGCAAGAGGAGGGAAACTGATGAGATGAAAAGCCTTTGTCTCTACCCTGTTAAAAGAGCTGTATAGGGTGAGCTTATCCACATGTGAAAACAGTTCTCCACATGGGCATAAGACCCTTGTACAGTATATATATCACTGTGATTTTTTCTTAATTATACATTTTGCTTTCTACATCCACTCACTTGATGTAGGGCTGCTCTCTGGTGCATTTCTTTTCGTCTCTTCCTTCGTTCTTTCCTTCCTTCCTCTTCTGTCTTTCTTTCCTTCATTCTTTCCTCTTCTCTCTATCGGTGACTCTACACTGAGTGACAAGCCAAGTGGTTTCCTGTACACCAGGAAACCATTTACTACACTGGATGGTAACCATTTAACCAGATTATGGCTCCTGGTGGTTTAGTGGGTAATTAGGGCGCTTCAATTGGATTAAGCCAGTGCAGGTTTATATCCAAGGGGTGGTTGGGGTTTATTGCTCACATAATGCCATGCAGGGATGAGTGAGGCTGGTCACTCCCATCTTAAGTGTCAGGACCAACGTGCCTAGCCCAGGGCTCGTACGCTCCTCATGGGGCAACACTGGATTAGGTGGTGATGATGATGATGATTTCTAATTACCAAAGTTTAAAATAGGGTTAGGATAGTGGTGTCTGATGCCAGTGTTATTGTTTCAGTGGTTAGCGAGTGTTTTGTGTTTACAAGCAAGCATTTTGAAGCATATGATGGCGAACAAAAGCTCAGGCAGCGTCAAACAACATCAGCCACAACAGCAGCGGGAATTAAACGGACCCACGCCACTCAACACAACCAGTAATAAGGACAACAGCAAGGTACTGAGTCAGGCTGTAGTATCTGTGCTGAGTGTTGAATGTGTGCGAGATATTGAAGCTGACGAGGCTAGGGAATTGACAAGGGATTGAGTTGGCTGGATGAATTACAGTATACATATGGTAGAATCCATTTCATAGGGCATGCTGATTTGTTCTTCCTGTCATGATTTTCTCTTTCCTTGCTTTCTGGGCCCTCTATTTCACCCCATTCTTACATGGGAAAAAGAATTTGGGATATTGATGGTTTGAATATTTGTACTGTACTTGAAAACATTATTACTGTACTTCCCAGTAATGTGAGCAGTTGTATATTGATGATGATAATGGTATTGAAGGGGATTGTGGTAATGACCATAAATATTATGATGATGCTTTAGCTGTAGAATGGATAGTGATATCAGAAATTTAAGACTACAGTATATAGTATTGAAGAACTTGTGGGACAGTACGTAAAGTGGTGTGAAGAAAGAGGAAGAGGGTTGGAACATGATGATATAGATGATACTTCTGTAAGGCATTTCTTCTAACCTATTGAAAATCCCTAACCCCATTCGGCCCAGGTGATGATCAAGCTGTAATCAGAAGAGAGGGATCAGTGTCACTATTAACCAAGGAGACTCAGTCCTACTTCATAATTGAGTCTCATCAAAATACAGGCTACCACAACTTAATTGTAAAGTCATAAATATGGCCCAGTTCCATCAGGTAAAGACAAACTGACTTCATTGTTCTTCCTATTTCATACAACAAGAGTTTGAATTGTACCCAGATTGCCAGAGTGACCCAGTTGCACCAGGTGAAAATATCGCAACTTAATGTTTGTATTCAGGCTGTGGGAGTGGGTCAGTTCCATGAGGTACAAGCTAACTAATGATAATAACATTGGTTGGTAGTACTGATGATGCCTTGTTTCTGTCAGGACAATGTGCCGTGCCTGGACCGGTGTATTAATGGTGACCTGTCCTCGCATGAACTCTCCATCAAACACCCTCGCCTCTCAGAGCCACGCCGCCAGCAACAACAACCGCAACAGCAACAGCAGCCAGGGGGAGGGGGACACAACCCACCGTTCTCACCCCCACCTGCACCCTGCCTCCCTGCCAAAAAGGGCATTCTAAAAAACCAGAAGGGAAAGTGAGTATTTACTTAATGTCAAGTTTGTATGTCCCAGATTAGTGTTGGTGCAGAATCTTTCTTTTACAGTATATACAGTATATGATGCAGTAATGATCACTTTTATCCTGCCATGGTCTGCTGGATGAGTGTCTATGCTGTTGACCAATATGTTGAAAGTTTGATCCCACCCAAGGGCCATTGTTTCATGTTTGGAATGGTATCTCTTTGCAGATTAGGGTATCACTAGCTGTAATCATTCTGTCAGGTTCATAACTTGGCTCAGAGTGAGTGATGACGGATTGCCTGTTATTCCCATACCTTTAAACATTACCCATTTGTTATATGTATAGTGTGTGTGGAGTTTCAATTTCATGTTTGAGACGTTATTCTATGTATAAATCAGTATTCTCCTCGTACCTTTTCCTTTTACCCATTATTTCAATTGTTCCTTTTTTCTTACCTTTTGGCTGTGTTTACTTTCATTTTTTTTTTTTTTTCACCAGGAGCTTCACAAATATGGGGATCAAGCCACTAAGACAAAGAAAACAGTCAGCCTCGGAGATTTTGTCGGAAACATTGCAATCGTTGGCGTCATCCTTACAGAGCTCCATCACCGGCAAGCAGGGTGGGTGTATATCTCATTCTTGAAGTTACCCTTTAATCCTTTCATTATGATAACACTATAAGATTATGTAACCGACGGTGACAGGATATGATACCAGGGTACTTGTAGCAATGCCCATACCTTTTGTCTAGTGATTTGAACTGTCTAGAAGTTACTGAAGATTTTTATAATTTGTAATATTCTGCCTGCCAGGGAAATAGGTTTATGATGTTTCCATAAATGACCTGAAGTAGGCAGCCTGACTTGTTAAGGACTTGTGCTCCAAAAAAGGTAGTCTGGGTTTGGATGTTAGTGTGAACCTCATCCTTGGTGCTGCTTGAAGCCTAGGTCTAGGAGTGTGGTGAGCAAGTTGTGTCCAGGTGGTACCATAATTTGTGCTGTAACTCCGTCTGTTGGTGTGCCTTGAAAACATAGACTGCTTAACCTCAGAATAGACTAATTTTTCTGTGCCAGGAGTCAGATATCTTAGAGAGAAAGAGAGAGGGAGAGAAAGTCCATCCATCCATCGATCATCCAGTCAAAGTGAGCAGCAGCAAACCTACAGAGAAGGTTGACTGTGCTACTGTGACTGGTTTTATGATCTCTGTGTTTATTAGGTTGTTGGTTAATTAGCAAGTGAGGTAGTAATTGTCATGCCACTCTTCTCTCGTCTCTACAGAGGTGTGCTTAAGCCAGCTAGAGCGTTCTGTGGTTGACGTTCTGGCGTGGCAAAGATTAGAGGAGCTTCTGTGTCCACCAGGCCCCTCACCTCCCCCCGTCCACACCAAACCCCTCCCTGCCCGAGCCCTCCTGTGCCCCCTTATACCCGACGCGCCTCACCTCCACGACTGGGCAGTGAAGTCTCCCTCACCAAAATACTCCAGTGAGCCTGTCGCTATGACCTGCAGGATCTTACACATCGGCAAAGGTATGTAAACTATGTTCAGTTTAAGCAGGTGTAAAATTGATCTATCTCATTGTTACCTAGATATAGCAAGTACTGTACTGTAGATTATACTGAGATTTAGCAAGTAGATTAGTCTGAGATATAGCAAGCAGATTATACGGAGATGTAGCAAGTAAATTATACGGAGATGTAGCAAGTAAATTATGCACAGACATATCAAGTAGATTAGTCTGAGATGTAGCAAGTAGATTAACACTGGTGTATGAAATAGTATTGTGGAAAGGATGTAGTTGTAGTATGGTATTCTTATTCTGACACTGAGCTGCAGGAGATAAGCTGTAATAGGACAGATATCTCAGCCATGTTTGAGTGAATGACCTGCAGTTGTGTAAGTTGGGTGGGAGACAAAATGGAGCTTCAGTCTTAATGTCTCTGAGTATTAGGCTATGCAGATCCTAACTTTTTTTTTTTTTTCAGTTGATGATGATGATGATGATTAGTATTATTATTAGCATTTGTTTTAATAACAAATTTAGTCCAGATATTAAAAGTGAGTGTCCAGTTGCTCCTACCAGTCAGGGTTGAATACTTTGAAGATAGATAGATAGGGTAAATAACCATCTTTCTTCAACAGGCAGCCACAACCACTTGGATCTGAGCAAATATGGCCACTGCAACTACATCACTCAAGAGCATGCCTCCATATTTTTTGATGAGGTGAGCCCATTGTTGTTGTTTGTAGCTAACTCCTTTACTAGGATGATATCTTGGTTGGTTTTATTCCTTCTGCCTTAGGTGGCAGAGAGAGACACCTTTACATGGTGACACTGATATAAGCAGAAGTTGTGTAGGGTCTTCAGACTCATTTGGAGGTGAACTTGGTGGCCTGCAGGCTGAAGTTGTTTTCCTGTGGACCAACATCTCCTTTCAGGGATAAGGAGAAAGTTGAGGGACATTTACAAAGGAAAGGCAGCATCAGACCTAGTGGTCCCTTTGAGGCTGTTTATTTTAGGGTAGGCATGTAACGGAACTATTTTATGAGTAGGCTATAACTGCACAGCAAAGGTTGGGCTGTCTGGTTATGTTGGTGCCACTGCAGGAAGACTTCGCTCTCCAGCACCTGTGATGACTTACTGTAATATTAACACTGTGGCCTAATGTTCTTCACCATTTACCTTCCCTAGAACACTGGTCACTATGAGCTGCTGAACTACAGTCCACACGGTACTCGGGTTGATAGTGTGATGTACCGGTACGACCCCAGCGACCGCACAGTACACCACGCACCACCACCCCCTCTGCTGCACCAGGTCCGCTCCATCATTGACCGCAAGAGGGCCATGGCCAATGGCACAAACACCACGGCAGCTGCAACACCATCACAACAACACAAGCAGGAAGCCATGACTGACTCACCGGCACAGGTACCATGCAGTGCTGTTTGAAACATTTTGACACCGAGACACAAAACCATACTGGGTACTGTTTGACACTTCATTTAATATCCAAACTGTTGAAGATATGTGCTATTTGACAGTGCTGCTCTGTTTTCCTCATTCTTCCCTCCTTGTTATGTCACTAGGCATATCTCTCATATGCATTTGTGGATTTTCTCCAACAGACGTTAACGCGGTGCAACTGCCAACGAGGGAAGGCGCGGAGCGGGGCCAGTGGGCGGTGGAAAGGGGCAGGGGCTGGGACTGGGGCAGGGGCAGGGGCGTGTGGGGGCTGGGAGGGTGGGGCTGTACTCCATCATGGGTCACACCTCAGGTTTGGGTAAGTTGTGCTTTAACATCACCTTGTCTTTGGTGTATCATTAGTGTAAGTTTGTGTTTATCCTCACTCCATCCATAGGTGAGAAAAAAGTGCAGGATGATTATGTATATACGAGTATGTGTTTGTATGCTTTTGCCCTCATTGCCTGTTTTGTGATAATTTTTTTGTAGGTACAGTAATAGATGTTGGCCACTATTGACCCTGGATGGTACTAGCTACTATGAGAGTGGATGTTGCCAAAGTCTTCATAAGTGTCCACATAGTCATCAGCAGGAAACTCAGCCACAAGCAAACTAGTCAGGTTCAAGCTGAGATTCTCGTAGTTACAAATTGTGGTATAGATTTTTTTTCCAGTAGGTTCAGCAAATACTGAGTAGATAATACTGTAGTAGGTTTGGGCATTTGGTTAAGCCTGTGAAAAGTATGTGCCGTACCACAACTAACCGAAGTATGTAAGTAGTGTAGGATTGGCATTGTTATTTTTAATTCTTATTATTTATTATTTTTATTTTTTTTACAGTAGACTTACCATGACTTCTTGTATGTTTGTTTACAGGTGCCTCCAGTTTGTGTTCAGCATCGTGGAGGAGGCGAGTAAGGCTGACTGGGTTCACACGACACTTAAAACATATGACAGATTCTTTAAGCAGGCTGAGGAGGAGATGGAGGAGGAGGAGGAGGCAAAGGTTAAGGAGGAGGAGGAGGAGGAGGAATGTGAGGGAGATGCTGATGAGGATGAGGAGGAAGAGAGGAACAAGAAGGAGAGAAATGCAAAGTCATGAGAAAATACCAAGGATAAGTGTAAAGGGGAATCGTAATGTCTCAGAGCTACTACTACTATTACGAGTGTTTATAAGTGTGATGCGTAAAAATTGTAGAGTTTATTAAAAAGGCATATATATGAGAGGAAATATAGAAGTAAAGAATATTTAATTTAAACAGATGCTTAGTTTATTTTACGGACCGAGAATAGGCGGTGCGGTGAAGTGGATGCAAATGTGTATGTAATGTGTATGTGATGTTGAACTTATGCACCGCTGAAGTGACTCTTGCCTTTGAGGGGGACTTATCCTCGCAAGAAACGAAAGACTTCTGGTGGAGTCGGGCATTTGCAAGTATTTGTATTAACAGAATCTCCAAGACTGAAAGTGTTCATGTACAATATAGCAAACCATCATAGAGACAGCTGCCCCCCTCCCTTTTTTTTTTTCCTCCCAATAATGTCAGGAGTTTTTTTACATTTGAGGGCCGTTTTTTCCGCTACTATGTGGAGTCGTTCCCCCGATGGAAGTAGCTGGTGCTCTCCTTAACCCCTTTCCTCTGGTGGTTTATTTTTTACATTATTCCTACTATCACTAGATGATTTTATTCACCATGGGCTACATTTTCTGAGCTGGAGGGATTAGATATAGCCTTCGTTAACCCCTCGCTACCTTGACCCTCGTATGTTGAATAAAATCATTGGTAGTTAGTCAGAGGAAAATGAGATTGCAATTTCTTCATTATTTTACTACTGCAAGATGATTACGTTTTCAGTGTCATGGTATTTATTTGTATATTCTTGCCACCTTTTGTCTATTTAGGGGAGGTCTCGTAAAGTGAAGGGGTTAATGAAGGTCGTATCGTGCCCCTCCAGTTCAAAATGTCTCCCTTGAGCTGAATAAAATTGCCTGGAGTTAGTAAGAATAAAATACAGTACAAAATATGTCATTGGTTTGGAAGGGCCATATTTATGAGAGCAGCTTGGTGTTTGAGGGGTAAGTGAAAGCAATATCAAACCCCTCCAGTTTGAAGAGTCCCTCCTGAGCTGAATAAAATAAATAAATGCATCATCAGGGTGAAGGGGTTTTGGCGGTGTCACTCAATTGTATTTTGTGGCTACTTTTTCCTGGTAACTTTGTATTGGTAACTCTCAAAATTCTGTTATATGGACCTCTGCAGCCACCAGGAAGTGTCACCTGCAACCCAGGAAAACTCACAAGCAATCATAAAAGTCACCAGCAACCTTTAAAAAGTCTGTGGTGACCAGCATTAGTTACCAGCAGCCTCAGGAAAGCCACCAGCAACCTTGTAAATGTCTACAGTGGCCAGGAGAAGTCACCAACAGTTCACTAGCAGTCTAGAAAAAGTTGCCAGCAACCTGAGAAGAAAGTCAAGTTGGCAGGGAAATGTCACCAGAAAATAGCTCATGTGACAACACTGTTTACCTGATCCAGATATCCAGCAGCCAGGGATCTATGCACAAACACCGTACCCATGAGTTGTCAGCTGCTTTCTTGTTCGTTCTGAAGGCTGTCTGGCGCCTCTTCCTTAGCGATTTTGTGGTGGTGAAGAAGGATGCTCTTACACTGTGGCACTGATATCACTGGGTGGTTCTGCTGTTTGGTTATACAGATGCCATTCAGCTTCCTCCCTAGCCCTTGAAAGGAGGATGGTGACGAATGAAAATTTTAGCCAGTGGTCTACCAGATTCCATCCAGATCAGTTTGGGGCTACAGCATCAACATCATATTACTCTTATGTATGTCATTTATGTATTTTTTGTCAGCACCATAATAACATACAAGAGAATATAAACATGCCAGATGCACAAATTGAAAAGGAAGAGATACCAGGGAACCTCCTTAATTGAGGAGAATATGGGCCAAAGAGGAGTCACTGTTATCACTAAGGGTCACTTCCACAGTCTGTTACTTTGCATTTCAAGTATAAGGAATCCCAACATGCTAGCTTCATGGTGGAGGTTGGGGTAGAGGCCATAGCAACTGTGCTAATATAAGGCAAAGTAACCCCTTTGATCTGGTGGCGTATTTTAATGTTTTATTCTTGCTGCCTCCCCAGATTTTTATTCAGATTAGGAGAGGACCCTAACAGCGAGGGGATTAAATGAGGCTGCATCTAACCACACCAGTCAGGGAGGTGAATTGAATTGTGTGGAGGTAGCTAGAATTAAATCATGTCATTGAATTGAAAGAGTTAACTATTTCAGTGAGGTGATTTAGACTTAATTCTTGACATTAGATGATTTTACTCAGCTTTAGGACTGATTTTGGTGAGGTTGGATGTATCCCTCACTACCCCTTCAGAGTGACAGGTCTTTCATAAATCAAAGGAGGCATCCGGAGGTAGCAAAAATAAGCCACAAGAAGACCTCATCTGATGGAAAGGGTAAATTATTTATGTGCTTACCATCATTGCCAAAAATTATGGTGGAAATGGGATGGAAGGTTTCAGTACTTAGCATATCTACAGAAAGGAGCAACCATTGAAGCAGAAACTGAGGAGTGGAGGCTTTTGGTTATTGTCTGAGAAAGCTGTGATTATTGAAGGAGAAACAGAAGTGAAGGTTAGGTTGGTTGGCATCTTAACTAAAAACAGTAAGTATGGAAATAAAAACCGAGGAGTGAATGTGTCTTTATTATGCATGTTGACAAAAAACAGTGACTGAAAGGAAACAGGATATCAGGTTTCATTGGTTGCCATCTTAGTGGAAATCACAACTGTAGAAGCAGAAGCTGTGAGGCGAATGTTTCATTGGTTAGTATATCAACACAAATTTCTTCATAATCGGAGAGCGAGAGGATGAACGATTTGTCGGAATCGTAGAAAAAGGCAGCCATTTTGGAATTGGAAACAAAAGAATGAAGGCTTTGTTCGTTAGCATTTTAATGAAGAGCAACAACTGTGGAGAGGAAACAGGAGTGAAAGTTTCATCAGCAAAATAAAAGAACTGGAGTGAAGGTATCTAAAAATCAGTGATGTGGAAACGGAATTGAGAGTTTGATTGCTTCATGTCGTAACAAAAATCCGCAACTGTGGAAGCGGCCTTAGGTCTTCTCTCACGGCTTTCTGGTGGGCTGCCATTTCTTACCACAAACCGTCAGACTTTTCAACTGATGGTTACTTTATTAGCAGTTTGTTATATAAGTAGCTTTGTAATTTTACCCAGGTTCTTATGTGGAGGAAAATGTTGGTACATGGTTGTAGGTTATATTTTGTGTACCAAGAAATACCCTGTGTACATGTAATGTCTAAAGCTCTCAATATTGAACAATCTTTATGTATTTTTAGTGCTAATATATTATGTAACTAATGATGTATATATTAACTTACTGTCCTTATACATTGAGAACTGTACATAGTGTACAAATTTAATGATGTTATTTTATAATGATAAAGTACACAATACTTTTGGAGTGCTGTCTTCTTCCCTGTGACTGTGTTGCCAGCTGGCCAGGCTGCATGTGCACATATACATCCATTATTATACATTTTCATACATTGTGCATAGACACACATTTTCAGTAATAAACACATGAGTACATCATTAAGCAGTAACATGCTTCTCATTATAATGTATACATATTCTCACTCATTCTTTTTCCATACCTACGTTTCTTGTTTCCATTTCTGTACCATAATTCCCCAGAAACACACACATACAGTACTTGCTTTAACACACACTTCTTGCTCTCTCTCTCTCTCTCTCTCTCTCTCTCTTTTTTTTTTTTTTTTTTTTTTTTTTTTTCACACCCTACCCTCCTATGCACCACTCAACCAACAGGCATACACATCTCAGTTCCTCTCATACACTTAACTCCACCTCTTACTGGATAATGACGCAGGGCTGCAATTTTATTTTCATATGTTGTTTCCCACTATTATCATCACCACCACCACCATTACTACTACAGCTACCAATGTTTTTGTTTATGTTGCTGTTATTCGGCTACTATATTGTCACAACACCATTTACCACCAGATTTTACACTCATAAATATATTACTTAACAACATATATCATCCCATCTAGTTACCACCACCATTTTACCATTACAGTTGCAGCTACATTTTAAAAAAGATCACAAGAATAATAAAGATGTAATTTTATTGAAAGGGGTAATTTAGATTGTTGCAAACACTTCACTACAAGAGGTACAGTATCTCATAAATTAAATAAAATCCCCTTATTGTGTGGAGAGAATGGAAAGTGAGATTGGCTAGGAAAGTGTGTGTGAGGCGGAGGGGAGGAGGGAGGGCTTGGATGAGATGGAGGGATAGGAATATGGGTAGTGTGGTTTGGAGGGAGGGTAGCCTAATGGTGCAGGATAGGTTCACGTGGAGGTGATTTGTTAGTGGCCATCCCCTGTGATTTTAACCCATGGAGTGTGTGGATTTGAAACAGATTTGCCTGCAGATCTTGGGAATAAGGCTATAGATAGATAATAGCAAGAGTGAAGTATACACCTAAATCATATAGAAGGGATTAAGCAAGACCTCAGTGTGTTCATATGTGTCGTAAAATATCAAGGGCAGTCAGGCCTTCTTTGTGTCTGGGGTAGTGGAGTGCATCTCGCATTAGTTACAGATTAGTGAGGTGTTTCTGTCGAGTCAAATCATTAGGTGTCAAATAGAATCAAATACGTAAGTTCTGTTAGTGCTGTGAGAGGATTGTAGAGAATGATTTTTACCCTTTGTTGTTCATCACCATACTGAAAATGTTAATGGTGACAGTTTTAACCCTTCATAGACTTAGGAAAATCATTATGAGGGTAGCAAGAATGATTTATAGTATGGTAGTGAAGGTCTAAATAGTCCATTATTCCTGCTTTTGCTGTTAGGGTAGAGGGTAAGAGTTGGTTGTTGGGGACGGGTGATGGATTTCCTCTCTCGATTTGTGAGAACCAAAATATTTCATGATTGTACTTAATAATCTTTTGTGTAGTTTTCCAGTTACACTTCAGAGGATGTGACTGAGAGGGTGATGTGTTGGGCTTTCAGAAGGTTGGGCTTGATGAGAATTGGTGCCATAGAATTTGTATAGTGTCAAATTTAATTATTTAGACAAGTCAACATTTGGACAAATTTGGTTCAAAATTAGAAGGACTTATTTTTTCACTTATTTTTAGAGAGGTTGTGCTTGATAACAGTTCATCAATGTCTTAATTTGAGGTGAAGTTTCTTTTGTCCCAAAGCATTTCTTGTTTTTTATTTATGAGGATGATTGTTGTCTAAATCCCAATTTTCTGAAGTTTGTTTCTAAGCCGGGGACAAAAGTTGGCTTAATACTCCACCATACCTGCATCACACTTAGGACATGCCTCTCACTTTCCATCATTGTGATTTATATCAAGGAGAATATCTGTGAGTAATGAAATTGCCAGGCTTGCCTCACCTTAGAACTAGCCAGCAGAGGAAAGTGAGAAGGATAAGAGTTAATATATTAAGGAAACTTTTGTCTCCAACTCAACATTTCCTCTGCCTGGTAAATTTGTGATCCTACATTCATTTGATCATCCTGTTGAGTTGTACTCTTGAGGTTTAATATTTGCAGGTGCTGATTTTATTTGTTGTATGTATTACATATTTTGAATGAACTGTGCACAATAAGCAGACATAGTTAAGAGAGAATTAGTACTGTCCTTCAGCCCTTATTTTTCACGTATTTTGTTGTTGTGGTTGGTGCAACACCCAAATGTTGTGCAGTACAGTACTTTGGTCAGACCATCATGTATACAACGATACTCACTTGCATATATTGGTATTGGTGAGGTAGCTGATACAGCTTTGAAGATTTCATTGTCATGGTGATCTAGTTGTCATTATGAAATAATGATTGAGTTGTTATTAGATGTGCAGTTTGAAATTCTATATTTTCAGAGGATGAACAATGTTCTGAAGTGGACATATACTGTTTTAATATTTTTGTGTATGTACAGTATTATTGTGCAGTACAGTACTAAATTAGTACTTTTCACAAAAAAAGTTTTATTTCCAGTGTAAGGCAGTGTTAGCTCATAGAGTGTTCTCAGATTTCCTGCAGCTTCAAAGAAGCTTCAGCTTTACTGATATTAACTTGCAGCCTTTACCTTTTCTTTGGCCAGGCCCATCATAGGAGTTCAGTCAGCATGCAGGCTGTTCTGCAAATAGAAAACACAGGAAAGTCTTCAAATGGTATAGAATTTCACACTCTGAAAAGCTTTCATTATTTGCTGAATGTATTACTTTCACATTTATGTGCAGATATATACACTGGGAATTACTGGTACACTTTCCATCTGACACACCACACCACCTCACTTGCCTCTCTCACATGTACATTATATTACCTGTCAGCTTCATATCAGGGTGTCTCTCCATTACCTTATTCTTTACAAATTTACCCCTCCAGCCCAAGAAGTTTTTTTATTTATTTATATATTTGGTTTCACATGAATATCAGAGTTAGGAGAGACTGGAAACTGATGAGGTTGGATATGTTTCGTCAGGAACCCTTCACAGCTTGACGTCTGTTCTAAGCTTGATAATACAGTAATATGTTGGTAGCAAAATAAATGAGTAAATGGATAAATAACAAATGAAAATACATCCTCAGGTTGAATATGTTAATGAGCAAATAGGTATGGTAAATGTTGCCCTTATTTTTTTTTTTTTTTTTTTTTATTTTTTTTTTTTTTGAAATTTTAAAACCTCAGTGATAATTGTACTTAAAAAAGAGTCCATCAGTAGGTATTATTACTGTGTGCACTTTAGTTCTAATTCTATTGGTCTGTATCATTAGAGATGTTTTCCAATAATGCAATTAATCCTTTCACTCTAATGATGTAGGGCTGGAGAGGGATGCCTTCATGCGGTGGCACTGATATAACTATACGGCTCCACTGCCTGGTTTTATAAATATCCCTCAGCTCCCTCCCTATCCCCTGAAAGGAGGATGGTGGACTGCAGGAGGAGGGAAAGTTTAATCTACAGTCCGCTGGGTTCACATTTCAGATGATCGTAGAGTTATAGTTACAGCACTACTACAGCTACTACGACTACAACACCACCAACAACTACTACTACCACCACTACTACAACTAAAACAACAACAATAACTGCTACTACACCAACTACTACTACTACCATGATCATGTAAAATTTATTGTGTTCTTACTACTTTCAGGTAATTTATTCAACTTGGGAGGGGCATTGTGAACTGAAGGAGTTATATTTAGCCTTTACTTTATTACTACTACTTCCAGACGGTTTTTATTCCACTTGGGAGGCACATTGATTTAAGTGGAAAAGTTAGAGGAGGAGTTAGAGGCACTGTGTAAAGTGGTCTTAAGTGGAGAAGTTAGAGGAGGAGTTATGGGCTAGTTGTAAAGTGGATTGAGTGGAGAAGTTAGAGGAGGAGTTATGTAAATCAACTGGAAGTAGAGATATATGCCAATAAAAGCAGGTCGTCAGATTGAAGGAGATAAAGCTGACTATGATACAACCAGAATTCCAGCATTGCTATCCTTTTCATATTCACAGAGATAAGGCACCAATCTTGTTGAGTAATATGGTTTTGTACAATAAGGTCTTCCATCTGTCTATTGCCAGATACTTTAATCTCATCAGGGGTGGCCACAAACAAATTGCCTCCATGTTCCCCCTTCGCGTACCATTTGGCAGCCCTCCCTCCAGCTTGGACACCTCTCATGTATCTGTTTACTCCATCCCTCCATCTTGAATATGCAAAATAAACTGCTAGGGAAGATGCACTACAAAGCCTCCTAGTGATGAAGATACGAACTTGGCGTGGCTGGTCGTGGTGGAACCCTCTCAGATATTTTTGTACCTTTCTTTAGCTTTAATCAAACTTGTTTATGAATTACTGTAATTTATCTGCAATATTAATCTTACCAGTACGTAAAAGTTCAAACCCTATTAGGTAGTGACTGAGGCAAGAAGCAGTGTTGTTGTTAAGGCTACGGCCCTTGGTCTTGTTAGTTTAGAGGGATTTCCAGTACCAGTTTCCTAATGATCGTCTTGCATATTTTGCCTTGATATTCTGTATGGTGATGTATATATTTTCATAACACAGTCAGTCCTCATTTGAAGTCAGGGTGTGCACAGACAAAATGCCACTTTAAGTGAACCAACTTTGAGGATTGCTCAGGCACTTAAAGTATTGAGGGGAAAAAAAAAAAAAAAAAAAAAAAAATCTCCATACCAACTTTAAAATGACTCACAAACAACATCAGTATAATTTGCAGTCAGTTTGGTATTTAATAGTGAAACAGCTTGAAGTGAAAAGAAATTTTAAGGATGACTGCCTGTACTGATACACTGTACGTAATTAACATAAGAGAATATTAATGCAGGATATGCAGGAATAAAAGAAAGAATTGCTGGCAGCCCTCATAACTGACAGGAGTATGGGCCTGGGTAGAACTCTAGGCAGCTGTAATGTAAGGAATATTCCCAACCCAGTGTGGTACTGTGTAAGGCCGCCCCCTCTGAATGCTTGTAAGGAAACTGACAACTTTAATATTTTAACAGTGACCCTTGTAGATATTTTTGAAATGGAAGAATTATACCCACATACAGTACAGACCACATCTGTAGAGTCCACTACCTTGAACATCATTCTGTAGGATGTCATCCCAAATAGACCTAATTTGCCTTGGGATGATGTCCTACAAAATTGCCTCAGGGTTGTGGAATTATAAAGTCATAGTTTCAATAGCATGTGAACAAGTCTGGTACATGCAAGCATGTACAGAGCCTTTCGGAATGAAACAGGACTGAAGCTGTGAATATAATTCTTCTATTTGAGTGATTCACATTTCTTTAATCTCAAGACAATGTGTATTCCCCCAGTAGAGTAACTCACTGCATAATTTAAATACGGGAGTGGTTATGGTGCTATGAAAGGTAAAAATGTTTTCTTTAGTATTTGCCTTGATGTTATGATAGCATACTTCCTGAATACAAAGAACAACACATATGATAGAAAAATATTTATGCGGATGTTATGAGAGCATACATCCTTACAAATCAACTCCACATCAGACAAAGCACCAGACGTATCACTGCTGCTCCTCAGTATACTCAGTGCCAGTCATCATAATCAATATTCTGTGGCCAACATCAGAAGTACAAACTGCAGCACAGCTATCAATGGAAGCTCATGTATTGTGGAAGCAGTGTGGGTGTTTGTTATAAGCCATTGTAGTGTTGGTCAAGGGCAACACACTGACTGCATGTCTCTTCCACAAGGTTTCGCTTTACAGTACAGGCTTCGTATCGCAAGTTCTCATAAGCTGAATGTCTGTGTCCAAGCCAGGAGCTACAATGTTAAAGAATATGTGTTTATCGCCAGCAAATATACGGAGAAATATTTTGCATGAAAGGCATTTGTGTTTGACATTTATTATTGTAATGGTCTATTGCCAGGTTCATTACATGCTCTTATTAATTTGCACTGTTGCCCTGAATATTGTGAAGAGATGAGTACAAGAGAATGTTTTAAATTTGTAGCTGCAATTGTAATCCCAGGTTAGTACATGTACAGTTTATCTGCGTGTTAAATACTTTACAGTACAATGAAAATAGGTATGAAAAGCCATGGTATGATATTTTGTTTGCAAAGTATTTATTTGCCATCACAAAGAACGCAGCTATACAGTATTGTCCATGTTTCCCCAATTATATACTCAGAATTATGACCATCAAACCTTATCAGCATTTGCCACTTACAACTTGATGCCATCTTCTGCACATAGCTTTAACCCATTTAATCCAGTGATGTATTTTCCATGTCATTCTTGTTTCCTTCAGTTTTATTAAGCATAGAGAAATGTCAGGGTGTAAAAAAGTAGAGATTGTTTTAGTCCGTCACTACAGATTGTCTTTTCAAAACTTATGAGAGACAGACAGACAGACAAACACAGATGACAGACAAACAGACCTCGAGTTGTGAAGGAGTTGATTTGACACTTTCAGACCAGTCCCTACAATCTCTCAGATACTTAAGAAACATCTGTGGGTGTCAAGAACACATGTAAAGTAAAATAAAAACCACATAATTAGATTGAATGGGTTAAAACATCGCAATGTGTTCAGCAGCAGCCTGGCATCTTGAACATCAATGCAACCTTCACGATGTATCCAGGTACAGTTTTGTTGTGTGGCAGTGTTAGGTGATGGTAATGTTGTATCCCATGTAAACACTGACACCCATATGATATTAAACAGTGTAAAGGGTGTGAATAAGGCTCCTATTTCTGGCAGTCAGTCATGCAGCAGTGTTAGATGGTGGTAATATATCCCTTGTAAACACTGACACCCATGTAATTTATTAAACTTTGTAAAGGGTGTGAACAAGGCTTCTATTTCTGACAGCCACTTGTGCAGCCCGGGCGTGATAGTAAAGGGTGATTTTCCTGTCTACCTTGTTGCTGAATGCACTCATTAATGTGGCATGCAGGCTAACCACATCAAATACTCCAGTGGTCCATATACATGTAAATTTGTGAAACTGGTGATAGGATTAATATTTACTTGTAAAACTAATGATATGTAAATTTGTGAAGCCCAGGATGAGATTAATGTGTATTGGTATTTTGTTTACCTCTGTAATATGGAATGGAAGTTGACCTGTCTGCCAGTAAGCCTCTCAACTGTTGCATAAATAACTGTCAGAAAATCAGAGCCTGTATACACTCTCACCCTCTGGAATTTAACTCTTTCAGTACGATATCTTTTAAAAATTTATTCTTGCTACCACTGGATGATTTTTCTTCTGCATAGGATGGATCATTAATACTGAAGGGATCAACTTAAACCAGATCCAAACTCATCATTTCAAAAAGTCACTTTGTCTAGATTAAATCGTCTGGTAGAAGAAAGGATCAATTTAAAGGATATAGTAGTGAAGGGGTTTTGAATATTGCTTTAAGTCTGGTGCTGTGCTGGGTTGGGGTCTCTGCTTCCTGCCCTCACTGACAACTATTCAATCTCTCTCAGGGGCTGGAAAGGGATGCCTTCATGTGGTGACACTGATATGACCAGGTGGCCCACTGCCTGGATATACGAATGTCCCTCTTCCTCCCTCTCCTTGACTACCTGGTTATAATCCCTCAATTTCCTCCCTATCCCCCAAAAGGAGGATGGTGATGGCAGGTAAGGGCATCTGTAGCCTGCAGTCCACTGAGTTCACATTTAGATGTCCCTGGGGCTAGAACAACAATCTCTCATCTCTTCACCACTACCTACAATTTTTCTCTAGGGATTTTCCTTTTATACAATTAATATGCATTTGTTGCTATGGATGTACTTGTAACATAGTCTTTGAAATATACAGATATGTTAATAAAAATAACTGTACAAATTTTTAAATATACTGCTTGAGATATTTTACAAAGTGGTTTATTAATGTGAGAGTATCGTGTGAGCCTGAGCCGAGGTAAACAAACAGACTTACCATCGTTCCTTGGGCAGTGTCCCTGTGTGGTTAGGGAACTTACTGACACCTCTTCCTTACCAGTTTATTTCTGATTCTGTACCGTTACAATATTCCTTTGTGTTATTAGGAAGCTTACTTACACATCTTCCTTACCAATTTATTTCTGATCCTGCTTCGTTAATAAATTCTTGTGTTATTAGAAAACTTACTAACACCTTTTTCTCACCAGTCTATTCCTGATTCCACTTCATTGCTATATTCTTGTGTGTTATTTGTGTAATCCATGTCGATATTAAAAAGATACAAGCAAAAAAGAGAATGTTAATGGTTAGTTTGGAAAATAAATCACTCAGATGTGCTAGGGAGAGAATACTGTACAGGCCTTTGTTATAACCTAGATTTGTATTTGGAGGAAGAATGAGGGGGGAGATACAAGGTTGTTCAAATATAGCACTTACCTAGAAACTCACCGGGCAGTACTTGTGTGCTGGGGATGGCTCAGTGTGCTGGTGTGGGTGTGGCAGTGGAATTATCATCATATCATCGTATTGTCGTATGTAATGAATAAAGGATGCAGTATTGTTGAATGAAAAGAATACATGATGCAGTATTGTTGAATGAAGTGAATAATGATGCAGTATTGTTGTATGAAATGAATAAATGATGCAGTATTGTTGTATGAAATGATTAAATGATGCAGTATTGTTGTATGAAATGAATAAATGATGCAGTATTGTTGTATGAAATGAATAAATGATGCAGTATTGTTGTATGAAATGATTAAATGATGCAATATTATTGTATGAAATGAATAAATGATGCAGTGTTGTTGTATGAAATGAATAAATGATGCAGTATTGTTGTATGAAAATGAATAAATGATGCAGTATTATTGTACGAAGTGATTAAATGATGCAGATTAGACAGTGATTAGTCTACGTTGACTGAGCCACCCCACAACACACGAGAATCACCCAATGGAGTGGAAAAGGAGCATTATATTTAGATCACCCTGTATTGCACTCTTTCCTAGTCCATCCTGCAAGAAAAAATAATGTACAATAAATTTCCTTTTGTAAATAAGATCCGTTTTTGCAAGGGACATGGGAAGTTCTGCAGCCTCTTTGTTCTTCTTGGGAAAACACATTATGGTTATGACGGGCTCGTATTACAGTGGGTTTGGAGATTCTTAACATCTCTTCTTAGCTGTTTATTTTTGACATAACATCTTAGTATCCTTCCGTATGTTATTAATGGATAAGAGAATGTTAATGTGGATAAGCAAAATAAGCCACATTAATATCTCCTTGTTAGTGATGCAAATTATATCAATATTAAGATAAGTTGCATACAAAAGAATGTTATTGTGTAATATGCAAAATAAGTAGCTGAGGAAGAGGTGCTAGGAAGCTCTATATGTCATCTAGGTTCATATTCTCTTTGGTTAAGGAAACACCCTAGCACATCTTCCCAAGTGATTTATTTTGCTTATTACTCCATACAATTCTCTTCCGTGTCATTTAAGTCCTTCAGATAGCACCATATTCATCATAAATAACAGACATACTGATATTAAGTAGCCGTATCAAATAAATAAATCAGTAAGGAGGAGGTGTTAGGGAGCTTACCTAACTGACCAGAATACATAGAATCCAACCCTAGGGAACTGTTTGTAAGTCTGTTTGTGAATCCGGATCCTGGGTGTTACCGTGGCAACTGAGCTGTGGTCCCAACACACCCACATCCCTCTCTGCCATCTGACGTAGCGTAGGAGAACGTTTTTTATAATTAACATGTTACAGTAGAATGTAGACAGTGTTAGGAGTTAGCACAATACAAAATGTGGTTACTAACAACAAATATTTTCTTAACCCCATAGACACTCTACTAACCCAATCTCTCTTGAACTTTGCATGGCAGGGAAGTTTTATATTTTAATTTTTCAACACCTTTAGTCATTCAGAACTGCGCAAGACTTATAAACTTTTCGTTGTGATAATATTTTTCTTTTATTTTTACTCCAGATAATTTAATTCACCTCATAATAAGACTTTAAAACTGAATTTAGATATACAGAAGTCTTCATTAACCTCTGCACTATGAGGTGTTTACAAAGTTTAAATTTGTTTGGAAGTCATAAGGGAAAACTAATATTAAATGTCTATCTATCTATCTATAGCCCGACGCCCTAATCCCGCAAAGGGTGGCCGCAGACAAAACGCCTCCAAGTCGCTCTGTCACCCACCATTTGACTACCCTCCCCCCAACTCACCCCCCCCTCCCTCATATAATGTCATCTTATAAAAACGGTTAAAATTGACACCGATGAGGATGCCTTCATTAGCTCCAGTTGTTCTTCTGTCTACATCTCCATCTTTCTATCTTACATCTTCATATTTTACAACTCTAGGTGAAGTAGATAATGCTATAACTTCTTAACCTTTTATTTCACATTACCACAACTTTAGTCTTTCTGGACACATTGCTTTCCTGTGTCCTTAATGTAGTACTGTAGATGGCAGTGGTCGGGATATGATCTTCTGGCTGCAAGGGAAAAAAGGTCTGTATTATGGCTGAGTTTTTTAGACGACTGAATCTAGAGGAAAACTACGGCATACCAGACGTACGCTCCTGTTACAAAGAACGTTTAAAATTGGAATCCAAGAAAGCTAGATTACCTCAATAAAAGGTACGGTAAGTAATATGTAGAGTAATTCCTTGTGCAATATGATGGACAAATAAAAGAAGTGGGATTAGGGGCTGGCAACCCCATCCTCACTTTTTTGTAGTGTTGTAATATGGAGTTGTATGCAGAATGGCCTGAAGCACTTTGTGAAACCTATTCCTCAGTGACTTATTTGACCTATTGCATCTTTATATCCTCCTGTTTATTACCAGTGCAAGTTATGTCAGTTTTTAAAAGCTACAAGCTAAATATAAGACAAACACAATAGGCAAAAGTTGTAAAGGAAGTTGTGGAATTTCCTATGTTAATGAGACTAGATCTCTCTGATGAATAACATATGGAAAAAACATAATGAAAACGTAAAGAGTTCAATGCAGTGAAGTAGTTAATGTATATATAAAAGCATATCACATACTATGACTCACCCAATCACAGGAGATGCCTCAGTGTTGTGAAGTGGGATGCTCATGTACTCTCAGAATATGCTGAAGTCTTTGAAGCCGTAAGTCACCTCCTTCTTCTTAGGTTGCTGTGCTGCCGACTGAGCCTCATCTTTCCTGTGGGTTCAAAGACTCATTACACAGAGACTATGCACTTGACATATAATGTACAGGACAAGACCCCCAAAGCAACATGTTAAGTCACAGTTACGTCTTTTTCTGATACTGTTTGTTACTACAGTATGGTAAAGGCATACCTTAGTGAAAATTTTTCAACCCCATCCAATATATTAAAGGCTAGCAATGGCTTTTTTCTGACACTTATTCTTACTAAATCCATTGTTACTTATGAAAAACTTCCTATTTCACAAAATAAAAAGAAGCATGCAATATGTTAAGTCCTGGTTACTTCTTCATCAGACATTATTTGCAACTAAATCCATGAAAACATGCAAAAAGCATTTCCTCCTATTTCTTACTAATTAAAAGAAAGAGACAAGTTTCCCAGCCTTCCTGTTCCACATATCATTGCCTTGACTATGCTGACAGCTTTTTGACATGTGACTCACGAGACAGAGGATGTGGCAAGGTCAAGGAACTTGCCCACACCAGAGCGGAACACTTTAGGCTTGTCATCCTTCACACGGGGTCGCTTCTGGCACTTCAGTTCCTCCTCCTCTGCCTTCCGCTTCTCAGCGTCCACTCGCCTCTCCTCCTCCAGCTGTAAGTAGATTTTTTTTTTTTTTTTCTTTTTAACTTCAAATGGTTCTTCTCACATGCCATCTACACCACACAGTTCTTGTTATAAGCCACCTCTTAACATTCTTTTCATTCACAGAATTAACTTACCAACAGTTTCCAGAAAACCCAATACTTATACAGCTGATTAGCTAGTCATTAGTTTCTAGCAAGGGTTAAGAATGAACTCATGTAGTGACAGGGTTACTGAAAACTATATAATATTTGCCCACTCTGAAAGCTCCCTACTAAGGTTAATGAAAATGTGTGGAAGTTAGCAAGCCTAAAATCAAAATACTCCACATGCTATCTATTCTATACCCAAATGCCTTAATCCTGCATGAGATGGCTACAAAGAAATTGCCTCCCTGTGTTCCACCGTCAGAATGCTCTCCCTCAAACTCACACCCATCTTCAGACATTTACTGCCCCGCCTCATCCCTACAGTTCATCTTAGTCTCCCCCTTCCCCTCTTCCTCTTCCTCTCACTTGCAGGGACACTTCAATCTCTCACATTTTCTCCACATGGCCAAAAAGAAATACGAATATTAATTCAATCTCCTCACCTCCTTGTCAGCCTCTACAAAGGGGTCAACAAAAACAACAGCCTCCTGGAGTATGATGTCTTCTATGGGTCGGTCCTTGTTGTCTGTCTCTATAGCCTCCATGGCAGAGAGAGTGGCCAGCCCACCCACCACTCGGCCAAAGATCGTGTGTTTGCCATCTAGATGCATACAGGAACGGTAGGTGATGAAACTGTGGAAAGAACATTAATCATCAATATAATTCATTGTCTTCATCATCACCAATATCATGTGATGAACAGCCTTGGACAATGGATGTTTATAAAATTACAAAGAACAGCTGATACAGTATAAAATGAAAATCAAGTGATCTCATTTACAGCTGGATGCTTTCACAATATATACAGAATGATAAAAATATGAGAAATGTGGAGTGCTCACAACTGACTCTTGTTGGTGTCAGGTCCAGAGTTAGCCATAGAGAGGACCCCGCGCCCCTTGTGGGAGAGATTGGGTCGAAACTCATCCTTAAATGGCTCACCCCAGATGGACTCCCCACCCTTACCAGTCCCCTCTGGATCACCACCTTGTATCTGACAGACAAACACATAATGGGTTAATAAATAAAAATACACATACACACACAAATATACATTCCTCCTCCTCCTACCCTAACAAACACAATAAAACAATCAAATGGCTGCCAGAGATTGAGCAGCATAGACAGCCATCATAAGATGAACAAGGCTGGAACATGCAAGCAAGTTGGAGCCTTTATACACTATACAACATGAACAATAAGAAATAAAAGTATACACAAATTCACCAATACCCTACCCCTATTACTTACTACAATCAGTTTCTTTTCATCTAAAGGAACTGGGCAACTTCTAAATTGTGGTTAAGTTGATAAGCCTTTGTTATAATTTCTTCTAGTTAAATTGGCCCTCCAGTCTGACTATATTGGCCATCAACAGAGTGGAAATAAGTTGGGGAAGTTGTAAGGTTAAGAGTAAATGCACTGTAATGTATGGAGTAGGTAAGATCCACAATTCAGAGCAGTAAAGCACCAGAGAGAATCATCTTCATCATCATCATTATTATTATTTATTATTATCATTATTATTCACTCTCATCTTAATTATCGGGACCAACTGCCTAGCCCCGGGCTCCTACGCTCCTCATGGGGCAATGTGAGATTGGATGATGGATGGATGGATTATATTATACTGCCAGACATCTATCTATCTATCTATCTATAGCCTGACGCCCTAATCCCGCAAAGGGTGGACATACAGCTACTAACCATGAAGTGCCTGATGGAGCGATGGAAGCGAGTGCCATTGTAATAACCTTGATCGCAGTGACGTATGAAGTTCTCTGAGGCACGCGGCACAGTGTCACAGTACACCTCTAGGTTCAGTGTACCACAGCTGGTCTTCAGTGATACATAGCCTGTTGGAAAAGTGATATTATAGGTAATGTACTTCTTGTTTACAGCAGTAGTCCATCTATCCATCCATCATCCATTCCTATATTGCCCCATGAGGAGTACAGGAGCCCTGGGCTGAGCAAGTTGGTCCTGACATTTTAGATGAGAGTACTCACCAATAATGATTATGATTAATATTACTTTATATTACAAAGGTACTTCTCATTTACACCTGTAGTAGTGACCCCACTTTTTTTTCCATTATTGTACAAAAGTTCTCTTCATTTACGGCTCTAGTACTTAGTGGATTTTTTTTTTTTTTTTTTTTTTTTTTTTGTTGGTTACAAAATGCATTCTCCCAATCATTACAACTTTTTAAAATTTTGGTTTTGCTATCCCCAAATAATTTTAGTTAAGTAGTACCTGGATAGAATGGAATGAGAGACTGACTAGAACTGTATATGAGTAAGATGGAGGGGGGAGAGGGAAACAGAAGCAGATGAGGGGATGGGGTGGAGAGTATGTGACAGGGGGAGGTATGGGTTGGAGAGAGGGCAGCCTGATGAAGCGGGACGGGGTCACATGGAGATGATTTGTTTGTGGCCACTCCTTCTGGGACTGAGGTGTCTGGTAATACATACATGAATCAACAAAAGGCACAAGAAACAAGAAATAAACAACTAACCTTTCTTCTTGACACGCTGGTACCGAACCACATCATCTGCAAGGACTGCTGGTTCGTGTGTTGTCTCTACGTCCACTGAGGTTGATGTGAAACTGGCCGCCACCTTACCCGTTGAGTAATGGGCCTGAAGTGCATCATCATCAACAACACTACCATTATTATTATTATTATTATTACATTAAGGTGTTGTTTATGTCATTATTTTTATCATCATCCTAACCACTTTTTTTTTACCATCAACATCCAAACTCAGCTGTATATTACCATCATAGCCTTGTTTCATTATCACCATCATCATAACCCTAAATCTAACAGGAAAACAGGGTGGATAGGCCCCAAAACAAGAAAACAGAATGCTTGGAACTAGGAGAACCAAAAACAAAGTCCCATCAAGTTAGGGAATCAACACAGGGTCACTCACAGCATTAAATTTATCAGCCACTCTCTCAGCAGCTTCATTCTTCTTCTCCGCTTCTTTATAGGTACGGTTGAACTCCTCCAGGATTTGCTGAGTGTCTTGGGAGACGTTCTTAAGCCGCATTGATGCATCTGAACGTGCCTGGACCGTCTCTGTGGATTGGGTATGTGATGGTATTATTATTATTATTATTATTATATTATTATTGTTATAATGAAATGGAGAATGAAAGACTGACTAAGAGGGTGTATGTAGGTGAGGTGGAGGGAGGGAGAGGGAGGGGTAGACCGAGGATGAGGTGGAGGGATGGAGTTGAGAGGTATATGAGGGAGGGGGGGGTGAGTTGGGGGGAGGGGAGTCAAATGGTGGGTGACAGAGTGACCTGGAAGCGTTTTGTCTGCGGCCACCCTTTGCAGGATTAGGGCGTCGGGCTATAGATAGATAGATAGATGAAATGGCAGGGGAGAGACAGACATGGAGGCAGGTCCTCAGGGGTTTGTTAACTTCACTCCTCAAACGAAAACCATCACCAAATATAATTTTCTGACTGACTTCGTAACTGTAGCGTATTCAAATGGCTTCTCACCCTCATTCTCAATCCTGAGGTTCTTCTTGACGTGGTGGAACTGACTGATGTTGAACTTTGACAGGTCTTCGGGGTTCTGTATGGTTATCAAGTCCGCTCGAGTGAATTTCTGGTCTGTCAGTAGGTCGCGCCAGTTGTTTACCTTGATGTTTAACTGGTCCACTGCCTTAAAACAGAAAATGGTAGAATAATTACTTTCAGCCAAATTTTATTGCTGTTATTACTGAATTATTGTTATTATTCAGACTAGTGAAACTTTTATTCAACTTACCAGTGGTGGAATTAAAGCAGACAATGCAACCCCTCCAAGTTCCAGTCTCTCCTAAACTGAATGAGGATTTTTTTTTTTATTCTTTTCCATTTACTCAGACTAGTGGAATTTTTATTTAACTTAGCAGTAATGGAATTAATGGACATTATATCTAACCTCCCCAGGTCAAAAAGTTGCTCCTAAGTTGAATAAATTTGTCTCTACAGCCAGAATGATTTCCAAACACCCTTAGGCTGAAGGGAACAACAGGCATTCTCTTGTAATTTCATGAGGACATAACTACAAAAGAAAAAATTAAAAGAAGTATCATAACAAGGATTTTCTGTGATAGCATTTTTTGACTCTAAGATGGATTTTGTGTAGCAGCACAAAGAAAATGAACTATTAGAAAGGGACCACACTGCTGTATAGTGACTTTTTATAGTAGTGAAGGCAAAACTATAAAAATGACGGGTTCGTGAAGGTAACTTGTAGGGTACCTCATAAGAGTACACGTTGCCGGATATCTTGACGGCAACGACATGTGATGTGTTGGTGAGTGGCTTGTACAGCACTGGGCAGTGGTACTCTCCCGTGCTGGCGCGGTGGAATGTTACTTTGGTCAGCTGTTTTTCACTCAGTGCCTGACAATACAACACAGAACATGGGGTATTAGGCTAACAGAGTCCAGTAATGTTCTATCTCTTACTTTCATCTATTTCTCACTGCTCCTGACAACACAGTACAGTATTAGGTTACCACATAGTGTGGTAATACTGGATATTATAAAACTTTACCAACTGATACATAAATAAATAAAAAAATAATAAAAAATAACAACCTCGCCAGTGACAGGGTTGACTTTGAATTTGCGAAGAAACGGCAAAATGGCCTCCAGATCGAAAACGTTGCCATGCGGGTCAATGTAAGGGTGTGTGAAGGGCTGGAGGGAGAGGGCACAGTGGGTGAGGGGTAGTCTGCGGAAGTCTGCCTTGGCGCCTGAGTGTGATGATGCTTTGTACCCGCCATACAGAGTAGACCACTCCGTTGAGGTCAGGTACCTGTAGGGAGAGACAGAAGATAGGCGTGAACCACAAAATTATTCGTGCATTAACAGTTATTCAAGCCAGAGTTAACACTCAAAAAAGCAGAAGAAACAATTACTGTAAATCATTTTTTTTTTTTTTTTTTTTTTTTTTTTTTTTTTTTTTGTGGTTTCAGCCAAAAAAGGATTTATGATTTTTTTTTTTTTTAACTTCTTTTGCATTTTTTTTGCAAATTATTGTTATTTTACTCTTGAAGGTTAGGTTAAGTTAGGGTGTCTTCAGGAGTAAAATAAAAATAATCTGACAAAAATGCCATAGATGAAAAGTGTCTCAGAATTGTCTAAAATACAGAAAAAATAGATCAGAATCTCGTAATTCTGTCTTTGGCTGAAAGTATAATTTTTATTTTATTTACTTTTTTTTTTTACCTCTCTGTTCATCTACAAAACTGATATACTGCTTGGTACTATATATTGCAAACCTACCAAAACATAGATTATGCTTCTCTACAGCTGTTTCCAAATACCATAAATACTTTGCTACCCGTTGCAGCAAGGGTACAGTTTTCCATACTAGTCTTCGTATACTCACATTTTATCTTTCTGATGCTGTCGTTTCCCCATTTTGAAGGCTGGTAAGGCAAGCTTTGTATAATCAGTCCACTAAGGGTTGGGTCACTCTCCCCTCCTCACCTTTGCTTATATTCCAACCAGTTCGTATCCTACTCTTGCTGTCATTCACTTAGCGACCATTCTTACTAGTTAAAGTCAACCTGATAACTTAAAAGATGAATTCTAAAGGGAAATAGAGAAACTCCAAAATACGCAGATTTTGTAAACAAACCCTATGTAAACACGGACGCTGCGTTATGGACAAGCATCAGTGTTCAGAATAATTGCTTTACGAATGGTATGTTTGTAGTACTTGGGCGAGTGATACAAAAAGTTGACCTTTTGCTTAAACAGGAACGTGGTGGGGAGCATTTTGTGAAGCCATAATCGATCGAATAAAAGCAGTGGCGGAAATAACCTACAAATTGTTAGATTTCTGAAAGACAATGGACAATGAAACGCAGCCTGATTTTGCTTATAGTAATATTGCAATATTATAATCATTATTGTTATTCTCTCCACAAAAAATAATTTTTGTATATTTTTATTTGATAATATCAATCTTATTGAATGAGTATTTATTTGCTATATACCAATTTTTGTGGACAGGTTGTTTGTTTTGAAGTGAACGTTCGGCGTCCCAGGGATTTTGGAAAAGTGAAGGCCTGAGGAAATAAATCACAAAACATCATGAAGCTCGTCAGGTTAGCAAGTAATTTGTATTGGCCTTGAACATCCTTGGGTACAATTATTCATTATAAGTTACACGTGATTGTATGATAAGGTCTAAAATGCAAGTGTCTTCCTTGATTTGTTAGGATCCTCCCGCCAAGTTATCAAATTATTCTAGATTATAGTACCGTATTTTCATGACATATCTAGCACGGGGAATAGTTCTATGGTGGCAGAAGAAGTGAGGGATTGTGGTTTTGTGTTGAGAAGGGAGATCCAATGCGTTAGATTTAGTCTGGGGTGATAGATCAGTTTACTAGCCATGTACCGGCGAATGGAGGAAGCTAGAAAATACTTGTTTAGGGATGCAGTTAGGTTTAATTATTGCCACTACGTAGTTCTTTTAAATCCATTCGTAGATTGGCAGTATGTGAATGATGAAGTTAGGTTTGGTGTGGACTGTGGGCCTTTGTGCATCTTGGAATCTATTTTATGTGATAGAATTAATGCTCTTTGAAGAATTGGTAAGTGTTTTAATTACAAGAGGGTAAATACTTGGGTAACACCATGAATAGTATGATAGTTACTGAAGAATGTAGATAATTTTTACAGTAACTGGCTGGGATGGGTTTTGCAGTTATATTGGCGTCAGAAACATTGTTGATTGTGTGGGTAAGTGTTTCATTACTAGAGGGTAAATACTCAGCTAATAATCTGAATATTATACTGAAGATTGTTTAAATATTTGTAAGGTCTGGCTGAGGCGGATTTTGCCAACTTTGGGCTTAATAAGCTTGGCTGATTACTGCCATGAGGATAATTTAATTTTGTCCAAGTTTGCTGTAGCTAAATAAAATATATCTTTGTCCACAGTGTCTGTCCATTTGAAATATTTGTAAATATGTAGCAGAAGCCACAACTTCTTTTCAAGCGTTTTTAAGTGTTTTGTGTCCAGATACAACTATATGCTTGACACTTTTCTTCCTTGACTTCAGTGGCAGATTAACTCTCCTCCACTTTGGGGTAATGAATCTATCCTGGGGTCATTAATACCGGCGGGGTAGTTTGTGGCTAAAATATCATTGAGGAAACGTATCAGTTCATGTATATGATGAGATATAAACAGAACACGATGATGATGATGATGATGATGATTTGACTTGACAGTAAAATACAATCATATATACACCAAAATCATGCTCCGTTGGCCTTTACTGCACAGTACAGTACCAATATAGGAAGGTCTTGTACATTTTAACTCCTGTCCCTATGATGATAACTGTATCTTTTAATTTTATTCTTGATGTCTGCAGAGGATATTATTCAGCTTTAGAGTTTTCTGTACTGTATATTAAAAGGAGAGGCCACATACAGCTTTCATCAGCACTTCAACATGAGAGGCCTAAAGAGCTGAAGAAAATTGTTAGGGATATCAAGAATGAAATACTGTTAGAAAAATGTTACCACACTGAAGTTGCAAACCTTATCAGACTCTTCAGTTAGACCAAGTTCATAAAGAGAGAGAGAGAGAGAGAGAGAGAGAGAAATATATGTGTAGCCATACGACTGGTGTTTTTTGTTTTATAAATGTGTTGTGACCTTTGGGGAAGTAAGTATTATGAAAATGTCTAATTTTTTTTTCCCTCTCTTCCTCCTTTTTAGATTTCTGATGAAGTTGAGTCACGAGACAGTGACAATAGAACTGAAAAATGGCACACAGGTACAAGGCACTATCACAGGTTAGTATGTGAGTGATGTTTTATTTCTTATGTTCTTATGTTTTATTTGGCAGTGATGATGCCTCTTACAGATATCCCATATGCATGATATTGTATTAACAGCATTAGATATACTGTGAAGTAGCTTAATGTATGTCCGAGTGCAGATACGGATATCACTTCCTGAATCTGTTTACGGAAAGTACTGTTATCAGTGTAATTGTTGTATTGTACTGTGTTACTATTATTATTATCTTTCCAGCCATCATCAAATGCTATGTTACTCCAGCAGAAGCAAAGGGTCTTGGACGTAGGGTACATGGTCCAAACATTTAAGGCAAGGGCACCAGTCAGTCTTTGCTGGGTGGTATTATGTTAGCATGAACTCCAACCACCTGTAGGACTTGAACTTTCAAGTGTTGATAAAATATTTTCAACTCTCAGCATCATCACCACCACCACTTTGTATTCTTGTCTATTCTTGTCTTCAAATCCTCTGCCAAACATGTCACTTCAGTCCAACACTGTCCTTTTTTGTTTTTTCCAAGGGGTGGTTGGTGTTTATTGCTCATGTAATGCCACACAGGGATGAGTGAGGCTGGCCACTCTCATCTTAATTGTCAGGACCAATTTCCCAAGCCCCGGGCTCCTATGCTACTCATGGGACAACACAGGATTAGATGATGATGTAGATTATTATTATTATTATTATTTTAATGATCATCATTAACTTCCAATACTGTCTCATCATTTGTAATATGTACCATAGGTGTTGATAGTGCAGAGATTACTAATAGATAATTGTAAAGTTAGCAGTGCCCTCTCTGTGTAACTCAGTCTTCAAATTATCACATCATCATCATTCCAGAGGTTATGATTTCTTTCCACAGGGGTTGATGTAGCAATGAACACACACCTTAAGAGCGTAAAGATGACCGTGAAGGGACATGATCCAGTCAGCTACGACACCCTCACCATCCGTGGCAACAACATCCGCTACTTCATCCTGCCAGAGTCACTGCCCCTTGAGAATCTCCTTATTGACGATGGACCCAGGGCGAGGAAGGGACGCTCTGACAGGGGCAGGGGTGAGAGACTATTTTTTTACTGGCATTCTGTGCTTGTAAGGTAGTGTGCAGAGGCTTGATTGATTGTGTGGCCCAATTTGTTGGGCATGCTAATGACAGTTTTCCCACTCGCATTCCTTAGGTGGGACAAAGTTCTGGATAATGATGATGACTTATGTTTTGTAGTCTTCCCCTTAATGATTAGCTAGATTTTCTTTTCACCATCCTACTTAGAAAAGGTTGTTTGTGTCACAAACAGCTGCTGGCTCTGCCCTCACTTGTGTGTCAGCTCTTAATAACACAAGGTGGTGACCTCCCACAGACACTTCTCCCATACATTTCAGAGTGGTGAAGTGGATACACAGCATATAATAAGCTAAGTTATTGTTGAACCTGCTGTAAGAGTAATATACTGTACTTTCTGTTAAGGAAAGTTTACTTTAGTATATCTCAATAAGGCGAGATACTGTCTTTGTCCTCTGGTATTGGCATAATATCAAAACATTTTTGATACTGCCATCTTTGTTAAGTTTAAGAAAGCAAAATTGATAACTAATTTAGTTTTGCTTCTATGGAATCATACATCCATACATCTATATATAAAAAGAATGCAATTCTTTCTCCTAAGGAGTCCCTGCATTGGGGTTGGCTGTGGTACAGCAGATGGTTTCTGTGGACTGGAAGTTAGACCAAGTGTCAGAGCCAATTACTTCCCTGCAGGTGCTGTGAGCTTTTTTGGGAAAAAAAAAAAAAAAGATGTGTGATGAGATTTGTGACTGACACTCAGCTTGGACTTTGACTTTATGGAGTGTCACTCAGAAAGAAAAGATCACCGAGTGACTGCACCAATGACTGAATGTTTCCTGCCTAACTGTGATGGTGTGGCTGGTTACCAAGCATACATCCACATTTCCTCGATTAAAAAAAAAAAAAAAAAAAAAAAAAAAAAATCACTTCCATTGTAGTACCTTCCAGAGTCCATGGTAGCCATCCATTTACTACTTACAGTATGAGTCTGCCTTTTCCAGGGTTAAACAACAGTCTGCAGTATGGAATTGTGCCATTGTATGTTTTTACTTTTTAAAATGTCATGTTAGGCAGTTTTTCAAGTCACATCTGATAATTAGATCATTATTCTCTGCCTTCCTACTTAGGTGTTCAAATTTTTACAATCTTTCACTTGTCTTCCTACTGCTGTGTTCCCATTTCTTTACATTTAAAATTGATTTGTGACCAAGAATACTTCTTTTCTTTTGCTTGTCTTCCATGATGGTTGTGCTTCTACTTTCTTACACCCTAACATTTGTGTTGACCCGGCAGGTGTTGGTGGGAGAGGACGAGGTCGTGGTGGACGAGGCCGTGGCCGAGGTGGACCAAGAGGCCGTGGCCGAGGTGGCCCGCCCCGTCGCTAACCCAATCCACAGACACACACACATAGCAAGATCAAGTCAGGAGCAACACTCTTATTCCCCTCAGATTAGACACTGCATTCTCGTCAATTAGGAAGGCTCACCAACACCTCTTCCATACCTGTTTATTTCTGTTTCTGTTATGTCAGTTTAATGTTCATGTGTGTTATATGTGCAGTCTGTATCATTGCTGTATGTGAAGAGAGATACATAGCATACCAGCCAGTAGTAGTTGTAACATGCAAATTAAATTATAAAGGAAGAGGTGTTAGGCCTCCCAAGCTGGTGAGATAATGGCCCAGGAATTACTTGCACCCCTTCCTTGCCAGGTTATTTCTTCATGTTACATTGATATTCCCTCGTGTGTTACCGTATTAACCCCATCAAACCCTCTACCCGGTACATATTTATTTTGTTCTTGCTGCTACCATGCAATATTTATTCAACTTCAAAGAGCAGCCTAGTAATATAGGAGGCGGCAGCAGCAATATTAAACCCTTCCAGATTGATAAACAGTGAATTGCTTGGAGGCAGCAAGAACTGAATATGAAAGACATCAGATAGAACCGGTTAATGCAATCTTCAGTCTGTAAAGCACATAGGCAACACACACGAGAATATGTAGGTGCAGTTCTGGTATTTAAAACAGATCACTAAGATAAGTGTTTTAGAAGGCCCTATCCCACAACTGGCAACCCATGGGTGGAAGATTGCAGAGCAGTGTGTCAAAGTCTTGTCTAATTTCAGCAGTTATTGTCATACTGAAATTCATGCAACATCAAAAATTTAATTCTTGTCCACAGTACAAAGACATTTAGTCGAAATAACAGTAAGTCCTCAGTGTAAGTCACCCTTTTTCATGTACTTTTTTTGCTGCAAATTTTTTTGCTTCTGTGACTCATATACATACATACACGTACATACATCATCTAATCCTGTGTTGCCCCATGAGGAGCGTAGGAGCCTGGGGCTAGGCAAGTTGGTCCTGACATTTAAGATGAAAGTGGCCAGTCTTACACATCTCTGAGTGGCATCATGTGAGCAGTCACTCAGTTAAATATAATAATCTAGCTCTAACTGGAACAGAGTACTGGTACTTTACAGCCATGAAAGAGTTGAAGGTAATGACATTTACTTTGTCTTTTGTATCTTTAAATTACACAAGAGTTGACTAATTTAAGTATCATTGGTATCTTCTAGAAGCTGATTTGCCAGTCCTTGTATAAGCTGATTAGCCAGTTCTTCATTTTACAGCAACAGAGGTGTTAGATTTATTAAGACATTTCTGACTTACACTGAGAGCTGACTGTTTGTGCTTGGTGATGTGTGCAGAATTCCCTCAAGCAACTTGGCAGACATTTTTTATGATCATAGGAGCACAGCGATGAAAGCAAGAGTTTTATTATACTTGGTCGTGAATCCTGAGACATATTGGAAAGTGAGTCGTGAGGCTTGCATGTAGAGTAATTTTTCCTCATTCAGCCAAAAAATTGGTCATTAAAAATAAGTTTTGTATTCATAGTTATTAATTTACCTACAGTACTGCAATACTATTAACTGCTAATGGTGATGATGACAAGTGTGACCCAGATAATATACTTGAATGGTTGGGTGAATGAATTTTTATATTATAGTGTGTTAATACAGAGTGGGGATGACTGAATGAATGACTATATTATTGTGTGCATGTACTTTTGCGTAACCTATGTATACTGTACTTTGGGGGACGTCTAGGTTGACAACAGTGAAATCTATTATTATGCTCTCTTCATCACTTACTACTTTGTATTTTTGCTTTCACATTACGCCACTGTCCTCCACGTCTCATATTTTTGTAATTCAGCTGTCAGAGTTGAGTACATAGTAGCTTTTAAAATCAGCTAGTCACGTTGTACCCCATTCATGGTGCAGGAACCCAAGGCTACAATACTGCAGTCCAGAATATTTTAAGAGTAGGAAGCCAATCAACTTCCCTGGCAGCAGATATGTGATCATAAAACCTCCAGTCATCTTTAGGAGATTGAACCCTGTGTGCAAGACAAACCTGTCACTACGACTGGTGTATTCTGACGTGAGATTGTGAGTTGGGATTATAGTGTGATGTAATTGGACAGTGACAGTACAGTATAGTGAATGGTACTTCTTTGAGTTGACCATTCTTTTTTGCATTGGTAGGGCAGCACATTGTTCAGTCATCATCCATATCCATGTTCACATTCTGTTTAAAGTCAGTCATACCATTTATATAATTCCTTGGGGTCACTTAAAGTAGGAGAGGAATTGATACATATCTAAGGTCAGTTCTACCATGTTTCTCTTTCCCCAGGGTAGACAATTTTTTTCCTAATAGAAGGAAAATGGAATTTGATTTTTCTCTGCTGTGTTTTTAAGAAGATTTAAGATTATGGAATTAAATATGGTAAACAGTGAATACTGGACCATATATAAAATTATCTTTAGTTTTGATGCCTTGATTTAGAATGTGCTGTGGGATCATCTTATCTGCAGTAAATATTTCTATGATTAAGTCATTGAGTGTAACCTCAGGGATAAGAGACTGAATAGGGAAGCTGCCCAAGATTGACCAGCATGGAGAGTCGCCATTAGATGACCAAGACTGACTCTTGCAAGCACTTTGGAGCAGAACAAAATGAAATGGTTCATCTCATCAGAGGAGGGCAGCTTCTGTGCCAGCCTCACTTGATACCCGAGAAAATCTATCCCACCTGCTGGAAGTCCACACACAGCTCCCAGCTCTTGCCACTCACAGAAAGCTCATGTGATTGACAGATGAGTGAGCCATGAACCACAAATGAGTAAGATTTTTCACCCATTTAGTGCTTGCGCAAATTACACAGAGTATAATACAGGATAGCTTCTGAGATCTCTTCCTACCTTTTTCTATATTAAAAAATGCCATGTTGAGAGTAAAAAATAGAATACATCAGTAGAATGTATGTGTATTTTAATAAAAGTTAACATAAGATGGCAGATGTACCATTTGTGTATGTAGAGGAATTCATCTATCCATCCATCATCTAATCCTACACTGCCCCATGAGGAGTGTAGGAGCCTGGGGCTAGACAAGTTTATGTTAAAAATATTTTATATTGCCTGTATTGGGAGAAGTTAGGAGTGGATAGAAGTTTAGGGAAATGTTACCTTCTTTGACATTGAGGGGACTCATCCTCCACAGTAATTGCGGCATCCATTTGTACACTGTCTTATCCCTTCTGAGGCTAGGCTATCATGTACCAGATTATCATGTGATACGAGATCATGCTGTTTCCTTGGATGTGTTGGTGATGGAAAAGCCTGTGTCTATGTGTTGGATTCACACGGACTTCTACCATTAAAGCATTAAGGGAAGATTGTTGGCTGCATATGTGGTATGTGTAATGCTATATGGCAGTGGAACTTGGGCAATAAAAAGGGATGGCATCTGGAGGTTTGAGCATACAGAGGTGAGGATAGCTAGAGGGAAGTGTACTGTAACGTTTGTCTGAATCCCAGAGCTTCAAATGGCAGAATTGTGAGTGAGCAGCTGAGAGACAACTTTGAATTCAGTGCATTGGTGATATGGAGCAGCGGGGAGGGGGGACAGGTGGTAGAGTCGTATGGAGTAAAACGGTACCCCAAGTGGTGGACTCAAGTATATTGGAGATGAGGTCCCCCCACAGGATCTCGGTGCTGAGGGCTTGAACTCATATATAATAATGGCAGAGACTATGTAGCATGGAGAGCCACCATAAATAAGTCTGATGCATGCAAGCACAGACAAAGCCGTTCAGATTGGGCAGTAACTGTTTACCATATTTGTGATGTTTGTGTTGAGTGCAGGGTTAATTAACATGTTCTCATGTAACTATTAATTTATACCTCAATCATTACCTTACCTTTTATCCTGTATAGCCAGAGTTTAGTAAAAATTGTCAGTTGCTGTCAGAGTGTGGGGTTTGGGCATTGATGGATATACAACAAATTACCAAATCAGGTAATGAAATGTCTTATTTATACTGTATATGATACACCACATTACTGATCATGTTTAGAATAAATTAGACAAGGAGGACACCATTGCAAATTTGAGTGGGACAGAAGTGTTGGATATAATGAAATAGGTAACATTTATTTTGGAATTGGCATTTTTCCCAGAACATTAGGCAAAGTTGCTAGGCATTGATAGTTTCGAACTTTCAGGTGGAGTGAAAGGTACTCTGTTTTTTATGTTGCAGTCAGTTATATCCAGGAATCATTGTCTTAATATTGATCGAGTTTCTTACTGTCTGGGTACTTGTAATTCTTCCTACTCTGCCAGGCCCTCAAGATTTGTGAAGTGTGCGCCAAAAGCATTCGTAAATTTAAAATATAATAAAATAGTAATAGATGAAGGACGATTGCAAGCTTATAGTCAGTTTTCACGTGAAATTTGACTTCTCAAAGCAGAGTACTAAAGTGTTGTTGCATGAAATTTGATGGGCTTTGCGAGGTATGAATACCTTGTCCTCCCATCAAATCACCCACCAGAGTGACTAGGCCATCATCTGAGCCAAAAAGCGTGTAGGGATCTTTGTCGTTAGAACATATACACTGTAGTCATAAAAGACACTACTATTATATGAGGCTGATGTTCTTGTAAAAAAATAAGGAAGCAGAGAATTTCAGACATACCTGGTAAGCCACCATTAACTCAGTCCAGCGACTATAATTTATCCTTGTTAAGCCCGGTGATTTATTCAGATTGATTTTTTTTTCTAGGGGAGCATTATCTGCCTGGCTAACTACATATCTGCGTATCAATATTTACCTATTTAACCACCCATCTGTCTTGTATTTGTAACCAGACATCTTAATTCCGGAAGGGGTATTGACAAACGAATTGCATTTGAGCCACAGTGTCTTCTGGCATTAGGGTGTTCTGTTGCAACTTACTATCTCTCCACCCCATTCCTCCAACTCATCCCTAGGCTCCCCGTCAACATCTCCCTTTCAGCAAATGTGCACCTCTCTAATTCCCTCACTAACAGAAGTATTAAAAAATCTCTAAGATGAAATAGGTATAGCTAGCTAGAAAATAAAGTAGATAACATTTCCACAGGCTGATCTGTGCATTTCATATTTTCAGTTTGTCGCTAGAGTTTATCGGTGACCGCACACAAGTTTATCGCGGTAGATACTGTATTGAAGTTCAAAGGTTTAGGTCTGAGTGGAGGAATGCAAAAGGTCAGCGACAAAGGAGGGGAGAGGTGAGTGAAAAAAGCAAGATTACAGTCATGGAAAAATGTTATTCCTCTGCATCCGTTTCATACTAGGGCGTATCTGACAGTTTTTTCTGATGCATCATAGCAAAGATTTTATGGCCAGATGAACACGAGATTTAAAAGCATTCGAGGCACGAAAATTAATTGAGCTTAAATGCGTGAATCCGAGTCAGTCTCAGCTTGTTAGCCGGTCGACAAAGGGAAGTGAAAAGTAGCAGAGATGGGCATTATTCCAGTGCGGGGCATAGGAATAGTTCGTCTTGAAGCCGGATTCGGGTGGGAGCATATACTGCGGGAATATCGATTACCATGAACCCGGATTCAGGCATAACACTATAATTTCTTTTGTATTTGCCTGTTCACATTAATGAACAATTGTCTTTAAAATTCAATGAATTATATGGAAAAATATTGAGCGAGTTACAGGCGTCTACCGAAGAAAACAGACTCCGAATCATGAAAACATTCCCTCCCGCGAAAACATGGCTGATAGGTGCTCAAGTGGCCAGGCTGAATTTGAAGTTACATAATATCCAACACTACAGGGTACCGTTCAAGTTGTGCCCTGGAAATAACATCAAGAATAACTCGTGCATTATTTGACGCTAAAAATACATTATTTCTTAGTGACAGTGACGAGTGTTGGCCAAAATGAAGTGTCTCGGCTACGTGGGAAATTTCGTGATTATGTGGTTATTTAAATAGTGTTTAGTGAATACTACCGTGTTTACGTGATTCAGTTGATATTTTTCTGTAGTAAAGATTAATGAATATTGTCACTTATTAGACTATGTAATGTGCAGTATCAATCAAGTGTCAGAATCTTGTTTACATCAATCAACTGACATGTATTTTGAATCCTGTGAGATTCCTCTGACTCGCCCTTTTGCAAATCAGCTGACTCCTGTTTACATCGATCAGCTGGGGTGCACGTGAGCGTAGTACACCTGAACACTGAGTCAGCGGGTTCTAGGAAGGCGCTCAGGTGTTCACGGGGAAGTTTCGTGTCTCGCTTGTTCTCGTGAGTGGAGTGATTCACGAGACTGTCCTCGGGATAGCGAAGCACGATGGCGGGTACAGGTGAGTGAAGGGGGGAGGGGGGAGTGGCGGGCAAGGTGAAGCATGGTCTTTTGCAGGAATAAGATTATGTGCTTAAATTGTAATGTGTTTACGTTTGCTTTTCAATATTTTGGTGTCACTGAAGGATGCTAATGTACGGTAATACTGTTTACTTTTTTTTTCCTGACCCCTAAATCAGTCGCTGCAGGTCACTTCTGTATTTTTAACCATTTGTCATCCTTAAACTCAAAATTTCATCCTTAAAGGTCAGTTTTTCACCATTAAAACCGAGTTCGAAAGGTGCAGCAAAATTTAATACAAGCTTATCTACACAAAGACCAGTCGAGTTTAGCAGAGAAGGCCCAAGAACCAACAGAGGAACCGTAATTATTTTTAAATGATTGGTAATGTACGGCAAACGTTATTTATCTTTGCAGCCTTTCAGTTACACAAAGCATTTAGATAGTGATGAAAATGGAATTCAGTGTGAATTAGCTGTATTTGTGGAAATTGACCTTCAGCTGGACGTTTACAATTATTATTATTATCATTATCATTGTTACTCCTATTGTTATTATTATTATTATTATTATTAATTATTATTATTATTATAGTTCTTGTTACTTCTCGATCCTCCTGCCGTTATTATTTTTATTATTATTGCCATCAGTTCGCCGAGTGCTATTACTTTATTATATGTATTTGTTATAGTTTATTGTTATTGGTATTTTACTGTAACTGATTGCCATTAGTGATGTTGCAGGTGTATATAATTATATTGTGTTGTATTGCAGTTTATAATGACTATTTTGTTTTTGTGGTGGAATTTGATTATTATTTTGTTACTATTCTGCTGCTGCTACTACTACTACTACTACTACTACTACTACTACTACTACTACTGCTACTACTTCCGTATCATTGTACTTTTTTATTGTTATTTCCACGATTATTGCTTATTTTGCAGTGATTATTGTTTATAGTACCGATAGTACATTATTATGATTATGATGACACGTGCTGTGTAATAAGGTAGTGTACATATTGCCCACCACCTGTTAGCCTTGAGGGAGCGTGTACAGAATAGGAGCAAATTATGTACTAAGGCCTGTAGTCTCGTAGGTTGAGGAGGCTCCGTAACGCCACTTCCTTAACGATTTCTTTTTGGATATGGGTGGTTAATATCCTTCTGTACGTTATTTGTCCACAGTATTTTTGGATGTGTTTACGTATCTACTGGTTGAGAGAGAGAGAGAGAGAGTGAGAGTCTGAAGAAGTGTAGATGAAATTAAAGAGGTCCCTGGGGAAGAATAGGAGTGGGAGAGAAAGGAGGGGGAGACGAGAGGGAAAGGGGGGGATGGGAAAGGAGGGGGAGACAAGAGGGAAGGGGGGGTGGGATGGGAGAGAAAGGAGGGGGGAATGAAAGAATAAAAGGGAGATGGGGAGGAGGGAAGGTAAGATAGTGGAGAGGTGAAGGAGGAAAAGGGGGGAGGGATGGGGAAAGTAGGAGGTGAGTGGAGAGGTGAGGAAAGAAAATGAGGGAGGGATAGGGAAAGGTAGAAGGTAAGTGGAGGGGAGAGGTGAGGGAGGAGAAGGAGATAAGTGGAGAGGAGAGGGGAGGGGAGGAGTTACTGGAGGGGAGGTAAGGGAGAAGGAGGGGGGGAAGGGGGATTAGAAAAGGAAGGGGCTTTTGAGGTAGGGGGGGTAGTCTTACGGAAACAAGAATAAAACGAAATCGTGGTAAAGATTAAAGGAGTTCGAAATAGCGAAGTAATTTGGATTGCCCCTTTGAAGAGGACTTACGTAAGAGGAGAAAACTGCGTAGCTACTGGTCGAGAGGGGGAGAGAGGGAATGGAAAGTTTAGTACAGTACAGTTTAGTCATAATTGTGTTTGTGTGCGCTTTCTGTTTATGGAGAGAGAAATCTAAAGTTGAGTAGAGTACAGTATAGTAATAGTTGTGTGTGTGTGTGTGTGTTCGCTTTCTGTTTATGGAAAGAGAAATTGAAAGTATAGTATAGTATAGGAATAATTGTGTGTGTGTGTGTGTGTGTGTGTGTGTGTGTGTGTGTGTTCTATTAATGGAGAGAGAGAGAGCGAGAGCATCCTAGTCCTCTTCGGCAGATCCCCGGGAATCCCATATGACGGAGCCGAGACGAACGCTCCGAAATGTTATGGCAAATGTCAGGTTGGATTTTTATTAATCAATTCAAAGGTCGGCTCCATGACACCTTGGGGGGCAGGGGGTGACTTCTGGGGGCTTGGGGGGGGGGAGATAAGATGTCAGAAATTATGAGAGATGTAGAGATAAGGAAGAAATTGCGAGAAATGGGAGATACGAGACGAGGGAGGGAGTTATGATGAGATGGTTAGATAATGAAGAGAGTTGTGAGAAGTGGGAAATACAATGTTGGAAATTATGCAAAAAAATGTTGAGATAATGAAGAGAGACATAGAGAAATTGGAGATACGAGACGAGAAAGGGAGATACGATGTTGGGAATTAAGCGATATGTAATTTATTGGGCTTGTACAAACTCTCTCTCTCTCTCTCTCTCTCTCTCTCTCTCTCTCTCTCTCTCCATAAACAACACACACCGTACTGTACTAAACTTCCATCTCTCTCTCTCTCTCTCTCTCTCTCTCTCTCTCTCTCTCTCTCTCTCTCTCTCCATAAACAACACACACCGTACTGTACTAAACTTCCATCTCTCTCTCTCTCTCTCTCTCTCTCTCTCTCTCACCAAGGGCGCCTGCTAAGCCTACGTGGACGATGGGCCTTTGTGTTCCCTTGTCAATAAATACAGAACGACCTTCCGAGAATGTAGGGTTGTGTAACAGGGAGGGATAGATAGATAAATAGATAGTTGATAGATAGATTGATAGATGGATGGACAGATAGATAGATGCGTAGGTAGGTAGGTAGATAGATTGATAGATGGATGGACAGATAGAGAGATGAGTAGGTAGGAGTACTGTAGGTAGATAGATTGATGGATGGACATATAGATAGATTGATAGATGGATGGACATGGATAGATGAGTAGGTAGGTCGATGGATAGATGGATGGACAGACAGATGAGTAAATAGATAGATTGATAGATAAATGGATATATAGTTAGATGGGTAGGTACGGTACTGTATGTGGGTGGATGGATAGACAGATAGGTAGGTAGATACATAGAGGGTATGGATGGGTCAATAGGTAGATAGATAGATACGTAGATGGATGGATGGATCGATAGGTAGATAGATACGAGAGGGAGGGAGAGGCATGGTTATATCTTAATTGGTAGGGATGTGATCAATACGAAGAGAGAGAGAGACCAAATTACCTCCATGCCTCTCTATCATTCCTCCTCTTACCTGCCTTCACTACAACCCACCCTGCCCCATATACCCCTCCACTCCATCCCTCCAAATCATTGTCTCCCCCTCCCTGTTCTCTCTCATTTTCTCCCATTGACGTCTTCATTCCTTTTCCTACTGATATTAGACAATAGAGGCTATGAGAGGGGGTGTAAGTTGGGGGGAGAGCAGCGATATGGCAGGGGACAGGGCGACATGGCGGCGATTTGTTTGTGGCGTCTGGGTATAGATAGACATATAGAATCACTTGTTTATATCTGAGGGAAGTGTTTCGTGATTTGGATGCTAAGGCGTGTTTGCGTGAAATTCGTGACTTGGATACGAGAGAGAGGGGTGGAAATGGCGGGGGACAGGGCGAAGTGGAGGCGATTTGTTCGTGGCTACCCCGTATGGGATTGAGACGTCTGGCAATAGATAGATAGATAGACAGTGGACTTCTGGGTTAAGACGAGACCTGTGGGAGGGAAGGGGTAATAAACAGTGCCCATTAACAGTGAAACCCTTAAGCTAAAATGGGCGTGAGAGAGAGAGGTGAAGGCAGAGTGTTTATTTGTGGTGGGGGTGAGTGTGGAGGTGACCTAGGGGTGGGGGGGGGTGCCTCTTACAACACTTGAACTTGGCGCCGCGGTGGTGTGTGTGTGTGTGTGTGTGAGGAGGGGGCTCAATTGATAATGATAATTGAGACAGGTTTTGTAGGCTTATATGTGTACCGCATGTATATTTGTGTGTGTGTGTGTGGTGTGTGCTTTTGAAAGATGTTGATATTTGACATTCTCTCTCTCTCTCTCTCTCTCTCTCTCTCTCTCTCTCTCTCAGTATCCTTTTGAACTGGGCAATCCGTCTTCACCTTTCTCCAACAAACAGACACCTCCAATGCCAAGGTCACTCCGTCTTAATGTCCACTTAGGCTATTCTTAACACCCTCTCTTAGGCGAATTATTTTAGTCCTAGCACCTGACATTATTTGGTGAGATTTGGAAGTGTTAGAAGGGCTTTGTTAATATCCTATACTCCTTTTAGTCTAACTTGGCAGAAAATTGTCGTTATATTGAGTGTAACAATGAATTAACACTAGAGCTTGATGCTAGTCACGAAGAAGTGCCATGGGAAGAGTGTAGCGCCGTGGCATTGTCGTTATCTGCCACTGAGCTACGTGAAATAATCTGCTAAAAGAACGAAAATCTGAGCCAAGTTTAAGTGAAAAGAGTGTAGTAAATTAACTGGGACCCCGTTACGTAACTGGCTGGAGTGTCTCTCTCTCTCGTACTTATTATTATTATTATTATTATTATTATTATTATTATTATTATATCAACACCTGTCAATACTAGAATCATTTACTATTTCTCTCTCTCTCTCTCTCACCTACTGACTCACAAGCCCACTCTACCCTGACTCAGTGACCTGTCCTGACCCCTAAGGAACGTACTCAGTGACCTCCTGACCTAACCTTGGCCCTAATCTATGTTTGGGTTAGGTACGGAAGTCCATTTGAGTCTCCCCTCCCTCCCCCTTCTCGTGCTCTCGTCTTCTTTATTATCGTCTTCCGTTTTTTCTTTTACGTGTTTCATTGATTTCTTTCAATCTCGTTTTATTTCCTTTTTTTCGTCCTTTCCTTCCCGTTTTCTTTTGATCTATGCTTTTTTTTTCTCTCTCTCTCTCTTTTTATTTATTTACCTCCACTTCCCTTTTTCTTTTTACCTGTTCTTCGTTTTTTCCTCAATTGTTTACTTACCCTCCATCCCCCTTTTCTTCTGATCTATGCTTTATTCTCTTTTTTTTTTTTTTTTTATTTACCTCCAGTACCTGTTTTCTTTGTACCTGTTCTCTTTTTTCCCTCAATTGTTTTCTTTGTTTACCCTCCACTTCCCTTTTTTTCTTTTTACCTCCTCTGTTTTTTCCCTCAATTGTTTTCTTTATTTACCCTCCAGTTCCTGTTTTCTTTTGATCTGTCGTATGTTTTTTCCTTTTTTTTTTTATTTGCCCTCCACTTCCTGTTTTCTTTTGATCTGTCGTATGTTTTCCCGTGTTTTTTTTTTTTTTTAAATTTACCCTCCACTTCCTGTTTTCTTTTGACCTGTCTTACGTTTTCTCCCTCTATCATTTTCTTTATTTACCCTCCACGTCCCTTTTTCTTTTGTTTTGCGTTTTTTTTGGCATTTTTAATTGAATTCGTTTTTATTTTTTCGTTTACTTCCCATTTTTCTTTTCGTCTGTTTTACGTTTTTTGTTTCTTTCTTGATCTTATTTTCTGCTTCCCGTTTTCTTTTTGTTTTACTGGTACGTTTTCTTTTTTTGTCTTGATTTCGTTTTCTATTTATTGACGCTTTTTTTTTTTTAGGGTGATGTGTTTTGTGTTTCTCTCTCTCTCTCTCTCTCTCTCTCTCTCTCTCTCTCTCTCTCTCTCTCTCTCTCACAGGGGTGTGGAGATTGCCTGCCTTCGAACAGTCATGACCAGTTCACATGGGGTCGTATTAAGGATTGGAAAGTGAGTTAGCTTACTTTCTCACACCACTCCAAGACCCCCTCACTGATATACTCCTGTTTTATCCTTATGTATAGGTCTTGGTATTTTCTCATTATGGAGAGAGAGAGAGAGAGAGAGAGAGAGAGAGAGAGAGAGGTGAGGACAGACCACAAAAGGTTGATAGACAGAAAAAGACAAACATACAGACAGGCAGGCGAGTAGACAGACAGGGACGAGAGAGAGAGAGAGAGAGAGAGTGGAACAGCCAGCCCCAAGGGAGGGAGGAGGCACCCTTGAAGCAGAGGGAGGGAGGGAGGAAGATAGAGAGAGGGTGAGAGAAAAGGGGAGGGAAGGAGAGAGAGCAAGGGAGGGGAGGGAGGGAGGAGGGAAGAAGGAAGGGAGGGAGGAAGGGAAAGGGTAACGTACACATAAAAGGTAGATATGTGTGTGTGTGTGTGTGTGTGTGTGTGAAACTGGGGAAGGGAACACGATAAGTGAAAAGGAGGAAGAACAAGAAGTGAGATAGATACAAGTAGATAGATAGATAGATGGATAAATAGATAAATAATGTAGAGATGACCTTGAACAGCACAGGTGAGGCGGGCACGTTATATAACCATGTGCACCACTTTGTGTACACACACACACACACACACATTAGCATTTAAGAGTGTATTTGTACCTGTGTGTGTGTGTGTGTGTGTGTGTCTCTCTCTCTCTCTCTCTCTCTCTCTCTCTCTCTCTCTCTCTCTCTCTCTCTCTCCTCATTATATTTTATTAGCCTTTTAATTTCTTGGTTCTTTTCTCCTCCTCTTCCATATCCTCGAGAGAGAGAGAGAGAGAGAGGGAGGGAGGGAGGGAGGGAAGGGGAAGACAGGGAGATTAAGTCCAATGAAGTGAATTAATGAGGCAATTAAAGAGAGGGAGTGAGTGTCAGTGGGTGGATGAGTGAATGAGTGAGAGCAATATGATTAAGAGAGAGAGTGGGGGGGGGGGTTCCAACGATGGGTGAGTGAAATAGACTGAAAATGAGAGAGAGAGAAACAATTACAATCTTTGCCATTGACTGTAATTGGTGTAAAGGCTTTGTTCTGAATGACGTCTCTCTCTCTCTCTCTCTCTCTCTCTCTCTCTCTCTCTCTCTCTCATATTTAATTAGTTTCACCTTAACTCATTCTTGGAAACCTCTCTCTCTCTCTCTCTCTCTCTCTCTCTCTCTCTCATTTCAACTAATACCTAGGAATAGAGTTACCTAAACAGGGAGGGGAGGTAGGCAGGCAGTGAGGCAGCTAGGCAGACGGTCAGAAAGTGAGGCAGCTTGAAGACAGGCAGACAGTGAGGCAGGCAGGTAGGCAGACAGTGAGGCAGGTAGGCAGATAGTAAGGAAGGTAGGCAGACACTGAGGCAGGCTGGCTGACATATAGGCTGGAAGTGAGGCAGGCAGGCAGGCAGTGAGACAGCTAGGCAGGCAGGCAGACAGGCAGGCAGGCGCTCTAGAGTCAATCAATAACAAGCGAGTCTGCAGGACCTTGCCTCCCTCCCCCTCTTCCTCTCCTCTTCCTCCCTCCTCCCCTCTCTTCCTCCTCCTCCTCCTCCTCTCTTCCTCCTCCTCCTCCTCCTCCTCCCCCTCCTCTCTTCTTCCTCCTCCTCCTCCTCCTCCTCCTCCTTCCCCTCCCCCTCTCTTCCTTTCCTCTTTCTCCCTCCTCCCCCTCTCTTCCTCCTCCTCTTCCTCTTCTCCTCCTTCCCTCCTCGTGTTCTCTGTCCTCCTCCTCCTTAATTTCTTTTGTGTTCGGTGCCTCCTCATTTCTCTTCCTTTCCTCCCCTCTTCCTTCCTCTCTTCCTGCTTCCTTCTCCTGTCACTCCTTTTGCTTCTCTTCCTCTCTCCTCTTTTTCCTAGATCTTCCTCCTCTCTTCTCCTCTTCCTTGATCTTCTTCCTCTTTCTAGATCTTCCTCCTCTCTTCTCCTCTTCCTTGATCTTCTTCCTCTTTCTAGATCTTCCTCCTCTCTCCTCTTCTTCCTCCTCTGTTCTTACTTCTCATTCTCTCTTTTTTTTTTTTTTTCAGTCTCCCATTGCATTTCCTCCTCCACCCACACCACACCACACCACACCACCCGACACCACACCATACCACATAACACACCATACCACGCCACCCCACCCGACACCACACCACACCATACCATCCCACCCCACCCCACCCCACCTCTCCCCACCCGACCCCACCCCACCTCGCATAGCACCACACCACACCACCAACACCACATCACATCACAGCTCTCCATTCCACACCACATCACACCCCACCACACCACACCACCCCACCCCACCCCACCACACAACACCACACCACACCACACCACACCACACCACACCTCGTCCTCCAAGACCCTGGCATAAGTTGGCACCGTGACAATGAATCTGGTATCTCTCTCTCTCTCTCTCTCTCTCTCTCTCTCTCTCTCTCTCATCCATCATTAAGACAGTAGAGGTGAGTATCTGTCAAGCATAAGGTTATTAATTGCTTGTCGTACCGTACCGTCCATACTGAATCATTTTTTGTCTGTGTATGTTTGTTTATCTGTGTGTATGTTTGTGTATATTTATCTATCTGTACGTCTATCTATCTGTGTGCGTCTATGTTTCTATCTAATGGCTGTCTATTTTCCATCCATCCATCCATCTGTTTCTCTGTCTCTGTCTGTCTTCTATCCATCTATCTGTCTGTCTTCTATCCATCTATCTCTGTCTTTGTCTGTCTTCTATCCATCTATCTCTGTCTTTGTCTTCTATCCATCTATCTCTGTCTTTGTCTGTCTTCTATCCATCTATCTCTGTCTTTGTCTTCTATCCAACTATCTCTGTCTTTGTCTGTCTTCTATCCATCTATCTCTGTCTTTGTCTTCTATCCATCTATCTCTGTCTTTGTCTGTCTTCTATCCATCTATCTCTGTCTGTCTGTCTTCTATCCATCTGTCTCTGTCTGTCTTCTATCCATCTATCTCTGTCTGTCTTCTATCCATCTGTCTCTCTCTGTCTTCTATCCATCTATCTCTGTCTGTCTTCTATCCATCTATCTCTGTCTGTCTGTCTTCTATCCATCTATCTCTGTCTCTCTTCTATCCATCTCTCTCTGTCTTCTATCCATCTATCTCTGTCTGTCTTCTATCCATCTATCTCTGTCTGTCTTCTATCCATCTATCTCTGTCTGTCTTCTATCCATCTATCTCTGTCTGTCTGTCTTCTATCCATCTATCTCTGTCTGTCTTCTATCCATCTATCTCTGTCTGTCTTCTATCCATCTACCTGTCTGTCTGTCTTCTATCCATCTATCTCTGTCTTCCATCCATCTGTCTCTGTCTTCTATCCATCTATCTCTGTCTGTCTTCTATCCATCTATCTCTGTCTTCTATCCATCTATCTCTGTCTTCTATCCATCTATCTCTGTCTTCTGTCCATCTATCTCTGTCTTCTATCCATCTGTCTCTGCTCGTATGTATATATCTATCTATCTACTGTCTGCCTGTCTATATGTCTCTGTCTATCTATCCATCTGCCTACTTTCTGTCTCTATAGTTATCTGTATTTGTCACTGCCTCGAGCTATCTCTCTGTCCAGCTCTGTATCTCTAGTTATCTCTGCACCTGTCTATCCATCTATACCTGTTTATCTATCATATTTATCTCTATATCTATTTATATCTTTGTATCTATCTGTATCTGTCGCTCTGTATCTGTCTCTGTATCTATCATTCTGTCAGTATTTTGTCTCTCTACCTCTGTCTGTCTGTCTGTCTGTCTGTCTGTCTATCAAACAAATCATGATACAAGAGCAAGACTTTGATGGGAAGCCAATGAATAAAATCTCTCTCTCTCTCTCTCTCTCTCTCTCTCTCTCTCTCTCTCCTTTCTAACCCCGGCTCATTAATTCACACACATACACAGACATATACGTACATGGAGATACGTACACATGTAGACATTCTTAAATATACACAGACCTATAAACCAACAAATAACACACACATTCACACACACACATACAGCCGTAAGCATACCGCACATACATACATACATACATACATACATAAGCATACCGCACATACATACACACATATTTTCGCACATACTGATGCACACATTGAAACGTACATGTTGGTATTTTCATGCATGTATACACAAGGTAGATACACACACACAGACATACATAATAATATATACATACGCACATGGATACATACTTAAGCGTACATATATACATGCATAATAGTGATACATACATACATACATAGTTACATACACGGAAGCATTAGGATTCATTGACACGCACACATGACATTCATACACGCGCACACGCACACGCACGCCCTCGACCTGCACGTGACTTGAAGACGGAGAGATAGAGCACATGGAGAGAGAGAGAGAGAGAGAGAGAGAGAGAGAGAGAATATTTAGAGAAAGGTTCGAGTGAAAATGTACAGTAGTATTGTATATGAGAGAGAGAGGGAGGGTAACCAGTCGTATCCAGAATAAATCGCTCAGGAAGAGGTGTTAGGGAGAATATAAGGCCTAGACACTAGCTTTTAGTATCCCAGTTCTCTCTCCTCCCCCTTTCTCTCTCTCCTCCCTCCATCCTTCCCCTCCTTTCCCATATTTTCCCTCCCTCCTCCTCCATATCTTTCCTCCACTCATCCCTTTCCTCATTCCTTCCCTTCTCTTCGTCCTCCCCTCTTCTCCCTCTCTTTCTCTCCAGCCCTGTGTTTCTCCTCCTCCCTCTTCTTTCCCCTCTCCATCCCTCTCTCCCCTCTTCCTCCATTTTCCCTCTCTCCTCTCCCCCTCCTCCCCTCCCTCAGACCAGAACTGCTTGATGATAGAGGGGTGAATCAATGCTGCAACACCCCTCACCCCTCACTCCCCTTCCCCTCTGTATCTCCCCTCTCACCCCTCCCCTCCCCCCCTGCCCTTCTTTCCTTTTTTCTCTCCCTCCACCTCTCCCTCTCTCCTTTCTTCCCCTCTCCTCTGACCTTCTCCCCCTCTTTCTCTCCCCTACTCCCCCTCCTTTCTCCCTCCTCTTCTTCCCCTGTTTCTCTCCCCTTCTCCCCCTCTTTCTCCCTCTTCCCCTCTTTCTTTCCTTGCCCTTCCCTCCTTTGCTCATCCTCTTCTCCCCCCTTCTCTAATATTCCCCTTATTCTTCCCATCTCTCTCCCCCTTCCCTCTCTCTCTCTCCCTCCCCTCTCTCTCTCTCCCTCCCCTCTCTCTCCCTCCCCCTTCTGTCTCAGTGTCTTTCCTCGTTTCCCTCCTCTCTCTCTCTCTCTCTAAAGGATGAGGCTGATATATGCATATATACGTAAGTACCGGTACACACAAATACATGCATTCATACTTACGTACATCATGCATATATACGTAGATGCATGCTTTGAAAGAGAGAGAGAGGGAGAGAGAGAGAGAGAGAGGAGAGAGAGAGAGAGAGAGAGGTGGCTAAGCTGCCCAAAATAACTCATCACACCCACCCAACCATACAGGAGTAAACTCTCTCTCTCCTCTCTCTCTCTCTCTTTCTCTCTCTCTCTCTCTCTCTTCCTGTTCCTCATTTTTTCTGTATTTTCCTAAAGTTCCTCTATTTTTCTTTTTCTGTATTTTATCTATCGTCTCATCTATTAACTACTTTGTCTAACTACTTATCTACTCTACCATTTTGCCTCCTATAATGTCTAAGTCTACATTCAAACTCTCATCTCTCTCTCTCTCTCTCTCTCTCTCTCTCTCTCTCTCTCTCTCTCTCTTTAATCAACCATTTTGCCTCCCATAGTTTCTCAGTCTTCATCATTCAAACTCCTCTCTCTCTCTCTCTCTCTCTCTCTCTCTCTCTCTCTCCTACAGATATGTTAGCTTATGTATCTGTCTTTAATGCAATTTTATTTTCTATTGTTTCTCAGTCTATCATTCTCTCTCTCTCTCTCTTTCTCTCTCTCTCTCTCTCTCTCTCTCTCTCTCTCAAGGTCAAGAGTAAAGTGGGCTGCGAGGTTAGGTCAGCGATGGGTCAAGGGTTAAAAGGTCATACACACACAGTCTACCCCTGGAGCACGTGTCTAGGCGTCACGCTCGGTCAGGGGCCCTTTGTTTTGTTTTTGTCGGGGCCCCGTATTGAGCGTAAGAGCCAGGCGGTAGGCGTGGGGAGGAGAAAAAGGAAATGATTTTAGTTTTTTTCGTTTTTTCGGGTCCATGTGGAGATGAATGGTGGTGAGAATGAAGGGGAAATGAGCGAAAATATCTGTGCCGTGACGGAAACTTGTGAATTTGAGGAAAAAAGGTTAATATTAGATGAAACGTTGCCTTAAGTGATCGTTCTTAAGTATTTATTAGTTTGCGTACGAATTATGTGATCAGTGAAGGTGAGAATGGTAGGAAAATGATGACTGGAGGCGGGAATGGAAGGGAAATGATCAGTGGAGGTGGGAATGATTGGGAAATGATGACTGGAGGTGGCAATGATAGGGAAATGATGACTGGAGGTGGCAATTATAGGGAAAATGATGACTGGAGGTGGCAATGATAGGGAAAATGATGACTGGAGGTGGGAATGAAAGGGAAATGATGACTGGAAGTAGGAATGATAGGGAAAATGATGACTGGAGGTGGCAATGATAGGGAAAATGATCAGTGGAGGTGGGAATGAAAGGGAAATGATCACTGGAGGTGGGAATGGAAGGGAAGTGAGTGAAAGTATCCGTGACATGGCGAATATATGTGAAAATGGGTAAAAGTGGCTTGTATAATTGATATGTTTTTTCTCTTAGTTTTTCGAGTCATTGTCGAGGTTACGAGGTGAAAATGATGTGGGTATGAACGAAGATATCTGCACCTTGATGAAACTGTGTGGCAGTGAGAGTGAGTAAAAAAAATATATATATATAAAAATGTAAAAATCGAATAAATAATCTTTCTTTTCCTGTTTTCTTTCTTTTTCTCTTTTTTTACTTCCTTTCTTTTTCTTGTTTTTCCTCTTTCTTTTTCTCTCTTTCTTTCTTTTTCTTTTTTTGTCCATGGAAGGTGACAGGGTTGTGGGCTGAGGTTGGAATGAGGGAAAAATGAATGAATGTACTTGGAACATGACTATAGGATGTGAAAATGAGGAATATAAGGAGGTTTTGTGTATGTGTGTGTGTGAGAGAGAGAGAGAGAGAGATCTATTAACTTACAATACCATGACGTGTGGGGAAAAAGTAGTGGGCGTGGGTTAAAACTCGTGGGCGTGGGAAAAGACCAATGGGCGTAGGAAAACTGTAGTGGGCGTGGGGAATAAATTATGGGCGTGGGAAAAAAATTGTGGGCGTGGGGTGAGAAAAACTGGAGGATAAGTGTTATTGTTTTGACCACCCTGTATGACGTCACTGGAGTTAAGGGATTGAAAAAAAGTTGGTTAAACTCTACGGATTTAAACAGCCCCATTTCACTTACTGCTCTCTCTCTCTCTCTCTCTCTCTCTCTCTTTCTCTGACCTTTCCATTCCCCTCACATCATTTATTTCATATTTATCCCTCTTTCTTTTTTACTCTCTCTCTCTCTCTCTCTCTCTCTCTCTCTCTCTCTCTCTCTCTCTCTCATTTTCCATTCACCCCTCTTACGTCATATCAACCCATCGATTTTAACATCAAGCATTAATCAGCCTCTCTCTCTCTCTCTCTCTCTCTCTCTCTCTCTCATCAGACATGCGTGGTCAAGGAGTTTCAGACATGCACACGACATAGGTGATGCACACATGTACGTTTTTTTTAGGGAGTGTGTGTGTGTGTATGTGTGTGTGTGTGTGTGTGTGTGTGTGTGTGTGTGTGTGAAAGAGAGAGAGACTAGCCTGACAATGATCTCTAACCCCTTTCAGCTCGGTTGATGGCCAGGTGTAGTTGGAGTGGAGGGTTAATTTGACTAGTAACCAAGGAGACTCATGCAATCCTCAAAAGATGCTCAAGTTTCATACAAGGATGTGTAGAGTGGGACAGTTGATTTGACTAGTAACCAAGGAGACTAACCTCACAGAGCACAGATTTCCTACAACCACAACTTATCTTCAGTTGACAGTGAGAGTTGATTTGAATAGTAATCAAGGAGACTTTAACCTCAAAAATAGGGGTCATGAACTGCCTAATATAATTCATTGCGTGACATAGAATGATAGTTGATTTGAATAGTAACCAAGGAGACTCCAACCTCATAAATAGGGCTAGTTGAGTGACCTAGAAAGAGAGGATTTGACTAGTGACCAAGGAGACTAACCTCAAATAAGGCTCATAAATTACCTACAACCACACCTTATAATTCAGTTGAGTGACCTAGAGTTGATTTGACTAGTAACCAAGGAGACTAACCTCATAAATAGGACTCAAATTACCTACAACCACAACTTAATTCATTTGAGTAAGAGTTTATTTGAATAGTAACCAAGGAGACTCAAACCTCATGGGGCTCATATATTACCTACAACCACACATTATTAAACTGTGAGTGACCTAAAGTGGCAGAGTTGATTTGACTAGTAACCAAGGAGACTCTAACCTCATCGCTAAGGGTCTGTGCAGTTGAGAGTGGTCCATTTCCGCCAGATGAAAACACTGCAGTAATAAAAAATGTTGCATAATAAGTAAAGGATGTTGCAATTAATAAAGGAGGTAACAGTAAATAAAGGTGTTGCATAATAAATAATGGAGGTTGCACAATGAATAAAGGAGGTAATAAAGTAAGTTGCATAATAAAGGAGGTAACTGAATAAAGGAGGTTGCAATCGAGAAAGTAAGTTGCATAATAAAGGCGGTAGTCATAATGAAAAAAGGAGGTTGCGGTCAAGAAAGTTGTATAATAAGAAGGAAACAATGAACAAAGGAGGTTGCATAAATAAAGGAGGTTGATAATAAATAAGGATAGTTGCATAATAAATAAGGGTAGTTGCATAATAAATAAGGGTAGTTGCATAATAAATAAGGGTAGTTGCATAATAAATAAGGGTAGTTGCATAATAAATAAAGGTAGTTGCATAATAAATAAGGGTAGTTGCATAATAAATAAGGGTAGTTGCATAATAAATAAGGATAGTTGCATAATAAATATAGTTGCATAATAAAGAGGTTGCATAATAAATAAAAGTGCTTGCAATTAATAAGGCTAGTTGCGTAATAAATAAAGGAGGTTGCATAAGTAATTAACTAAATAAGGGACGTGTCATGCATGCTTCTGCCTGACCTCAGTACACTATGACATGCACTGCCTCTGCCCTAGAATGTGTGTGTGATTGGCAGAGGAAAATAAGCTGTAGAATTTAGAGAGAGGGAGAGAGACCCCTCCTAATCCAACACATACTGTAGAAGGCAAGATTATTGAGCGAAGTAGACTAGGCTATTTTCACTCTAACTTGGCCTAAAATTGCCATCTCTCCATTTTGAATACTGACTTGTAACAGAAGCTAGACAATAGAGTATAATGCTAGTCACTAAGAAGTGCTGTGGCAGAAATGTAGGACAATAATATTATTCTGTTACTGAGGTACGTGAGTTAAACTGCTAAAGGACGTTAATCTCATCAAAATTAGGGTAAACATAGTTCATATTACTAATCTAAGAATGTGATTCAATTGATACATATACTGAATTGACAGGCATGAGGAGAAATAGGAATACAAGGCCAAAAAAGATATATTCACTTTCATTCTGGGACGAATATTTGAATTTGGCGCTGAGGACGTTAGCCATTTTCAAGAAACTACGGGAAAGTCCTTATCCGTTGCGAGGAGGTTACATCCCTAGATAGTGACAATTTGATTTACAATTTTTAGACAATATGGCCCTCTTTTCTAACGATTTTCTTGAGCTTTGTAAATATTTGGAGACATTTCAGCAATTTTTGTGAGTGAGAATAACGAAAATCAAGAACTGTGAATATTAAACCTGAAATTTGAAACGGGCGAGGCGGTCCATATTTACAGTCGTGCTCCCGAAGTCTTAGAGGACATGCGGAGCTCCCGCGTGGTATCGGTTTTTTTCCTATTTTGTGGTGCTTTTCGACGACTCTGGATTCTTTCCATGGACGAGAAGTGAAGATGAGACTTGCAGTGGATTTTGGGAGGAGGAACAAGTGGATCGATGAGGTGGAGCGAGGAGGAAAGAGAGAATCGAGTGCTCATCAGCTGGGGACTTCGAGGTGAGAGTTGATGTACTCGAGGGATGCTTACCTTCCTTTATTTTAGGATTAATTTTCTTTTATCCTTATTCCCCGCTCATTTTTACCCTTATTATCAATTATTTTATTATCTCTAGACTTCTTAGCATCAACTTAGGAGCCTGAAATAATAGATAAAGTGTGAGCGGAGGAATTAATGTAGGATGCGAAGGTGAGAAAGTTTGGACGCATTTCACATCAGTTATTTTCTCGGTTACCTTCCTCCCCTCTTCATTTTTGCTTATCTCGTCTTTATTAAAAATTTTTCTAGCATCTCTGGGATACGTGGTTTATTTTTATGGATAATAATTGAAGAATAAGTCAAATAATGTTGTGCTAAATGGGATTCCACTGACGCCGTGACGCCTTCGTTGCTCGGGCGACAAACTATATAAGGAACAACGACGTCTCAGCAGGCGTGACCGAAGCAGCTTATTTTTTATTGAAGTATTAGCACTCGCAGGCCCTATTACTTGCGTATGACTGAAAATGGATAATTATACGAAGGGATGACTGAAAGTGGGTGATTGTATGAGGTTAGCTGGTGTTAAATGCAAAAACTGCCCAATATGTCTCGGTTGTTAAGATCGCATAAGGAACGACGTCGGCAAGCATGGTAGAGGGCACGAGCCTTTTCCACATAATATATTAGCCGCTATCCATGTACCCCACTTATTCATTCCCCATGAGTAATTATTTTGATGACTCTGAGCTTTGTGTCTGTAACCTAGAGAGTGAAAGATTGATGACATACCCATACAAGGTAAAGTTATGGGATTTGCAGTGTCTCTACCGGGCGGCGGGCCATATAAGGAACACGACATCTCAACGTGCGTGAACTAAGTGGCTTATTACTACAGTATATCTATTGGCGTGTCATTAATACTTTCAGGGTCTAATAACTGATTCTAGGCTGAATTTAATGTACTTGACCCTAACTGGAGGAAAAACAATAGTTGGTGTAATTATTTAGGGAAGTTATGGCTCGTGTGTTGGTCGGGCCATTTAAGGAACATGACGTCGGCAAGCATGATAGAAGGCACGAACCATTTTCATAATTCATTTACTGTGCTGTCCACTTTCTCCATTAATTTATTCCCTATAAATATTTACTTTGACGTCTCAGATCTTTGTGGCTGCAATATAGAGGGCGAATGGTAACTGAAATACCGATACAATGGAGTCACTGCTAGCGTATGTCTTCATGGGCGGCCGGCCATACAAGGAACACGACATCTCAGCTCGCGTTACCGAAGTGGCAGTGACATTATTATTATCTGTTATTATTTTTATTTTTATTCAGGTTTCTTTATGACAACATGGAGAGAATAAAGGCGTATGATATTATATGTGATAAAATACCCTATCATGTACCCAGTTAATAGTGATCAGCGCAACTCGAGGATGAATAAATTGTCCAGCTTTAGTTTCAATACTAGAGCAACCCCGACCGTTAGGGAGTTATCTACTAATATTATGAGGTTATCAGTTAGAGAGAATAACTTCAGTAATAGAGAGAGAGAGAGAGAGAGAGAGAGAGAGAGGCGTGGGGAATAAGACGGTGGTTGTATAGTATCGCTTTTTTTCCCCCCCCACTTTATATATAGTTTGTTTTCACTTGACGGAACTGGGTCACTTCAGCAGTTTGAGTACCAAGTCGTGGTTACGTGAAATCCGATGAGCTTTAGGTGCGGGATAAGAATTGAGTCTCCTTGGTTATTAGTCGAATCATCCCTCCAATCAGGCAACATTTCGTCGGTAACTGCGCTGAAAAGAGGGGTTCGGGATCTCTGTCAGGTTGGCGATAGAGCATTATAGGTGTCTGTTATGCCTGCCATTTATTCCGTGGACTTTAATGATTTTATTTAGCTGGCGATACTTTTGTTTATAATAGTTTTGATTGTGTATTAACTCTGATTACATACCGGTATTATGTATTTTATTCCTGCCATTTTGAGAAGGTTAAATATACTCGTATCTTACTTTTATTTTCTTTAATTAGGCTACCTTTTTCTCTCCCTCTTACCTCCACCTCCCTTCTCTCTCATACCTCTCCCTTGCTTCTACCTCGTACCCCTCTCCCTTGCCTCTCTTTCTCCCTCTTACCTCTCTCCTTCAATGCAAGGACACTCACGCGGGAAGTCACGTGTATCTACTCTCTCTCTCTCTCTCTCTCTCTCACACACACACACACACACACACACACACACATACACACACACACACACACACAGTACAAATCAAAGGTACGAATAGGTAGCTATGTAGATAAGTATATATACATATCGAGAGAGAAAAATATATCACATTTTTAAACAAGTGAATTAAGATGACGTGATGAAGTTAGGAGGTAGGCTAGGATTGGTTGGAACAGGCTAACAACTTATTGGTCAGAGTGGAGAAAGACGAGAGAGAGAGCATTGTCCTGCAGCGGAGTGATGCTGATAATGTGATAGAGATACGAAAAATTAAATCAGAGAGACAGGAGGTGGTGTTAACCGATATGAGCGAGGGTAAGTGATTAGAAAGAGAGAGAGAGAGAGAGAGAGAGAGAGAGAGAGAAAGAGAGGGTAACAGATGAGAGCAGAAAATCGACCTAGTGTGCCTAGTTTCTCTGTCTGTCTGTCTCTCTCTCTCTCTCTCTCTCTCTCTCTCTCACACACACACACACACACACACACACACACACACACACACACACACACACACACACACAGCTACTTTAGTTTTAGTTGTGTATGTGTGTGTGAGAGAGAGAGGGGGAGGAATAACACTGGGTTTGTCTTAGATCTGGAACATGTCTATTTCTTGCTCACTCCCTCACATTCTCACTCATCACTTACTGTCACACACACACACACACACACACACACACACACACACACACACACACGCACATTCAGTCACTCTCTCGCTCACTATGATCATCTCTCACACTCATAATTATTACTGCAAGTTTTTACATTCCCACCAACTCACTCCCTCACACACACCCTCGCTCACTTTTTCACTCACTTCTTATCTCACAGTCTGAATTACTACAACAGTCTCTTTTACCATCTTACTGACTCACTCCCTTCAAGATCCTATTTGGTACAGCTGTTTCTCACTCTCACTCACACACTTTCATACTCACTCGCCTACTCACTCACTCACTCACTCACACATTATTCATTTCTCTTTCGTAGTGTTAATATCTTGTTTTACTTAGAGAGAGAGGGGGGCTAGATCAGTGTGTGTGTGTGTGTGTGTGTGTTTGTGTATAAATATGTAGGGATGTGTGTGTAAACGTGTGTATGTAAGTGGGTGGATACTGTATATGTATGCGTGAACATGTGTATGTGTATATGTTTTGTGGGTGGGTGTAAGTAGGCAGGTATGTGTGTGTGTATAAGTATGTAGGGATGTGTGTGTGTAAACGTGTGTATGTAAGTGGGTGGATACTGTACATGTATGTGTGAACATGTGTATGTGTATATGTTTTGTGGGTGGGTGTAAGTAAGCATGTATGTGTGTGTGTGTGTGTGTTTAAGGGGTCAGAGCTTCATTAGGGTAATGGAAGTCACACCTGTAGACTCAGGCAGGCAGGCAGGTAGATAGAGAATTTCGTTGGTTGGTAGGTAGGTAGGTAGACAGGCAGGTAGGTAGGCAGAAGGACAAGTTATTCAGGAGGATGGTATGTAGCTTAGCAGGCAGGTAGATGGTTAGGCAGGCAGTCAGGTAGATAGGTAAGTAAGACAGGTTATTCAGCAGGGTGATATGTAGCTTAGCAGGCAGATAGATGGATAGGTAGGTAGGTAGATGGAAAGGCAGTCAGGTAGATAGGTAGGTACGGTATGTAGGTAAGTGGGAAGTTAGGTAGGTGGATTGGAAATGATATAAAACAGTCTACAATGCGAGATTAATAAGTTAGGTACAGGTGAGTGGGAGGGCAGTTGCTCTCTCTCTCTCTCTCTCTCTCTCTCTCTCTCTCTCTCTCTCTCTCTCACACACACACACACACACACACACACACACATATTTTTATGGCTTTGTTCCGCTGTCTTTACTCTCCTCAGGAGTCAGGAAGAGAGAGAGAGAGAGAGAGAGTTTGTGAGTGCAAACGTTTGACAGATATACTTTGGGTACGACTCTGATACCTCTCTCTCTCTCTCTCTCTCTCTGCCTTTTTACAGTGCCTTCCTTCCCTGCCTGCCTACTTACCTCCCTGTCTGCCTACCACCATCCTTGCCTACTTCCCTTCGTACCGGTATCTTGTTGCCTGCCTGCCTACCTTGCTGTCTCCCTGCCTATCTTCCAGCCCCATGCCCGACTGCCTACCTATCTTCCTGCCTGCCTATCTGCCTCCCCGTCTGCCTGGCTCTTTCCCTCCCTCCCTTCCTCTATCCTTCCCTGCCTGCCTGTTTCCCTGCTTACAACCCTGCCTTCCTGTCTGCCTGCCTGCTTTCCTGTCTGACTGCCTGCCACCCTGCCTGCCTGCCTACCTTCCACCCCCCGCCTGTCGGTCAATGTTTACCCTTGTGTTAGCCTAATTTGTTGCCTAGTGTGAGGTCAGGCAGTTCCCCCCCCCCTCCTCTCTCTCTCTCTCTCTCTCTCTCTGTATGTGTGTGTGTGTGACAAGAGTAAAAGATAAATAAATAAGTAGATAAGTAGATAGAAGTGACGAGAATGGACGGGGTAACCTCAGATGACACAGACCCAAGATAAGGAAAGATAACGGAGATAAACACTAACGATAATGATCAGATAAGTGACCACTGATAAAAAGGTTCAAGATAATATAAGGGTAGTGTCCCCCCCCCAAAAAAAAAAAACTATTATTATTTTTATTATTATTATTATTATTATTTTATTATTATTATTATTATTATTATTATTATTTTTATTATTTTCATCATCATCATCATCTCCATCGTCGTCGCCATCATCATTTCATCATCTTCATCTCCATCATTGTCATCATCTTCATCTCCATCGTCGTCGTCGTCATCATCATCATCACCTCACCCATCACCGTATTTATGCAACCTGCGAGGCCAAACCAGGATTCCAGGGGCTCAGTTGGTGTGTGAATGAGTATGTGGCTCACTCTGCTGGATATATGTTGATAGTTCTCTCACTTTCGTATGTACTTTCCCTTTCTTTGTCTGTGGATCCTGCCACACCCCATCCTTAGGTGGTGAAAATAGGTCTGGATGATGATGGCGGTGGTTGTGTTGATGGTGTTGTGGTGGTGGTGATGGTTGTGTTGGTGTTGTGGTGGTGCTGTGTTGGTGGTGATGTTGGTGGTGATGGTTGTGTTGATGGTGTTGTGGTGGTGATGGTGGTGGTGATGGTTGTGTTGATGGTGTTGTGGTGGTGCTGTGTTGGTGGTGATGGTGGTTGTGTTGATGGTGGTTGTGTTGATGGTGTTGTGGTTGTGCTGTGTTGGTGGTGATGGTGGTGGCGGTGGTTGTGTTGATGGTGTTGTGGTTGTGCTGTGTTGGTGGTGATGGTGGTGGTGATGATTGTGTTGGTGGTGGTGATGGTGGTGTTATGTGGTGGTGGTGGTGGTGATGGTGATGATAATAATAACCACCCACCTACCCTAGTGTGTGTGTGTGTGTGTGTGTGTGTGTGTGTATGTGTGTGTGTGTGTGTGTGTGTGTGTGTGTGTGTATGTGTGTGTGTGTGTGTGTGTGTGTGTGTGTGTGTTGTGACCCAATTTTCTGGTCGCACCCAAAACGTACCCGCGGCGTGGCTAGGTGTGTGTGCGCGAGAGAGGGTGGGGGGGGGGTGAGAGAGGAAGGGAACGCAGTGAAGGAGCGCTTGAGGGTGGAGTGGGTGGATGAGAGAAAGAGAGAGGGGGAGAGGGGTTGAATTTCCACACAAAAAATTGGGTGAACAGCATCATCATCATCAAAAACCCCTTTCGGTATATGACGATTTTTTTCCTGAGTTAGTCTTACCTCCAGACGATTTTATGTTGAAATTCGAACCCCCCCTCCCCCCTTGGTGAAGAAGACAAGAAGGGGTGGACAGGGGAAGGAAGGAGTGAGGGTAGGGTTGGGGTGAGAGAGAGAGAGAGGAGAACTCGGGTTGGGGAAAGAAGATAGGTCATGAGAGGAGGAGAAAGATTGGTAAAAGATGAGGTGGAAGATAGGGAAAGATAAGCCATGGAGAGAGAGAGAGAGAGAGAGAGATGAAAGGAAAGATTGACTAGGTCAGTTCTGTCGACTGATGTGGAATGCAGGCAGAGTGGATAGTGGAAGCAGGTGGATAGTAAGGTGTGGATAGTGTATGGATAGTGCCGTGGTTAGGCTCGGAGTGGATAGATAACAGGACGGTAGATCAAATATGTATGGAGATAATTATTTTTATCTCGTTGGAGTAAATAGATGGATAGTCAGGTGTATGTAGTTTGTAGATGCTGTGTGGATAGTACAGTGGATAGATAGGAGGACGGTGGAGGAAACTGATGTGATAGACTGATAGATAGATACTTGGAGGCTAATTCGATGTGGCGTAGGTGGATAGAATGTTAGGTCCTCATACTTTCTAGATAGCAGAGTAGCTAGAGAGAGAATGGATGGGTATGTGGGTATCCCTCTTGACTATACTCTGTCCGCTTTAACTTGGCGTAAAATTTCCAGTGCTCCTTTGTCACTGCTGAGTTGTAACAATAGATTAACACTAGAAAATGGTGCTAGTCACGAAGAAGTGTTGCGGAAATGCATTAGAGGTATAGCATTACCTTTTTCTGCCACTGAACTCTGGGAATTTAGTCACAAAACGACAAAAAGCTGGGTCATGTTAGGTGAAGAGGGTATAGGTGTTGTATCCCCAGGTTCATGTAAGTGTGGTGGTGGTGGTGGTGTAGTGATGGTGATGGTGATGGTGGTGGTGGTGATTGGGGGTGGTGGTGGTGATGATGATGATGATTATGACGATGGTGGGGGTGGGGGTGGCGGTGACGAGTTATGATAGTGATAATGATGATGTTAATGAACCAGAACGTCGAAGGGGTTAATGAAGGCTAGATCTAACCCCTCCAATTGGATAAGTCTCCCCTGAGCTGAAGAAAATCGTCTGGAGGCAGCAAGATTAAACCAAGGAAAACACTGAACAGAAAATGGAAAGTACATCACCAAGCTCATTTGTAAATATTTCTCCCTGGTGGCTAGGTGTGTGGATAGGAGGCTCGGAATGGGTTCACAGGGAGTAATCGATCCGAGGGTAGTCGTGGGGATGGTTGGGGAAGGTCAGGGGGGTGGGGGAGAGGGGGGAGGAAAGGGAGAGTGCGGTGATGGAAGGGGGGAAGAGGACAGAGTGGGGTGGGGTAGGTTGGTTTGGTACGAAGTTGGGTGGGCGTGTTGAGAGAGTGAGTGGGTGGGGGGTGGGGAGAGATAAGAGAGAGAGAGAGGAAAGGGAGACAAAGAAAGGGAGGGGGAGAGGGAGTGGGGGAGATGGAGATAGGACAGGGAGAGGGGGTATTTGGGAGGGGAAGAGAGTGGGAATGAGGGAGAGGGAAAAATGGGGGAATGAGTAGAATGGAGAGAAGGGGAGGAGGGAGAGAGAAGGGAGGAAAGATACAAGAAACAGACAAAGGGAGAGGAAGAGGGAAGAGAGGGACATAGGAAAGGGAGGCGAAAAGAGTGAGAGGAAGGAGGGAGGAGAGAGGAAGAATGTAAAGGGAAGGGAAAGAGATGGGAGGGGAAGACAAAGAGGAGAGAAAGTGAGTGAGGGAGGGGGAGGAAAAGAGTGAGGGGAAAGAGAGAGAATGGAGAGGAAAAAAAGGGAGGAAGGATGAAATAGAAGGGGAGGGAGGTGTAGTGGGGGAAGGGTGTAGGGAGGTGGGGAAAGAATTTTGATAGAGAGGGGAAGGGAAAAGAGTGTAAAAGATAAAATGTAGGAGAAAGCGAGGCAAGGGAATGCGCAGAAAGGGAGAGGGAGGGTGGGAGGGAGAGGAGAGAGGGAGAGACAAAAGGGGGACCCAGACAGGGAGAGGGGGAAGGAAGGGAGGGGGGGGAAAGGGAGATTGGAGAGAGAGGGGGGGGAAGGAGAGAAACAGTGAAAGAGAGGAGGAGGGAGGGATGAGATGGAAAGGAGAGAAACAGTGAAAGAGAGGAGGAGGGAGGGATGAGATGGGGGGAGAGAGGGAAAAGGGTGAGGAGGATGCGCAGGGTCCGCGAAGTCAGCTAGGTCGTAGGAGAGAGAGAGAGAGAAAGGACTCCTAACCTAGTTCCTACATCTTTCCTTGACCTTGTGTGTATAATGTATGGCTCAGATCCAATCCTGTGAGCTATATCTAATTTATTTTCGAGAGAGAGAGAGAGAGAGAAGGAAGGGAGGGAGGGCGAGAGAGAAAGGGATGAAAGGAAGGGGGGCGAAGGGAGGGAGGAGGGGGGAGAGAAGGAGAGGAAAGGAGGGAGGGGGGAAAGAGAGAGGAGTATATCCCATATGGAGATAGGAAAAATATGAGAGACGGAGGAGGGGAAGGTACAGAGAGAGAAAGGGAGAGAGAGACCTTCCTTTCCCTCTTTGTCTGGGTGCGCAAGTGGATCTCCGTTGCTGTAGGTCTTTTAGGGGTCATTTTTCAAGCTTATAACATGGAGAAATGAACCTTAACTGAAAAACACACTTACGATGGAATTTCTCTCGTAAGACATTTTTTTATAGTAAGAGAAATGCTGGGGGCTTATGACTTTGTTCCCCTTTGTCTTTGTTACTTTGTTTTTTCTTTATAATTCTAACTTCTATTCCCTTTGTCTTTGTTACTTTTTTTTTTCCTTATAATTCTAAGTTCTGTTCCCTTTGTCTTTACTTTGTTTTTTTTTCTGTATACCTCTAAGTTCTTTTCCGTTTGTCTTTGTTACTTTGTTTTGTCTTTATAATTCTAAGCTCTTCTCCCTTTGTTACTTTGTTCTTAATACTTCTAAGTTCTGTTACCTTTGTCTTAGCTGGATGTATTTTCTCTGTATATCTAAGTTACTTTTACCTTTGTCTTCGTTGCTTTGTTTTTCTGTATAATTCTTTCCGGTTAAAATATCTTAGTTACGATTGGAAATGTGATTGTGTAGAAAATAGCCAAAAATTTTACCCTTGACCCTTTTTGGCCTTTTTATATGGACCTTCGTTTGTGTACAGTATACCGGTATATCTGTCTATCTATCTATCTATCTATCTATCTATTGCCAGACGCCTCAATCCCGTTTGGGGTGGCCACAAACAAATCGCCTCCAAGTCGCCCTGTCCCCCGCCATTTCACTGCCCTGCTCCCAACTCACACACCCCTCTCTCATATACCTCTCCACTCCATCCCTCCATCTCATCCTCGGCCTCCCCCTCCCTCTTCCCCCCTCCACCTCACTCACATACACTCTCTTCGTGTGTGTGTGTGTGTGTGTGTGTGTAAAAAAAATAGCCTGTGCTGAATTAAATTGTCTTTTTTAAGGAATAATTAAATGTAAGAGAAAAATTGGTACCGTGCTAAAAAAAAAATGGTCATTTTTAAATAAGAATATAATAAAAAAAATTATATATATATATCTGAATTAATTGTCTTTTAAGCAAGGATGAAAAAAAAAAATATATATATATATATATATATATATATATATATATATATATATATATATATATATATATATATCAATGAATTAATTGTCTTTTTAAAGCAAGAATGAAATTTAAAAAACATGTCAGTGAATTTGTCTTTTAAGCAAGAATGAAAGAAAAGATAAAATCGTCTGTTTGCAAGAATACAATTTGGTGTCACTGAATAAAATCGTCTAAGCCAGAGAAATGAGAAATTTATCTGCTTAAAATCGTCTGGTGATAAAGAAGAAGAAAATATTGGTCTCATCCAAAAGAAAATGGTCTGTTTTTGGCAAGGATTAAATAGCATATCATTGCGTAAAAAAATAAATATATCAAGGTAAAAGTGATCTCATAGAAAGGAAATCGGTCTTGAGTTTGGGACCTATTTCTCTCTCTCTCTCTCTCTCTCTCTCGCTCTCTCTCTCTCAGGTCGCGTGTGAGAGAAAAGGGAGACTGAAATGACACCTTTCTATCATACCTTTGTTATGCTTTCTTCCTGTTGCCTCCAGACGATTCTATTCAGCTTAAGAGAGGTCCCTGGTGGTGGAGGGGTTAGTGAAGGCTGTATCTAACCCCTCCAGGTCGCTAAATCCCTCCCCCGAGCTGAGGAAAATCGTCTGGAGGTAGCGGGAGTATGAGGCAAGGGATGCTATACTCCTTTCACTTTGTCTTGGCCTAAATTTTCCTTCTCTGTCTTGAAAGCTGAGTTATAATAATAGGTTAACGGTGAAATGCGGTGCTAGTCACGAAGAAGTGTTAAAGGGATGTTGAGTCAGTGCGGTGCTAGTCACGAAGAAGTGTTAAGATGACGTAGTTAATAAATGCGGTGCTAGTCACGAAGAAGTGTTAAGAAAGGGATGTTGAGTCAGTGCGGTGCTAGTCACGAAGAAGTGTTAAGATGACGTAGTTAATAAATGCGGTGCTAGTCACGTAGAAGTGTACAGATGATGTAGTTAATAAATGCGGTGCTAGTCACGAAGAAGTGTTAAGAAAGGGATGTTGAGTCAGTGCGGTGCTAGTCACGAAGAAGTGTTAAGATGATGTAGTTAATAAATGAGGTGCTAGTCACGAAGAAGTGTTGATGTTGAGTCAAATAACTGCGGTGCTAGTCACGAAGAAGTGTTCAGATGTTGATAAATGCAGTGCTAGTCACGAAGAAGTGTTGAGAAGGGGATGTTGAGTCAGTGAATGCGGTGCTGGTCACGAAGAAGTGTTGATTTTGAGTCAAATGCGGTGCTAGTTACGAAGAAGTGTTAAGATGTTGTGTCAGATGCGGTGTCAGTCATGAAGAAGTGTTAAGCTGTTGAGTCAAATGCGGTGCTAGTCACGAAGAAGTGTTGAGAAGAGGATGTTGAGTCAGTAGGCTAAATGCGGTGCCAGTCACGAAGAAGAGTTTAAGGGATGTTGAGTCAAATGCGGTGCTAGTCACGAAGAAGTGTTAAGAAGAGGATGTTGAGTCAAATGCGGTGCTAGTCACGAAGAAGAGTTTAAGGGATGTTGAGTCAAATGCGGTGCTAGTCACGAAGAAGAGTTTAAGGGATGTTGAGTCAAATGCGGTGCTAGTCACGAAGAAGTGTTGAGAAGAGCATGTTGAGTCTTGGTATTGCCCTTTCCTGCTGCTGAGCTACGTGAAATAAGCTACCGAAGGACGGAATGCTTGGCCAAGTTCGTGTGAAGAAGGTCTAGTGTGGAAAAAGGGACTCAGGTCAGCTAAATCGGTCTGGAGATGGTCTGAGGAGGCGTAGAGACCGATTTGCCTTGATTTCTTTGTCTTCTGTGTCACTGCATCTCGTGACAAAGACCTGGGACGTATTTATGAAGTTTCTTAGGCGTATTTATAGAGAGTCTTAAGACCTCAGTTGCTTATTAAAATTGCCTGTTTGTATGCTTAGAACCGGGGCGTATTTATGAAGTTTCTTAGGCGTATTTATAGTCTTATGCTTCATTTGCGTATTTAAGTTGTCTGTATACGTTAGGACGGGCGTATTTACAGAGTTTCTTAGGCGTATTTATAGAGAGTCTTGTGTTTCAGTTGCGTATTAAAGTTGCCTGGTTATACGCGTAGAACCGGAGCGTATTTACAGAGTTTCTTAGGCGTATTTATAGAGAGTCTTTTGCCTCAGTTTCGTTTTTAAGTTGCCTGTTTATACGCTTAGGACTGGGCCGTATTTATGGGGTTAGACGGATTTGTGTTAGACCTATCTCCAGTTTCTCAGGCGTATTTATGGTTTCTCAGGCGTATTTATGATTTCTCAGGCGTATTTATGGTTTCTCAGGCGTATTTATTGTGCTTCTTAGGCGTATTTATGGTTTTCAGGCGTATTTATGGTTTCTCAGGCGTATTTATAGTTTCTCAAGCGTATTTATAGTTTCTCAAGCGTATTTATGATTTCTCAGGCGTATTTATGGTTTCTCAGGCGTATTTATGGTTTCTCAGGCGTATTTATGGTTTCTCAGGCGTATTTATGGTTTCTCAGGCGTATTTATAGTTTCTCAGGCGTATTTATGGTTTCTCAGGCGTATTTATGGCTTCTCAGGCGTATTTATGGTTTCTCAGGCGTATTTATGGTTTCTCAGGCGTATTTATGGCTTCTCAGGCGTATTTATTGAGTCAGGCGTACTTATGGTGTTTCTCAGGCGTATTTATGGTTTCTCAGGCGTATTTATAGTTTCTCAGGCGTATTTATTGTTTCTCAGGCGTATTTATAGTTTCTCAGGCGTATTTATGGTTTCGCAGGCGTATTTATAGTTTCTCAGGCGTATTTATTGTTTCTCAGGCGTATTTATAGTTTCTCAGGCGTATTTATGGTTTCTCAGGCGTATTTATGGTTTCTCAGGCGTATTTATGGTTTCTCAGGCGTATTTATGGTTTCTCAGGCGTATTTATGGTTTCTCAGGCGTATTTATGGTTTCTCAGGCGTATTTATGGTTTCTCAGGCGTATTTATGGTTTCTCAGGCGTATTTATGGTGTTTCTTGTGCTTCAGTTGCGTAAAGGTGCTGTTCCTCTGCTCAGCTTCTCAGACATCCCACACACAACACAAGTAAAATAAATGTCCGTCCATGATTAACAGGGATTTCGTATCTCTACAGCATTTACGCTCTCTCTCTCTCTCTCTCATCTGTTCTTTTGCCGTCATCCCTATACCCCATTTACTGTAACTTGGCCCAAAACTGCCCTCTCCCCATGTTGAATGCTGAGTTATACCAATAGATTAGCACTGCCATATGATGCTGGTCACGAAGAAGTGCTGTGGGAAGGATGTAGAGCCATAGTTTTGTCTAATTTCTCCCGTAGGCCTAAAACTGTCTTCTCCCCATCTTGAATGCTGAGTTATACCAATAGATCAGCACTGGCATATGATGCTAGTCACGAAGAAGTGCTATGGGAGAGATGTAGAGCCGTAGTTTTGTCTAATTTCTCCCGTAGGCCTAAAACTGTCTTCTCCCCATCTTGAATGCTGAGTTATAACAATAGATAACACTGCCATATGATGCTAGTCACGAAGAAGTGCTATGGGAGAGATGTAGAGCCGTAGTTTTGTCTAATTTCTCCCGTAGGCCTAAAACTGTCTTCTCCCCATCTTGAATGCTGAGTTATACCAATAGATCAGCACTGGTATATGATGCTAGTCACGAAGAAGTGCTGTGGGAAGGATGTAGAGCCATAGTTTTGCCTTATTTCTCCAACCGAACCCCGAAAAATAAGCAGCAAAAATAATAATAATAATAATAATAAAAAAAAATCTGGGCCAAGTTAAAGGAAAGCCAACTAAGCCAAATGAAGTGATTATCTTTACCTCATAGTTTATCGTTTTAATTAACAATCGTAGAGACTCATTTGTCATGATTGGGTAGGATTATTATTATTATCATTATTATTATTATTATTATTATTACTATTTATTATTATTTTTATTATTATTATTATTATTATTATTATTATTACTATTATTATTATTATTATTATTATTATTATTATTATTATTACTATTATTATTATTATTATTATTATTATTATTATTATTATTATTATTTTAATGCAAGGAAGAAGGAACCAAAGGCCTGAAGTCCGCCCATTGTCCCCTCCAAGAAAAGCAAAAAAAGATGAGAGAGCCAAATTCAAGTTCCTTCCATTCTTTATAAATACCTCTCCTCTTATCAGCCATCCCCTC
>NC_137026.1:35023307-35048307 GCF_032717465.1 Coenobita brevimanus
TCTTCCATTATTCCACTCAAGTTTTCCTCATCTTTCCACCCATCCTCTCTTTTAACTTCCTGATCCTCCTCCTCCTCTTCCTCCTCCTCCTCCTCTTCCTCCTCCTCCTCCTCCTCCTCCTCCTCCTCCTCCTTTGTCTTCGTCTTCTCACAAACTCTTCTCCTCCCCAATTTAATACTGCATTTCTACCCTCATTTACTTTTATCGTTTTTAGTGCTTAGTCTTCCTCCTCCCATTCTTCTTTGTTCCTTCATCTCTTCCTTTCTTTTAATCATACTTCCTTTTATTTACCATTTCTCCTTCTCACCTCTGGTCCTTGTCTTCCTTTCTTCCTTTATCTTTGCTTCTTCATCCCTCCCCTCTTTTAAGTCTACTTCCTTCTCTCTATTTTTCCTTCCTCATCTTTTTATTCTTGTCTTCCCTGCTTCCTTTACACATCTTCTTTGTTTCTTCCATCCTGTTTTCATTCCTTCTTCCTTGTATTCGCTCCTTTTCATTGTTTTTCTGTCGTCTTTCATTCTTTTCTCATTCTTTCCATTCTATATAATCTTCCTTCTTGTTTTCATTCTTCGTCTTATTCTCTCCTGTGGTTTTTCTTCCTCATCTTTCATTCTTCTTTCCTTCCTTCCTTTATATTTCTTCTATTTTTCTGTTACTCTTCATTTTATTATTTTCTTTCATTTCCCTTCATTCTTGCATTTTTCTTATTTATGTCTATTTCGTCTTTTTTGTCTTTGCATTCATTCTGTTAGTTTTTTCTATCTTTCCTGTGTCTTCCTTCATTCCGTTCTTCATTCCTGTGTCTTCCTTCATTCCGTTCTTCATTCCTGTGTCTTCCTTCATTCCGTCCTTCTTTCCTGTCTTCCTTCCTTCATTCCGTCCTTCTTTCCTGTCTTCCTTCCTTCATTCCTTCTTCTTCCTTTCTCTCCCTCCTTCCTCTTCCTTTCTTTCCTTCCTTCCTTTTCCTCCCTTTGTTTCTCTCCCCACCCTCCTGCTCCAGCGTGAGACGATTCTTTGGTGTACATTAATTTGCCTTCCTTCATTTCTTACTTTCTTTCCTTCCTTCTCTTTTGTCTCTCCCTTTCCTTCCCTCTCTTTTGTCTCTCCCTTTCCTTCCCTCTCTTTTGTCTCTCCCTTTCCTTCCTTCTCTTTTGTCTCTCCCTTTCCTTCTCTCTCTTTTGTCTCTCCCTTTCCTTCCCTCTCTTTTGTCTCTCCCTTTCCTTCCCTCTCTTTTGTCTCTCCCTTTCCTTCTCTCTCTTGTGTTTCTCTCTTTTCTTCCCTCCTTTTTCCAGTCTCTCTCTTTTTGTTTCTCTCTTTCCTCCTTCCATTTTTCTACCTGTTTTATTCCTCCCTCTCTTCATACCTTCATTTACTTTCCTTCCTTCCTTCCTTCCTTCGTATTTCATTCCCTCATTTTTTCCTTTCCCTCACTCCTTCCTTCCAGTCATTCTTCCTTCCTTCGTTCATCCTTCCATTTCATTCGTCTTCATTCCTTCCGTCTTCCCCTTTCCTCATTCCTTCTTTCTCCTTCCTTTCCGTCCTTCTGTCTCCTTCATTCCTTCTTTCTCATCCCTCATTCCTTCTTTCTCCTTCATTCCTTTCTTCTTTCCCTGCTTTCCTCATCCTTCCTTCCGTCCTTAGTCTTCATTCCTTCCTTTCTCTTCCCTCATTCCTTCATTCTTTCCCTCATTCCTTCTTTCTCTCCTTCCTTCCGTCCTTCTCTCTCCATTCATTCCTTCTTTTTCTTCCCTCATTCCTTCTTTCTCCCCCTCCCTTCCTCCTTCTTTCTCCCCCTCCCTTCCTCCTTCTTTCTCCCCCTCCCTTCCTCCTTCTTTCTCCCCCTCCCTTCCTCCTTCTTTCTCCCCCTCCCTTCCTCCTTCTTTCTCCCCCTCCCTTCCTCCTTCTTTCTCCCCCTCCCTTCCTCCTTCTTTCCTTCCTTTGTTCCTCCCCTCTCCCTCCATCGTGGCCGCGGGACGGTTCTTTTGTTTACATTATGCTCCCCCTTCCTCTTCATTACCTACTTTCCCTCCCTCCTCCCTCCTTTATTTTCTTACCTTTGTTTTTATTTCCTTACCTCTGTTATTTTCTTTATTTTCCTTCCCTTTATCTTCTTTTTATTTCCTTACCTCTGTTATCTTCTTTATTTTCCTTCCCTTTGTTTTCTTTATTTTCCTTCCCTTTGTTTTCTTTATTTTTCTTCCCTTTGTTTTCTTTATTTTCCTTCCCTTTGTTTTCTTTATTTTCCTTCCCTTTGTTTTCTTTATTTTCCTTCCCTTTGTTTTCTTTATTTTCCTTCCCTTTGTTTTCTTTATTTTCCTTCCCTTTGTTTTCTTTATTTTTCTTCCCTTTGTTTTCTTTATTTTTCTTCCCTTTGTTTTCTTTATTTTTCTTCCCTTTGTTTTCTTTATTTTTCTTCCCTTTGTTTTCTTTATTTTCCTTCCCTTTGTTTTCTTTATTTTTCTTCCCTTTGTTTTCTTTATTTTCTTCCCTTTGTTTTCTTTATCTTTCTTCCCTTTGTTTTCTTTATTTTCTTCCCTTTGTTTTCTTTATTTTCCTTCCCTTTGTTTTCTTCTTTATTTTCCTTTCGTGTGTTTTTATTTTCTTTCCTTCTTTATTTTTCTTCCCTTTGTTTTCTTTGTTTTCCTTCCCTTTGTTTTATTCTTTATTTTCCTTTCGTGTGTTTTTATTTTCTCCTTTATTTTTCTTCCCTTTGTTTTCTTTATTTTTCTTCCCTTTGTTTTCTTTATTTTTCTTCCCTTTGTTTTCTTTATTTTTCTTCCCTTTGTTTTCTTTATTTCCTTCCCTTTTTCTTTATTTTTCTTCCCTTTTTCTTTATTTTCATCCCTTTGTTATTTTCTTTATTTTTCGTCCCTTTTTCTTCTGTATTTTCCTTCCCTTTGTTTTCTTCTGTATTTTCCTTCCCTTTGTTTTGATTATTTCTGTGTTTTTTTTTATTTCCCTCCATTTTCTTTTCTCCCTCCTTTCTTCCCTTTTATTTTCTTCTTTATTTTTTTTCTTCCCATTTATACATCTTGACTTGTATTTGTTGTCGTTATTGTCTTCCTTGTTTCTTTATTCTCTTCTTTATTTCCTGTTTCCTTTATTTTCTCTCCGATTTTCCTTCATTTTCTTCCCTTTGTTTTGTGATTTGTATTTACTTTCCTTTGCTTTCTTCTTTCTTTCCTCTCCTTCCTCCCGGCCATACTTGTTTTCCTTCTGTCTTTATACTTTCCTTCCTTTGTTCCCTTCACTTCCTCAGCCCCCGTCTCCATCACGAGAAGATGATTTTGCTAACGTTTAAATCTCAATCTCTCCTCTCTCTCTCTCTCTCTCTCTCTCTCTCTCTCTCTCTCTCTCTCTCTCTCTTCTCTCTCTCTCTCTCTCCTCTCTCTCTCTCTCTCTCTCTCTCTCTCTCTCTCTCTCTCTCTCTCTCTCTCTCTCTCTCTCTCAACTTTAATTTGCTTCCCCATTCCTTCCTTTCCTTACATCACTCCTATTTTCCTCTTTTGTCTCCCAATTCTTCTTCCTTCCTTCCTTCTATGTCTTCCTCCTGTTTCCCTTCCCTCTCTTCCTTCCTCTCCTCGCTCCCCAGGACAGAACGGCTTCTTTGTTTTCCTAAATTATATTCCCTGCATCTCTTCTTTCTCTACTTCCTTCCTTCCTTCCTTCCTTATTTTCTTTCCTCCCTTCTTTCCTTAATTCTCATCTCCCTTACCTCTTTCCTTTCCTTTGTCCTTTCGTTTTTTTCGCCCTTCCTGCCTGCCTTCCTTCCTTCCTTCCTTCCTTTCCCTCATTCTCATCTCCCTCCCTTCTTTCCTTTCTTCTTTTCTCCCTTTTTCATTTCTTTTCGCCCTTCCTTCTTTCCACCCCTCCTTCCTTTTCTCATTTTTCTCTCCTGTCATTCCTTCTTTCTTTCCTCTTTATTCTTATTTCTCTCTTCCATCTATCCTTCTTTTTTCCTCTTTTTCCTCTTCATTCCTTTCTTTCTCTCCGTCCTTCCTCTCCTCCTTTCCATCTTTCCTTCCTCTTCCTATATTTCTCTTCCTTCTGTCCTACCTTTCCTCTTGTTTTATATTCATCCCTTCCTTCTTTCCTCTGATTCCTCTTAATTTCTTTCTTTCTCTCCTCCCTTCCTCGCCCTCCATCTCCACCCTGGGACGGTCCGCTTGTTTGCATTAATTTTCCCGCCATTTTACGACGCCCGTGGCCCCCCTGGTGGCGGCGGGTGGAATTACACGCAGATAGGAATAATGATCACTTTGGGAGGAAGAAAGGAGGAGGAAAATTGGAGAGAAGGAGGGAAGAAAAGAGGAAAATTGAGAGGGGGAAGAGGAAAGTTGGAGAGAAAATAGAGAAGGAGGGAGGAAAATTGGAGAGAAAGTAGAGAAGGAGGGAGGAAAATTGGAGAGAAGGAGGAACGAAAATTGGAGAGAAAGAGAGGAAAATTGGAGAGAAAAGAGAGGAGGAGGGAGGAAAGGAAGGAGGAAAATTGGAGAGAAGGAGGGAGGAAAAGTGAGAGGAGGGAGGAAAAAGGGAAAGCTGTGAGGAGGGAAGAAAAGAGGAAATTTGAAAGGAAAGAGAGAGAAGGAAGGAGGAATTACGCGCAGATAGGAATAATGATTACTTTGGGAGGAGGAAAATTTGAGAGAAAATAGAGAAGGAGGGAGGAAAATTGGAGAGAAAATAGAGGAGGGAGGAAAATTGAAGAGAAAATAGAGATGGAGGGAGGAAAATTGGAGAGAAAAGAGAGAAGGAGGGAGGAAAATTGGAGAGAAAGTAGAGGAAGGAGGAAAATTGGAGAAAAAATAGAGGAGGGAGGAAAATTGGAGAGAAAATAGAGATGGAGGGAGGAAAATTGGAGAGAAAATAGAGATGGAGGGAGGAAAATTGGAGAGAAAAGAGAGAAGGAGGGAGGAAAATTGGAGAGAAAATAGAGATGGAGGGAGGAAAATTGGAGAGAAAATAGAGATGGAGGGAGGAAAATTGGAGAGAAAATAGAGATGGAGGGAGGAAAATTGGAGAGAAGGAGGGGGGAAAAGAGGAAAATTGAAGGGAAGAAAAGAGGGAAATTGGAGGGAAAATAGAGAGAAGGAGGGAAGAAGAGGAAAGTTGGAGGGAGAATTTTGAGAAAGGAGGGAGAAGGAAGGGGAGGAAAGAGGAAAATTGGAAGGAAATAGTGAGAAACGAAGGGAAGAAGGAAGAAAGGAGGGAAGAAGAAATAGGAGGAAAAGGGGTAGATTGGAGGGGAAATACAGTGAGAAAGAGGGGAGAGGGGAAGGAGGGAAGAAAGGGGGAACGGAGGAAGGAGCGAGAAAGAGGAAAGAGGGGATGGGAGGCAAAAGGGAAGGAAAAGAGGAATGAGAATTAAGATTGAAAGGGAAATGGAAGAGGGAAAGAGAGGAAATGGAGAGAAGAAGGTAGGAAAACTAGAAAGAAGAACGGATAGATAAAGTGATGTGTAGATAGATAGAATGTAAAGACGGAAAATAGGATGGGAAGAAAATACTGAGAATTGAATACGAGAGAGAGAGAGAGAGAGAGAGAGAGAGAGTTAATGAGCCAATTTAGGTGATGAGAGACTACGGTAGCTTCTCTCTCTCTCTCTCTTTCTCTGTCTCTCTCTCTCTCTCTCTCTCTCAGGAAGAAGAGACAGACAGACAGACGGGAGAGAGGGGGGAGAAATTCTACGGTCGTGTCAAGCCACATTTCACCACGCACTGTTTACATCTGGACAGGGACACAACTAAGCGCGGATTCCTCAGAGGTGATTCTGAGAGAGAGGGAGAGAGAGAGAGAGGGAGAGAGAGAGGTCTTGTTTGAAACGGTGCCACGAACGTAGGGTGGTGTCATGCAGCTTAAATGATCTGGATTACTGTGTTGTCTTGAATCCATTTCCAACACCCAGGGGCCTTCTGTCTAACTTCCTATCTGTCTGTCTGTCTGCCTGTTTATTTATGACTGTATCTGCGTCTGTCTGTGAGTGATGGACTATCTATCTGTCTGTCTGTCTATCTATTTATGAAGGGCCGCTAATAAGGAATTTAGTGTTTTGTTGATAATGGGTACACACATGTGCACGTGGAACAAAGGATGAGGTGAACAGACTCTCTCTCTCTCTCTCTCTCTCTCTCTCTCTCTCTCTCTCTCTCTCTCTCTCTCTCTCTCACGAGGTCAGAGAGTACGAAATTAATTCTGAGTAGGTCACCAGAGAGTTAAACTGGGTCAGGTTAGGTCATTTTATGTGGGTGGTGGAGGGCAAGTTTATAGCGCAGAGGAAGAGATGGAGAGCGAGGAGGTGGCAGGGGTGGGGAGGGAGAGGGTGAGAGTGGTGGAGGAGGTGGGGAGCGAGAGGGTGAGAGGGATGGAGGGGGTGGGGAGGGAGAGGGATGGAGGAGGTGGGGAGGGAGGGGTTGAGAGGGATGGAAGGTGTTTGGAAGAGGAGAGTGAAAGGGAGGGGGTGAGAAGGATGGAGGGAATGTGGGGGGGTGGAAGGGGTGGAGGGGGGTGGGTGGTGTTGGGGATGAGAGAGATAGGGTGAAGGAGGAGAAATGGTGGAGAGAGAGAGAGAGAGGTGGGGGTGGAGGAGGGTAATTCAAGAGATGGATAGGATGGGTGTGTAAGATATAGCCGTCATTAACCCTGTCATGGTCGGGACAAGTCTAGTATTCGGCTCCAACTAACACCAGACGATTTTCCTCAGCAGGGAGTGGGTTATAGGAGCCTGAATTAACCTCCTTATCACGTCGAACCAATTCCAAGCTTATTAAATCGTCTATACGCCTTAAGCTGGGTCAGATTTTCGTCATTTTGCAGCTTATTTCACGTGAGTTGAGGAAAAAGGGTGATAATACGGCTCCATATACTCTGCCGCTTCTTCGTGACTAGCACCATGTTTAATCTAATGTTGCTCTATACAGCCTAGCATTTTAGGTGGAAAGGTTGCAATTTTAAGCCAGGTAAGAGTGAAAGTAGTATAGCACAAGGAATGAGATAGGACGTCCTCTTGCCGAAGGGGTTAAACTAGGTCAGGGTAGGTCACACTTAATGGTTGTTGGAGGCGCAGTTTATGTTGGGGTGGGGGAGGTGGAGGTGGAGCAGGTGGTAGGTGGAAAATGGGTGAAGGAGACGGTGTTCGTAAAGTGGAGAGTTGAGGTAAAGGAGGAGAGATGGTGAGTGAGGAAGAGATCGGGTAAAGGAAGGGACTGGAGCAGAATGGGTGGTGAAGTTTATAGTGGGGTGTGGGAGGGGTAGGGATGGAGAGCTGAAGAGAGGGTGGGGTTTGTGGAAGGGGAATGGGAGTGCTGGGTGGAGGTGAAAGATGTGCTGGTGGAAGAGAGGGTAGGGGTTGTGGAAGGGTGATGAAGGGAGGGGTTTGTGGAAGGGAGTGCTGGGTGGAGGTGGAGTGTGTGTTGGTGGAAGAGAGGATAGCGGTTGTGGAAGGGTGATGCAGGGTGGGGTTTGTGGCAGGGGAATGGAAGGGAGTGCTTGGTGGAGGATGTGTTGGTGGAAGAGAGGGTAGGGGTTGTGGAAGGGTGATGAAGGGAGTGGTATATCTAGGTGGAGGGAGATGCGAGATGGAAAGGAAGAGGTGGAGTTGTGGAGATGTGAGTAAGGAAAACAATGAGGGGGAGGGGGCGGAAAAGTCATCCTTAAAAAAAAAAAAAAAAAAAAAAATCACCAAGTCAGTATCAGTTAATTCTAGCTTTGAAAAACCCCTAAACATTCCCTGGTTCGTGGTAGACTTTGGATCCCATACCGTAATAACTGGGTCACCTTTGGATGTGCAACTTTTTATGCTTAGTAGGTCTGTGGGTATCAAGATATGGTATGCTGTCCAGGAAAATCTATAATAAGGGATACGTTGGATGCGGAGGTTGAATTTAGCTGCGTCCTTCCTTAGATGTGGAAACTAAAACTGTAATGCATGTTCTGAGTGTGGTCTTACAAGCATTTGGGTGAAGAAATACCTGGACTGTTGAATGTAAGGGACTGTTGTTAAATCCCAGGATCCTCTCAGGTTTCTTCACTGCTTCATCACAAGGGTGGAAGAATCGATTGTAGATGGGGGGAAGTGGAAGTGGAGGAGTTGTAGGTGGAGGAGGAGTTGTGGGTGGAGGGAATGTAGGTGGAGGGTGTGTAGATGGAGGAGGAGTTGTGGGCGGAGGGAGTGTAGGTGGAGGAGGAGTTGTGGGTGGAGGGAATGTAGGTGGAGGGTGTGTAGATGGAGGAGGAGTTGTGGGCGGAGGGAGTGTAGGTGGAGGTGGAGTTGTGGGTGGAGTAGGAGGAATATACCAGCTAAGTCGGATTTATATGTCTATTTTGAAGTGTTTATACCAGAATTGTACTCTGTATTCCAAGTGTGGTGTAACAAACCATCTCTCCTTGTCCTTAGTATGTTTCTCTTGATATATCCCAGCATATTCATAGCTTTCTCTACTGCTTCACTGAAATGTTGGGAGACTCACTGTGGAAGGGGGTGTGTGGGTGGAGGGCGTGTGTGGGTGTGGGTGGAGGGAGTGTATGTGGGTGGATGGGGGTGTGGGTGTGAGAGGATGGGTGTGGGTGGAGTGGGGTGCGAGTGTGGGTGGAGGGGGTGTGGGTGTGGGTGGAGGTGAGGCAGGCAGGATAAAACCTCTTGCCTCGCGTATTACAATGCAACTTTAAAACCTGCCTCTCTCTCTCTCTCTCTTTCTCTCTCTCTCTCGACCATTTAGCTTTACGGGATAGTAGTAGTGATGGAGGGGGGGGGGGACTGGCAGTGATAGACATTAGATCGATAAGTAGGAAGAAAGATAGATAAATGAGAGAGAGAGAGAGAGAGAGAATGCGACCTTGGTATATGGCTGTAAAATATTGTCTGGTTGGGTACGTAAGGGTTTTGGCAACATCTCTCTCTCTCTCTCTCTCTCTCTCTCCTCCCAGTACCAAGCTATTGTCACTTCCTTCTCTCATACTTTCTCTCCCTCACTTCCTCTCTCTTCTCTCTCCTCCCTCCCTCCCTCCCTCCTAATTCTCCATTCTTATTTCCTTCTTGAACTCTTCTTTTTCCACCCTTCCTTCCTCTCGTCTCCTCCTGCGTTACCCTCCTTTCCTCCCATTTTTTCTCCCTCCTTTCCCCTTCTCTTCATGTCTCCACCTCTCTCCCTCCCTCTCCTCTTGAATCCTCCTTCCTTTGTCTCTCCCTCCGTCCTTTCCCTCTTCTCCCTCCCTCCCTCCCGTCCTCCTTCTCCCTCCCCATCTCTCTCCCTCTCTCCCTTCCTCGATCTGCCTTCCCTTCTCTCTCTCTCCCCTTCTTTCTCCCTCTCTCCCTTCATCGTCCTCCCTCCCTCCCTTGCTCGTCCTCCCTCCCCATCTCTCTCCTTCCCTCCCCTTCTCTCTCCCTCCCTCCTTCTCTCTCTCTCCTTCATCACTTCTCTCCCCTACCATTCCTCCTCCTCCCACACCGCCTCTCTTCTTCCCTCCGTCTTCCTCTTTTCCTCCTTCCTTTATCTTCCTCTCCTTCCCTTCTTTCCTCCTTTCTCTCCACTCTCCTTCCCTCCTTTCTCTTCACTCTCCTTCCCTCCTTCCTTCCCTCCTTCCCTCCCTCTATCTTCCTTTTCTTTATCTTTAAAAGGCCTATGTTTTCGAATGTTTCCCTTTATACTATCATTCTCTCTCTCTCTCTCTCTCACACACACACACACACACACACACACACACACACACACACACACACACACACACACAACGAGGAAGCCGATAAAATGATTGGAGGAAGACTTCAAGGAGGAGAAAGAGAGAGAGAGGATGAGGTTCAACCATAAGATGGAATTAGTTTGTGGGTTTGTTTGTCTGGACGTGGTAGTTCTCTCTCTCTCTCTCTCTCTCACACACACACACACACACACACACACACACACACACACACACACACAATAAAATATCTTTGTTCTACTTACACGTTAACCTCACCCTGCCTTCCCCTGCCCACCCTTCTTCACCCTGTCTTCCCCTGCCCACCCTTCTTCACCCTGCCTTCCCCTGCCCACCCTTCTTCACCCTGCCTTCCCCTGCCCACCCTTCTTCACCCTGCCTTCCCCTGCCCACCCTTCTTCACCCTGCCTTCCCCTGCCCACCCTTCTTCACCCTGCCTTCCCCTGCCCACCCTTCTTCACCCTGCCATCCCCTGCTCACCCTTCTTCACCCTGCCATCCCCTGCCCACCCTTCTTCACCCTGCCACCCTTGCATTGCTCTCTCTCAATATATATTTCCATCATCGCTTAATTGACTCAGTGTAACTTCGTCTTATTCTATTTAAAAACATTCTTTATTATCCAACCCCTGCCTTACCCTACCTCACCTGCCTCACCATGCCCGCTTTACCCTGCCTCACCCTGCCATACCCCTGCCTTACTCTACCTCATCTGCCTCACCATGCCTACCTTACCCTGCCGTACCTCTGCCTCCCCCTGCCATACCCCTGCCTTACCCTACCTCATCTGCCTCACCATGCCCACATTACCCTGCCTCACCCTGTTTTAACTTTCCCCTTGCCTGCCAAACCCGACATTCACTACATTAAAACCTTCCTCTGGTGACCCATTACCCTGCCTCACCCTGCCTTGTCTCACGCTACATCCCCTGCCCTACCCTGCCTCACCCTGCCTTGTCTCACGCTACATCCCCTGCCCTACCCTACCCTGCCTCACCCTGCCTTGTCTCACGCTACATCCCCTGCCCTACCCTGCCTCACCCTGCCTTGTCTCACGCTACATCCCCTGCCTAACCCTGCCTCACGTCACAACCCCTGCCTCACCCTGCCTTGTCTCACGCTACATCCCCTGCCTAACCCTGCCTCACGTTACAACCCCTGCCTAACCCTGCCTCACGTCACAACCCCTGCCTCACCCTGCCTTGTCTCACGCTACATTCCCTGCCGCCCCCTGCCTTTTGCCTAAGAGAACATTCAATACCTTCTTTGCTTAACTGCCCCTGCCCTGCCTCACCCTGCCTACCCCCTGTCTAACCTGCTGCATCCTGCCTAACCCTGCCTACCCTGTCTTGTCTGCCTTCGGTAATCACGTCCCACCGATGGTTGACTTGTGGTAGGTCATGCAAGGTCTCTCTCTCTCTCTCTCTCTCTCTCTCACACACACACACACACACACACACACACACACACACACCCATAACCTCTTTGTTCGTTTTTTCTGTTGCTCTCTCTCTCTCTCTCTCTCTCTCTCTCTCTCTCTCTCTCTCTCTCTCTCTCTCTCACACACACACACACACACACACACACACACACACACATAACCTCTTTGTTCTTTTTTCTGTTGGGTCTCTCTCTCACACACACACACACACACACACACACACACACACACACGTATCCTCTTTATTCTTTTTTCTCATGGGTCTCCCTCTCTCTCTCTCTCTCTCTCTCTCTCTCTCTCTCTCTCTCTCTCACAGGCATTACTAAGGTTTCCACATATTTGCCACCCAATACTCAAAAACTAAGGAGCGTTGAGAGAGGGAGAGAGAGAGAGAGAGAGAGAGGATAGCTAGATGGATGGATGAATAGATATATAGATGGAGAGATGGGATAGATAGATAGATAGAATAGCATATTTTCTCTACTCAAAATAAATTAATGTCTCGTTTACCTTACCCTGCCTGTCCTCTCTCTCTCTCTCTCTCTCTCTCTCTCTCTCTCTCTCTCTGTGCCATACCCCCCCCCCCGTACCTCTCCTTTGTCTCATTAATTCACTTCCCTGCCTCACCCCTGACTCTTCTTCCTCGCCCTACCTCACTTTCTCCATCTACTCTGCCTAACCCTACCTCACTTTCCCCGTTTACTCTGCCTAACCCTACCTCACTTTCCCCGTTTACTCTGCCTCACCCTACCTCACTTTCCCCGTCTACTCTGCCTCACTCTACCTCACTTTCCTCGTCTGCTCTGCCTAACCCTACCTCACTTTCCCCGTCTACTCTGCCTAACCCTACCTCACTTTCCCCGTCTGCTCTGCCTCACCATTCCTCTTCACCGCAGCCTCTCCTCTGCCTTACCCTGCCTCACTGCCTCCTCTGCCTTACCCTACCTCATTCTTCTTCCTCTGCCATACCCTGCCTCACTCTGCCTCCTCTGTCTTACCCTGTCTCGGTCTGCCTCCACTCCCTCACCCTGCCTCACTCTGCCTCTCTTTGTCTGGCCTTCTTTACATGCCTCACCACTTCACATCTCTGCCTCCCCCTGCCTCACTCAGCTACATATGACTCTCTTTATTATCAGTCTATTTTTGCGTTTGCCTCCTGCCTACCCACCCAAGCCTGCCTGTGCCTGCTCTGTCTCACTGTGTTTCCGTCTCCTCTGCCTCACCATATCTCTCCCTGCCTCACCCCTGCCTCTTTTACTTCTCCCTGCCTGATTCTGCCTTAACCTGCCTCACCTTGCCTGACCTTCCTTACCCTGTCATGCCCTGCCTCATTCTGTCTTGCCATACCCTGCCTCACCCTCTCTCTCTCTCTCTCTCTCTCTCTCTCTCTCTCTCTCTCCCTCTCTTAAGCCTGGCTCCTTTGTCTGGTGTACCTCACTGTGCCTACCCCCACTCCCTTCTGCCTTACCCTGCCTCACTCCATTGCCTCATATTTCTTTCTCCTTGTACTTCCTCCACTTTACCAAGCCTTCTCCTTCCCTACACTCTCTCCTGCCTCACCCCCACCCTGCCTTAACTCCACCTTCCTCATCCTTCCTGACCCTACCTCATCCTGCCTTTCCTCCTACCCCCCCTGCCTCACCCTGCCTTTCCTCCAACCCCGCCCTGCCTCACCCTGCCTCACTCGTCCCTCTTTTAATCCATTTTTCTTGCCTGCCTTCTTTCCCTGCCTACCCCTGCCGCACTCAAGACTCCTTTAACCCACTTTCCCTTTGACTGCCTTCCTGCCTGCCTCGCACACCTGCCTCACGTACCTGCCTCACCTTGCCTCGCCGCCTGGGTTAGGACGCGGACCCTGAGTGTACCGTGGAGGCAGAGAGAGAGAGAGAGAGAGAGAGAGAGGTACGGATAGAAAGCAAGTGATGGGAAAGAACGATGAGAGAGATAGAAGTGACAAATAGGAGTGAATAAGCTAATGGAGAGAGAGAGAGAGAGAGAGAGAGAGAGAGAGAGAGAGAGCATATTGCCTGTGGTGAAAGATGGAGAGGAAAGGAGGGAGTGTGGGTGTGGGGGAGGGAGGAGGTAGAGGGATTGAGTAAAGAAATGAGAAGGGGGAGGGGGAGAGAGGGTAAGCGAGTACAAAGAGAGAGAAAGAGAGAGGGGGGGGGAGTCTAAAGATAAACAAGAGAAAAGAAAAGGAAGTCAGTTATTTAGAGAATCACATGATAGACGGATGGGAGAGAAAATGAGAGAGAGAGAGAGAGAGGGAGGAAAGAGAAGGAGAAAGGATGGGTGACTATGAAGAAGAGGGGTTGGGAAATAGAGACTGGAGGGGGGGAGGCTAACAAAGAAAGTGAACATGAGAGTGAATTAACAAGGAGAGAGAGAGAGAATAACAGAAAGTGAGACATGTGAGCGAATTAACGAGAGAGAGAGAGAGAGAGAGAGAGAGAGAGAGAGGAGGGAGCGAGAGAAGAGGCGGGAGGAGAAATCAGCTGAGTGGGTTTGTTTATATCACGTGACCCAGACCACGTGACTTGAAAGTTGCCAGATACTTCCAGCCATCATAACGCCTTCGATCCCCCCTATTTCTAGTCCGTATTTTTACTATTTTCCGACATTCCCCTCTGCTTTGGTGACTTTATTAGTAGTGAAAGGCTTATTGAAGGCTATATCTAACCCCTCTAGCCAGAAAAGTCTCCCATAAGCTGAATAAAATGGTCTGAAGATAGTTAATGTGATGGTGGTGGTGGTTTGTTTTAGTTGCGGTGTAATGTAGTGTGCTTCTGTGTACTCCCCTGATGCATAATAGTACAAATCTTCCACCAGACTATGTTACAAGGTGTATTACGTGAGTGTAGCACAAAGGAGTACAGAGGAAAGCCCAATAAACCAGACGTTATTGATTAGTAGCAGACTTGTTAGTGTACTTAGTAGTGCATGACTGTTGTGTCTGAGTGCACAAAGGGAATGATTGTACAGCTGATGCCTTGTACACACACACACACACACACACACACACACACACACAGTAAAAGGACAGCTGGTTACACACACGCACACAACCTGGTGACCTATCCCTTTTGTACGTACACACACACACACACATAAAGGGTGTGGTAGGAGGTAGAGGGTGGTAAAGGGTTGGGTAGGTGTGGTTGAGGGTGTGGTAGGAGTTGGTCGGGTGTGGTAGGAGGAGTACCACCTTGACCTTGGTAGGGTGCTTCATCGACCAACTGCACCACTACCACCCTCACCTCCACCCCCACACCCCCTCACCCACCACCCTTCACCCTCATCACCCCTCGCTCAGTACTCCATCCCCACCCTTATACTCACCCTCACCCGCCACCTCCCTCACCCTTCACCCTCATCATCTCTCGGTCAGTACTCCTTCACCCTCATCTTTATACCCTCACAGACCACCTCCCTCACCCTTCACCCTCATCACCCCTCGCTCAGTACTCCATCCCCACCCTTATACTCACCCTCACCCGCCACCTCCCTCACCCTTCACCCTCATCATCCCTCGGTCAGTACTCCTTCACCCTCACCCTAGTTTCACCCTACTCTTACCTAATCCCCCTGCTCACCCTTGTACACCCTAGCCCCACACCCTTCCTATCCCCCTAACCACCATCCTTTGTCCCTCCCCCTCACCCTGACTCACCCAAGTTTCACTCTGCCCTTACCTAATCCCCCTGCTCACCCTTTTACACCCTTCCCCTCCCCCTCACCCCCATCATCTGTCCCCTTACCCTTCCTACCACACCTCCGTCTCTCGTCCTCACCCTCCCTCTCTTGTATGACCCCCACCCTAATCTGTCCCCACACCCTCCCTCCTCTCACGCTGCCTTCTCCCCAATCCCTCCCCCTCCACCCACCCACCCACCTGCATCTCCAGCAATAAAGACAATGAGAGTATTATGAACAGCCGTAAAATCAGCTGCAATAACATCAATTACGTCTCTCTCTCTCTCTCTCTCTCTCTCTCTCTCTTTCTCGTGAAATATGTTTTTTTGACCGTAGATTTTTAACTTATCTTGCAAGACGGTGCTATCTAAGAGGGAAGGGGAGGAGGGTAAGGGAAGGGAAGGGTAGGCGATACGAAGACCACTCACACACACACACACACACACACACACACACACACACACACACACACACACACACACACACACACACACACACACACTATACTGTGGGTGTCTGCCATATTTAATTATCTGACGGAGAGAGAGAGAGAGAGAGAGAGAATCCCTCCACCCACACCACATATCCCAACCAAACGTTAAATAATCTTCACAAAGCACATCCACTTTGCCCCAACACCTGCCCATTTGCGCCACACATGACCCCACGAGAGAGAGAGAGAGAGAAAAGGGGGAGGCATTTTTCTTTCCCCTCCTCCTCCTCCTCCATGTTCTTGTTCTTCGTCTTCTTATTTTTCTTCTTTGTCTTTCCTTCTTCGTCATCGTTACATTTTTCTTGCTTGTTGCTCAGAATGATTAAACGAAGCTTGCATCCCTTCCAAATAAAGTTTTTCACGTTTAAATCAGAATATCAATGTTTTGTCTTTTTTTTTGCGTGAATTTATTTATATTATACTTTGAGACACATCCTCCTGTCCACGTATTGAACTGATAGCCTACCTTCCTTACCTGCTGTCTGCTTACCTAATTACCTGCCTTAATACCTGTCTACCTGCTTTTCTAACTGCCCACCTACCTACCTACTTATCTACCTTTATTCCTTCCTGCTTGCTTACCTTCCTTACCTACTATCTGCTTACCTAATTACCTGCCTTAGAACCTACCTGCTTACCTACCTACCTACCTACTTATCTATCTTCATTCCTTCCTGCTTGCCTGCCTACCTACCTTCCTTCCTGCTTACCTTCCCATTTTCTGCCAGTCTTCCTACCTATCTCCCTGCCAGTCTGTTTGCCCATGTGCCTGCGTTCTTGCCTACCTTCCTGCCTATCTTGCTGGCTGTCTGCTTGCCTTTCCACTTACCTGCCTCACTCAGTTTCTCGTCACTTGCTCACTTTACTGTCTGCCTGCCAACCTTATCTCTCTTGACTACCGTGCCCACCTCCTTGCCTACTTACCTACCTACCTACCTTCCTACCAGCCTGTCTACCTCCTCCCTACCTACTTACCTTCCTACCAGCCTGTCTACCTCCTACCTACCTACCTACCTACCAGCCTGTCTACCTCCTACCTATCTACCTGCCTACCTACCTACCAGCCTGTCTACCTCCTACCTGCCTACCTACCTACCAGCCTGTCTACCTCCTACCTACCTACCTACCTACCAGCCTGTCTACCTCCTACCTACCTACCAGCCTGTCTACCTCCTACCTGCCTACCTACCTACCAGCCTGTCTACCTCCTACCTACCTACCTACCTACCAGCCTGTCTACCTCCTTCCTATCTACCTACCTACCAGCCTGTCTACCTCCTTCCTATCTACCTACCTACCAGCCTTTCTACCTCCTTCCTATCTACCTACCTACCTACCTACCAGCCTGTCTACCTCCTACCTATCTACCTGCCTACCTACCAGCCTGTCTACCTACCAACCTGTCTTCCTCCTGCCTACCTACCTACCTTCCTACCAGTCTATCTACTTCCTACCTACCTACCTACACACCTTCCTGCCTACCGACATAGTTATCTACTTACCGACCGACCAACACCCATCCATCCATACATACATACATACATACATATACGTACATACATTACTCACATATACAGTACTTACATACGTATATACCAGTATTGCCTCTCTGTCTCCCTACCTACTTACCTACCTACCTACCCACCGGGCCCAGAGTGAGGCAGGAGAGAACCAATTGCCTGAATGTTATGAAGCACACTTATCATCTCTCTCTCTCTCTCTCTCTCTCTCTCTCTCTCTCTCTGTATGACATTGACAGAATTATTTTTATAGATTAACTGAGAGAGAGAGAGAGAGAGAGAGAGGGGGGGGCACTGAAAGTCAGAGTAGGTCAAGAGAGAGGAAGGAGCTTGAGGAGAAGAGGCAGGCAGGGAGGGAGGCAGGCAGGCATGGGTGAGGCAGGGAGGAGAGATGGGAATGGAGTGTGAGAAAGGAAGTAAAAAAGAAAAAGAGAGAGAGAGAGAGAGGAGGTAAGGAAGAGCAGAAAAAGAGCACGAGAATAGGAGAAAGGGAAGGTGAGATAACTGAGATACGCAGCGTGAAGAAGGATGAGGCAGGGGTAGGCAGAGATGAGACAGTAAGGCTGTGGTGAGGCAGAATAAGGCACGGTAAGCAGGGTGAGGCAGAGTAAGGCAGGGGTGAGGAGTATTGAAGCAAGGTAAGACAGGTAGAGATGGGGGCAGGGTAAGGACGGGTGAGGAAGGGTAAGACAGAGTAATGCAAAGGTTAGGCAGGGTAACACAGGGTGAGGGAGAGGCAGGTAGAGATGGGGCAGGGTGGCACAGGGAGGAATAAGGCAGAGTGAGGCAGAAGAAGGCCGGATGAGGCAGAGTAATGCAAAGGTTAGGTAGGGTAAGACAGGGTGAGGAAGGGTAAGGCAGCGTAATGCAAAGATTAGGCAGGGTAAGAAAAGGTACGGCAGAGTGAGGAAGGGTGAGGCAGGAGTACTCAGTGACCTTTCAGGAACTGTGACAGTACCTTTAGTTTGAGAGAGAGAGAGAGAGAGAGAGGAATGACCAGAAAGAGGGAGGGGGAGGGAGGAAGGGAGAGAAGAGAGGGGGGAAGACTGAAAGAAATGAGAAAGAGAAAAAAAAAATTGAAATAACCAGAGGAGAGGGGGGGAGTGAAGGGAGTAGGGGGGAGGGGTAGTAGGGGGGAGAGTTGAGGGAGGGAAGGGAAATGGAGAGGGGGAGAGGGAGTGGAGTTTGAGGGAGGGAAAATAAAAGTGGTGAGGGGAAGGGGAGGGAATGGAGAGGGGGAGAGAGATTGAAGGGGGAGTTGGAGGAATAGGGAGGAAAGGGAGTGGGGAGTGAAGAAGGGGGGGCAAGGAGGGGACAAGGGGGGACTCAGATCAATCCCTAAAATCCAAGGTGTTCTCAGTGACCCTCCACCGGCGATTCATTTTTTTTTTTTTTTTTTTAAACCAATATACCACGTTCTGCGAAGGACTGAACCCCCTAAAGTCACACCCAACGGGGGGAGGGGGTAACGACACTCCTCACCAAACCTGTCATGCACGGTTCTTGTAAATAATCCTAGGAACACAAAATATTTCATCCCGGTAGACGTTCACCCCGACCAGGTTTTTGGCAGAGTCGGACCCCTGATGGCCACACACACACACACACACACACACACACACACACACACACACACACACACACACACACACACACACACACACACACACACACACACACACACACACACACACGAAATTTTGCATGGTAGTAGACCTTCACCCGGACCAGAGTTTATAGAGGGTGGAATCCCCGTGGTTTTTCCCCCTCTGCATCCCCCGTAAATGGTTTCTTATTTTCCCCCGACAAAATTGTAGGGGTGGGTGCGGCTATCAAACGTATCCTTCGTCTTTATTTTTCCTGGGTTCTGTTCCCGGAAAATGATCTCTGATTTTCCCCCCGACAAAATTGTAGAGGTGGGTGCGGCTATCAAACGTGTTCTTCGTCTTTTTCCTGGGTTCTGTTTTCCTCGTCCCACAACACCACTCACCCACACCCAGCGCACATTATCCCCCTCCACACGTCACAGCTTAAAACGGTGGAACTGGGTCACCTTTGGGCGTGCTATTTTACCCTAAGTAGAGCCATTGTGAAGGCCGCGTCTGTTGATTTTTTTAGATTCACTGTGGCTGAGTATGCAGGAAAATGGTCACGTGGGATGCAGTGGTGCTTGATGGGCCGTGCATTGAGGAATTACTGTGGTGATGGTGGTGGTGGTGCTGCTGATGGTGGTGGTGGTGATGATGGTGGTGGTGCTGCTGATGGTGATGGTGGTGATGGTGGTGGTGGTGCTGCTGATGGTGGTGGTGGTGATGATGGCGGTGGTGGTGGTGATATTGGTGGTGGTGGCGATGATTGTGATGAAGGTAGTGTTGATGGCGGTGATCACTGTGATGATAATGACGATAGTGGTATGAGTGTTGGTGATGATTGTGATGATAATGATGATGATGATGAGGAGAGAGAGAGAGAGAGAGAGGAGGGGGCTATCTCATGCCCCACACGTGAATGCTACTGCGTATGTAAGGTGGGGTTGGAGGAGAGGAGGAAAAGGGGAGGGGGAGGAGGGGAAAAGAGAGGAGAGGCAGAGAGGAAAAAGGGTAAGGGAAGAGAGGAGAGGGGAGGGGAGGGATGAGGGGGAGAGGAAGGTAGAGAAGGGAAGGGTAGAGGAAGAGGGGAGGAAGGGGAGGGGGATGGAGAGAAAGAAAAGGAGGGGATGGTGGAAGAAGAGAGAGGGAAAGGGGAGAGGAAAGGGTAGAGAAGGGAGGAGAAAGGAAGGAGGGCGAGGAAAGGGTAGGGAAGGGAGGAGAAAGGAAGGAGGGAGAGGGAAGGGAGGAGAAAGGAAGGAAGGAGGGAGAGGGAAGGGAGGAGAAAGGAAGGAGGGAGAGGAAAGGATAGGGAAGGGGGGAGAGAGGACGGGGGGGGGGACACGAAGGACGGAGTGGTTCCTGGAATAGGGAGACTCCGTTGCCATCGTTGCGGAGAAGGAGGAGGAGGAAGAGAAAATGGAGATAATATGAGGAAGAGTAGGAAGGGGAACAGGAGGAGAAGGATAGGGAGGAGGAGGATCTGACTGAGGGAAGAGTTGGAAGGGGCGGAGAAGGAAGAGAACGAATGGGGAGGGTTAATTGAGAAAGAGAAGGTGATGATAATGATGATGAGAAAAAAGAAGAAACGAGGAGGAAAGGTAGAGAGAGGAGGAGGAGGAGGAGGAAGAAGAAGAAGCAGAGGAGGGGAAAAGAGTACTGAAAATGAAGAGAGAGAGAGAGAGAGAGAGAGCAGGAAATGAGTGCGGTTTGCTTCCGAAGAAGAGTTAGAGAGACACGTGAGAGAGAGAGCAAGACAGGGAATGAGAAATACTAGCTGAGTGAGGAAGTAACATGAGTCATTGTGAGCAAGACAGATCCTCCCACTAAAGCAGGTGTCCCATGAATCAGCAAAGGAGTTAGAGAGAGAGAGAGAGAGAGAGGACACAAAAAAAGAAAATAGACAAAAGAGAGAGAGTGTAGAAAAGAATATTAGAGAGAGACGTGAGAGATATCAGAAAGAGAAGTGATGAATATAGAGAGAGAGAGAGAGAGAGAGAGAGACTAGGCGGGTGGTCAATTTTTCTTACATTATCCTCAACTACCACCACTGCCACAATTACCACCACAGCCACCACCCTGACAGGCATCACCACAACACTACGACAGCTGCAACAACCACTATCACTACCACAACAAAGAGAGAGAGAGAGAGAGAGAATAGCCGAATCTGGGAAGGGACGAAGGAGCGTCTGTCCCTTACGCGGAATTGTTTACATGATGGAGTGTGAGTCAGGGGAGTTTGTGAAAGCAGTAGCCGCAAATGAAAGACCGCAGGCAACCATAATTACAGGAGAGAGAGACAGGGAGATAGACAGACAGGCAGAGAGAGAGAGAGACAGACAGGCAGAGAGACAAAGAGAGAGAGACAGACAGAGAGGGGGGATGTGGATATTTCAGTGAACGATAGTGTTCTGTCTCTTGGAACTGTTTATATAAAGGTTGGTCGTCATTCGTCCTGGAAATTGTACTCTCCTTAGTCTGCCAGTCTTCTAGTGCAATGGAGGGATCGAGTTTATTTATTTATTGATTTATTTTTTCGGCTAGGATGAACTACACGCGTCTACTCCAACAATACATATATTCCTAACCTCTCTCAGCTCACTTGATGACCGGGTGTGATTTGAATAGTAACCAAGGAGACGCGTTCCTGCCCCCTAGCTAAGGTTTTCATGTGAGGTGCAAAACCTATATACGTATTAACATTCTCTCTCTCTCTCTCTCTCTCTCTCTCTCTCTCTCTCTCTCTCTCTCTCTCTCACACACACACACACACACACACACACACACACACACACACACACACACACACACACACACACACACACACACACACACACACACACACACACACATTTTCTTACCCTGTGTCACTCATTCACTCACATTCTCAGAATTCATACACCTTCAGGCTCTCTCTCTCTCTCTCTCTCTCTCTCTCTCTCTCTCTCTCTCTCTCTCTCTCTCTCTCTCTTTCTCTCTCTGCCTTGTCATTTTGAGAGTGTGGTAACGAAGGGTATTGAAAGAGCAAGGACCCCACCTCCTCGCTCTCTTTATCTCTCTCACTCCCCCCCTCTCTCTCATTATCTCACTCTTTCCCTCTTCCTGTCTCTCTCTCTCTCTCTCTCTCTCTCTCTCTCTCTCTCTCTCAGGCTATGATTATAATGACAGGTTATAATGGTTCCGCGCCGAACATTTAACCTCCCAAGCACTTGTTCTTTTGCGATTTATTTTTGGGTTTGGCTGGTTAATGTCCTTTTGTACGTTATATATGCAGAATATGGCGACATTGGAAGGATTTATGTAACTCAGGAGAGTAAGGTGGAATAAGCAAAATAAATCGCTTAGAGACAGAGTATGACGACATTGGAAGGATTTATGTAACTCAGAAGAGGAGAGTAAGGTGGAATAAGCAAAATAAATCGCTTAGGGACAGAGTATGGCGACATTGGAAGGATTTATGTAACTCAGAAGAGGAGAGTAAGGTGGAATAAGCAAAATAAATCGCTTAGAGATAGGTGTTAGGGAGCCAGCACTTACACCCACCATTGGACCTGCTTGGGTGTGGGCTATCATTCTGTTGTGTGTGTTTTGGTGTGTAATTGTGTATGTCCGTAGTTTTATATTGATGCATATACAGAACCTACCTACCCATCTACCTACATCCTTACCTACCTACCCACCTACCTACATCCTTACCTACCTACCCACCTACCTACCTACATCCTTACCTGCCTACTTACCTACTCACCCACCCACTCACTCATCCACTTACCTACCTTCCTACCCATCCACTTACCACCTTCTTACAGCCTTACCTGCCTGCCTGCCTACCTATCTATCTGTCTGTCTATCCATCTATCGACCTACCTACCACCCACTTACTTACCCACTTACCTTCCTACCCACCCACTCACCACGTTCCAATAGCCTTACCTGCCTGCCTACCTATTACCTACCTATCTATTTATCTATCTGTCTGTCTTCCTACCTACCTGCCTGCTTACCTACCTACCTGCCTACCTATTACCTACCTATCTATTTATCTATCTGTCTGTCTTCCTACCTACCTGCCTGCTTACCTACCTACCTACCTACCTACCTACCTACCTGTCTACTTACTTACCTACCTACCTACCTACCTTCCGTGCCTGCTGGTAATGACAGGTTCACCCAGCATCATCAGTAGGGTATTCAAGCCACTCTCTCCTGAGAGAGAGAGAGAGAGAGAGAGAGAGAGAGAGATTGTACGTGTGTGTGTGTGTTTATGGGGAGAGAGATTGTACGTGTGGTTGTGTGTGGAGAGAGAGAGAGAGATTGTGCGTGTTTGTGTGTTTTAGTTGTCTGTGTGCACGTGTATGTATTTGTCTGCATGTGTGTGCCTGTCTCAAAGTTTGTGTTTGTGTTTGTGTTTGTGAGCAGGTTTTCAGTTGGTGATTGTGTGTGTGTGTGTGTGTGTGTGTGTGTGTGTGTGTGTGTGTGTGTGTGTGAGAGAGAGAGAGAGAGAGAAACGTGTTGGAGTTTATATACACGTTTTGAATTTGTGTTTTCATTGTGTGTGTGTGTGTGTGTGTGTGTGTGTGTGTGTGTGTGTGTGTGTGTGTGTTTAGTTTGACCTATTAGATTATTTCCTCTCTCTCTCTCTCTCTCTCTCTGTCTCTCTCTCTCTCTCTCTCTCTCTCTCTCATATTGTTGGTAGTTGGTGATGCTGGTAGTAGTTGTGGTAGCAGTGATATTTGTGGTAGGGATGGTGGTAGTGGTGATAATGGTAGTAGTGTGGTAGTGAAGGGTGTGATGATGGTAGTAGTAGTGATGGTGCAATGGTGTTCCTGATGGTGGTAGTAGGCTGGTTGTAGTAGTGGTAGCGATGGTGGTAGTATTGATAGTAGTAGTGATAGTATTGTTGGTAGTATTGGTGGTAGCGATGGTGGTAGTAGTAGTGATAGTAATGTTGGTAGTATTGGTGGTAGCGATGGTGGTAGTAATAGTGATAATAATGTTGGTAGTAGTGGTAGTAGCGATGGTGGTAGTAGTAGTAGTGATAATGTTGGTAGCAATGGTGGTAGTAGTAGTGATAGTTATGTTGGTAGTATTGGTGGTAGCGATGGTGGTGGTAGTAGTGATAGTAATGTAGCTAGGCGATGGTGGTAGTTGTGGTGGTAGTAGTATAGTAATGTTAGTAGTGGTGGTGGCGATGGTGGTAGTAGCAGTGATAGTAATGTTGGTAGTAGTGGTGGTAGCGATGGTGGTAGTAGTGATAGTAATGTTGGTAGCAGTGGTGGTAGTAATGATAGTAATGTTGGTAGCGATGGTGGTAGTAGTGATAGTAATGTTGGTAGTAGTGGTGGTAGCGATGGTGGTAGTAGTGATAGTAATGTTGGTAGTAGTGGTGGTAGCGATGGTAGTAGTAGTGTGACATCTAATAACAAGGAATCCATAGCAGCCTAAAATAGCAAGCCGTAAAAGTGGTGGTTGTGGTAGGAATTGTGGTAGCGTGCATGACTGGTTGGCCCAAGCACTGCCTCTCGTATTGATCCCAGGCCTACCACACACTCCTACCACACTCCTTTGTTCCTACCACATTCCTACCACAGTCCTATACTCGTCCCCATACTCCTACCACATTCCTTTGTTCCAACCACACTACTATGTTCCTACCACACTCCATTGTTCCTACCACACACTCCTACCACACTCCTTTGTTCCTACCACACACTCCTATCACATTCCTTTGTTCCTGCCACACTCCTTTGTTGGTGCCATACATTCTTACCACACCAATGTTCCTACCACACTTCTTTGCTCCTACCACAGTCCTTTGCTGCTGCCACATATTCCTACCACACACCATTGTTCCTACCACATTCCACACTCTTTTGTTCCTACCACACTCCTATGGTCCTGCCACACACGCTTACCACAGTCCTTTGTTTCCACCACATTCCTACCACAGTCCTACAGGGTTCCCCATATTCCAACCAAAGTACATCATGTTGCTACCAGATTCTAATACCACAGCCCTACCACAATTCACTATGTTGCTACCACACTCTCCTACCACAGAATCCATGTTGCTACTACTACAGCTACCATAACTACACCATCACTACCACAGCTACCACAGTTACCACCATCAGAGCCACAGCTGCCACCATCAACAAGTGCCACCACAACTACCACCATCACTACCACAACTACCAACATTGCGGCAGGACTTAGTGAGCCAGAGAGTGTTTTACAAGTGTTAAACCGATTTTCATTGGCTCCAATGGTTGTAGTTGTGGTTGGAGGAATGGAGAGTGTGGTGGTGGTGGTGGTAGTTGTGGTTGGAGGAGTGGAGAGTGTGGTGGTGGTGGTGGTTGGAGGAGTGGAGAGTGTTTTTGTGGTGGCGGTGGTGGTAGTTGTGGTTGGAGGAGTGGAGAGTGTTTTTGTGGTGGTGGTGGTGGTAGTTGTGGTTGGAGGAGTGGAGAGAGTGTTTTTGTAGTTGTGGTAGGGGAAGTGGTTGTTGTGGTGGTGACTGGTTGTATTGATAGTAGTAGTTGCTGTTTTAGCTAGATGATTTTGGTAGTTGTGGT
>NC_137026.1:35053307-35055807 GCF_032717465.1 Coenobita brevimanus
GTGTGTGTGTGGGAGAGGCAGGTGATGATACGGCAGATATGGTGTAGCACAAAGAGATAGGCAGCTGCTACTTTCATGGACAGGCGTAGGGGGTGGGGGGATAGGGGAGAGAGAGAGAACTTCCTAAGCTGCCTAATTACCTCACCTCTGTCTTGCTTACCTTGCTTCTGTTAGCTCTGCCTACTCCCTGCCTCACTCCTGCTTTTGCCTCACCCTGTCTCTCTTCCCTGTCCTACTTTCTGCCTAAGCCTGCCTTATTGCCTCACCTCTGTTTGCATCCCTCCCCCGCACTGCCACCCCTTCACATGTGCCTACTCCCTGCCTCGCCCCTCTCACCACTTGCCTGCCCCCTGCCTCACTCTCACATTCGCCTATTCCCTGTCTTACCCCTCTCACCACTTTAGCCTACCCTACCCTTCCTACCCCCTGCCTCACTCACATATGCCTACTGCCTACCTCTACCTCTTTTCCTGTCCTGTTTTCCTCCCTGCCTCGCCCACCTCTGCCTATTTTCTGCCTAAGCCTGCCTAATCCTTCTTGCTTTGCCATAATCATCCCTCTTCTGCCTCACTCTGGCTAATGCTGCCTACCCTTATCTGTGTCTTCATTATTCACTTTCCTGCCTTCCCTCTTCTTTCATCGTGCCTAACCTCTCTCCTCACCCTGCCTCATTCTCTCTCTCTCTCTCTCTCTCTCTCTCTCTCTCTCTTCCGGTAGCCCACAAACACCTTTTCTAAGCCTTACCTCTGCTTTCTTAGAGGATTTCCCGGAACACACCTGGCTGCTGGGAAAAGGTGTTAATTACAGGTGAAGGTATGAAGGTGAGTAGGGTTATTAAGGAGAGTGTGAGGTGTGTGTCAGGTGAGGCTTTGGATATACACAAATAGATAAACCTCATCCCTTCAGTAAATAGATATGAACAGATAGATAAACCTAAGCCCTTCAGTTAATAGATATAGATAGATAAACGTAAACCCATCAGTAAATAGATATACACCGATAGACAAAAAAAACATCAGTTAATAGATATAGACCTAAAACTCATCAATGAATAGATTTACACAGATAACCCAATCATTAGTAAATACATATACACACATATTCAGTATTCCTTGCACCCACCCCCACACTCCCTCATTCACACACCCACATCCACCCACTCTCATCCATTCACACACCCACATCCACCCACACTCACTTATTCACACACCCATATCCACCCACTCTCATCCATTCACATACCCACATCCACCCACTCTCACTCATTCATACCCACATCGCACCCATCTATTTCCACCCACTCACGACAGCATCAGCACCACTACACCCTCATCCACACACACACACACACACACACACACACACACACACACACACACACACACACACACACACACACACACCACACCACACCACACCACACCACACCACACCATACCTATACCCCCTCAAACACACACACACTCCCCCATTCACACACTCACTGTCACTCATTCATACACCCACCCACACCAGCATCACTCACCCTCATTCACACACACAGACACACACAACACCACACCATACCAACCCCCACACACTCCCTCATTCACACACCCACCCACACCAGCATCCACACCACCACACTCTCATCCACACCCACACCCTTGGCTACTGTTAATTGCATATTCTCTACATCAATTGCCTTTTCCAGCTCTGAGTGAGACGTTTAGTGGGTGAGAAGCTGGCAATTGGATGAGCTTAATGGGGATAATAATACTGCACTCTGCTGGCACTGGTTCCCTGTGTTCCTGCCCTTGTGGAGTGGTTTTAACTGGTGATTCTCTCTCTCTCTCTCTCTCTCTCTCTCTCTCTCTCTCTCTCTCTCACTATCTATCTATCTATCTATCTGTCTGCATTTGTTTTGTCCTGTCCTACTTTTAAGCTACCAGACTGAAAAAGTACCACGTCGGAAGAACCATTAACTGTGTGGTTGATATGTTTATGTAACAGCCTCTCTCTCTCTCTCTCTCTCTCTCTCTCTCTCTCTCAGCGTACCCCACCACCCTCACACCCCCTATTCTTTGTGCCACGTGGGACCACAAAAAGGTAAACAAAGTGACCACGTGGTTTTGGAGAGTTGCCAGCTAGTCATTATTCTTCCCTGTTTATATCATGGGTCTCTGCCACTGTCTGCTAGGGTGAGGGTGGGTGTGGGTGAATGACTGGGTGTAGTGTGGGTGCAGGGGCTGAGAATGGGTGTGTGTGGGTGTAGGAATGGTGTGGTGCAGATGAGGGGGTGGGAGTGGTGTTGATGCTGGGGTGAGTGGGTGTGAATAGATGAGTGTGATATGCATGGATGTGTGAATGAGTGAGGGTGGGTTTAGTGTGGGTGTGTCAGTGAGGAATGTGGGTGTAGTGTGCGTGTGTGAATGAGGAATGTGGGTGTGGGTGCTTGTAATGTGTAAATGAATGAATGAATGTGTAGGTTTTAATTGAATGTGTGGATGTATGAATGAAT
>NC_137026.1:35058307-35085807 GCF_032717465.1 Coenobita brevimanus
GGTAAAGTGTGTATGTGTGTGTGTGTGTGTGTGTGTGTGTGTGTAAAGGTAAAGTGTGTGTGTGTGTGTGTGTGTAAAGTTGCCTCTCATTAAGTGAGGTTTTGTTTGGCTAAGTTAGTCAAAGTTAGGGTGGGTTAAGATGGTCTGTTAGGCTGTGTTAGGTTTGGTTCGATTGTTTTAGGTTAGGTTAGGTTAGGGTAGGTTAAGTTATATTAGATTAAATTTAGTCTAGTTACGTTAGGTTAGGTTTGGCTGTGTTAGGTTATTGAGTTTGGTCTGGTTAGGTTCGACTTGTCACGAGGGTACGAGTGTGCGTGTGTATGAATATCTTGTGGTGTGTGTGTGTGTGTGTGTGTGTGTGTGTGTGTGTGTGTGTGTGCGTACTTATTTCTGTACGTATTTGTGTACTTGTGTGCTTCTGTGCAAATGAGTAAGTCTGTACATGTCTTGTGTATAATTGTGTGCGTGTCTCGTATACATTGCGTGTGTGTGCACATGCTTGTGTACATTAACATGTGTGTGTGTAGATGGTCTCGTGTCAGTACCTGTGTGTACCAAGTGACTCTCCTTGTACCCCCAGCAACTATACACGTGACGTACACACACAGCCTCTCAGTGATAACACACACACACACACACACACACACACACACACACACACACATACACACACACATCTCTACAGCATTATTTTCCTCATCCCTCCCTTATCCCCCCACCTTTATCTCTTCTCCTCACCCCCCCCTCTCTCTCTCTCTCTCTCTCTCTCTCTCTCTCTCTCTCTCTCTCTCTCACACACACACACACACACACACACACACACACACACACACACTCACATGAACTGAACATTATATTTAAAAGGTTATTTCATCATCATCGTATTGACGTTATTTATATTATTATTATTATTATTATTATTATTATTTGTTCCTATAGCTACATACATGAGGCGTAATATACAAAATAAGTCGCTATGGAAAAGGTGTTACTAACCCTTTTATAACCCTCAGACAGCAAGATTGAGGAAAACCGGAGAGTAAATGAGATGTGATTAATGAGTGAGATAGACAGATGTTATCAGAGCCAGAACACACCTGAGATAGCGAGAACAAGGCCACGATAGCACGGGTATTGGACGGGGTGATGATGGAGAGGAGCCTTCGTGTGGTGGCACTGGGAGGACAGGACGGTGTAGCTTCCTAAACATCCCTCACTCCCTTTCGTCACCTGAATAGAGGGTAGGATAGGGATAGTAAAGGAACATGTAGGATTGAGATAGGAAGGTGTAGGATAGGGATGGTGGACCGCAGGATGGTGTAGGATAAGCATGGTGGACTGCAGGATGGTGTGAAAAATATTACTCAGAGAAATCGTAGGCCATCAGGGGCTTTCCATCCTTCAGTATCACCAACACAGACGGTTTTCTTGAGGGAATTTTCATGGGAACGTATGTATGAAGGCAATATCCCACAAAGAAGAGAAAACTAAGATAAAAAAACTAAAATGGTCTGAAGTTAGGAAAGTAACACTATAACGTCATTGGCCTCTATGTTCGTCAGTTGTTGAAGCTTCCTAACACCTGTTCCTTAGCGATTTATCTATGAAGGCAATATCCCACATTAAAAAGAAAGAAAAAGAAAGATAGGTTAACTAAAACCGTCTGAAGTTAGGAAGGTAACACAGTAACATCACTGATCTGTCGGTTGAGAAAGTTCCCTAACACCTATTCCTTAGCGATTTATTTTCGGATATGGCTGGTTTATATCCTTAAGTACGTTATTATAAACCCTCCAAAGCATAACTAAAACCGTCTGAAGAAAGGGAGATTATAAAGTCATTTGTCCGTATTTCACGTGGTACGGAGGCTCCCTGACAACTATTCCTTAGCGATTTATTTTCGGATATGGCTGGTTTGTATCCTGTAGTACGTTAATATGCAGAGTATGCCGGGGGAAGGGTTTGTATTGCACAGAGTAGGACAGTAAGATGTGATTAGCAGAATAAATCGCGTAGGAAAAGGTGTTAGTGTTGAACTCTCAGAATGTGTCATGGGAAAATGTGTACTTTGTGTGTGTGTGTGTGTGTGTGTGTGTGTGTGAGAGAGAGAGAGAGAGAGAGAGAGAGAGAGAGAGAGAGAGAGCGTTCGTCTCATTATTTGTAGGGATGTGTGTGTGTGTGTGTGTGTGTGTGTGTGCATCTCGTTCTTTGTAGGTTTGTGTGTGTGTGTGTAAGAGAGAGAGAGCGTTCGTCTCATTATTTGTAGGGATGTGTGTGTGTGTGTGTGTGTGTGTGTGTGTGTGTGTGTGTGTGTGTGCGCATCTCGTTCTTTGTAGGTTTGTGTGTGTGTGTGTGTGTGTGTGTGTGTGTGAGAGAGAGAGAGAGAGAGAGAGAGAGAGAGAGAGCGTTCGTCTCATTATTTGTAGGGATGTGTGTGTGTGTGTGTGTGTGTGTGTGAGGGAGAGGTTGGGGGGGAGGGCATGTTACATAGACAATACACACCTCACCATTCTCAAAAGGCGGTGTCAATAGATCGATAGATAGATAGATAGTGCACGGTATAGTAACAGAAGAGGAAGGATAGATAGTATGATGTTATGTGGTGTTATGTTGGTGTTATGCTGTTGTGTTTGTGATAAGAGGATAGATAGTAATGATATAATGTGGTGTTATGTTGGTGTTATGCTGTTGTTTGTGATAAGTTGGTCATACTATGTTGGTACTCTGGTGTTATGGTGTTATGTTGATGGTAAAGTGGGGCTACACTGATTTTACTTTATGTTGGTGTTATGCTGATATTTTGGTGTTGGTGATAATTTGGTGTTATGTTGGTGATAGGTTGTTATGTTTGTGATAATATGGTGTTATGTTGGTGATGAAGATAATATGGTGTTGATAGTTTGATGTTGGTGATAAGTTGGTGTTATGTTGGTGATAACGGTGTTATGTAGGTGATAAGTTGGTGATATGGTGTTATGCTGGTGATATGGTGTTGTTGGTGATAAGTTGGTGTTATGTTGGTAATACGGTGTTATGTAGGTGATAAGTTGGTGTTATGTTGGTGATATGGTGTTATGTTGATGATAAGTTGGTGTTATGTTGGTGATACGGTGTTATGTAGGTGATACGTTGGTGTTATGTTGATGATATGGTGTTATGTTGATGATAAGTTGGTGTTATGTTGGTGATACGGTGTTATGTAGGTGATAATTATGGTGTTATGTTGGTATTGGTGTTGTAAGTCACGTGTCAGCATGAAGCCTGTGTGTACCAGTGTGTAGGTGTCCGTGTGTACGTATGTGCGGTAATGCAAAACGCTCACGTGTAGTCGTGTGCCATTGTGTGAGGCGGACCGTGTACGTGTGTGCGCATCCCTCACACACACACACACACACACACACACACACACACAAACTCACTTTTGTTGTCTTAGTACTGCTTATGTATGTGCGTATTGGTGTGTGTACGTTTAGGGTGTGTGCGTATTAACCATCCTTACGTACATAGCCGTGTGGTACTGTTATCTTGGTCATGTCTGTCTGCCACTATCACTAATTGAGAAAGAGAGAGAGAGAGAGAGAGAGAGAGAGAGGCGAGGTGTGTATGTATGATAGGACGTGTGTGTGTGTAATAATAAACTAAATAATAATAATAATAATAATAATAACAATAATATAGTCGATGATTATATAGATTTGTATGCATGAGTTATGTATGCATGTACGATTATGTATGTGTATTCAGGTATGTATGAATATGTATGTTTAAAATGTATATGTATGAAATGAGAAAAAAAATGGGTATTGGGGAAGTAAAAAAATGAATTAGTATGACGCTGCAAGTATTAGTGTAAAAGAATATCAGTATGAAGGTATGAGAAGCATGTTCGGGGTGGACGAGATAGGTGAATAGAGATTATGTGGGAATAATTATAAGATCAGGGGTTAATTATCTCTCAACCCCATGCCAATTAGTGCTAATGAGTGAGGCTGATGAGGTAAGGGGTGGGGTTTGGAGGTCTCACAAACCTTTCCCAAGAGATAAACAAACAAGTATGGAGGGAGGAGGAGGAGGAGGAGGGGGCCGAGTTCTACATGGAGCCGATATTACAGAACAGCGCATCCTCCTCCAACCCCCCTGCTTTTTCGCACTAGGGTGAGATGTGTTCCTTCCTTATTTTCCGTATTTTGGCCTATTTTCCTGATTTTTTGGGCTGTTGGTGAGGTGGAGGGGTGAAGAGGTGTTTATGAGATGGTCCCTGGAAGCAGCGTGTGACTCGTATTAAGCTTTATTAATAGGTCTCTCTGGTGACAGCTGGCACTACTCTGCGCAAGATGCAACAGTCTTTGTTTACATGCTGACCACCGCCACGTAGGCCATGTCACGCCTTATTTCGCATTTCGCCGAGCTTTCTATCCCTTTTTGAGTATGTGAGGAGGAAAGGGTGGCGTGGGAAGGGGCAGGTGGGCAGCAAACACAATGTACGCAAAAAGCTGGGTGCAATTATGGCGGCCGATGGCATCGAAGTGGGGAGGGAGGCGCGCGGTAGCTCTCCTCTCCGTCTCCAGCCCCTGCCTTAGTTTACATGAGACGCCGTAAGGGAGATATGGTGCCGCATCTGTAGCTCCCCCGTTAGCCTTCCCGTTAGCAAAGGCCCAAAAGGTGTCGCCTGAGGTGCCCTGTTGCAGGCGTTAGTGAGCGAGGGTAGGGAAGGCGAGAGGGTGTGTCATTTGAGGGCCCTGCTACAGTCATGAGTGTGGGGGCACCATCCTGCACTCTCCCAGCTCTACCTTCACTTCGGACGGGCCCTCCTGACAAGAGGACTTAGCAACGCTGTTTTAAAATAGAGGTGTGTTGCATGAGGAAGGTGCTACCCCTCCGCCCATGACCGTCAGCCGGGACATCTCTCTTCTCAGCTGGAATTTCGACGAGTTTTGAAGTTGGCAGGAGGGGAGGAGAAAAAATTAGAAGTATTAAGAGACACCGATTTTTATTAGTGAATCTTGCTATCCCTAGGCAAGGCCAAGTGGACATCGGGTTTTATTAGTAATCCTGGCTACCCTAGGCGAGGCAGGCACTCCCCTTGCTACCCTAGGCCAGGAAATAGGGTGGACACCAAGTTCTAGGGTGATCCTTTACCCTAGGCAAGGCGACAGGGTGAACACCAAGGGGAAATTTAGTGATCTTGCCCACCCTAGCTTACCCTTGCTACCCCAGGCGAGCAGTAGGGTGGACACAAGGTTAAATTAGTGATCCTTGCTACCCTAGGCGGGGAAGTAGGGTGAACACCAATTAGTAATCCTTGGAAATAGGGTGAACACCGAGGAAGTTAGTGTTCTCAGCCACCCTAGGATTCGATTCTGGGGCATTTCCTTCCACCCTGAGGAGTCAGACGAAGAACACACGTCAAATCCAATGGTTGTTGCTACGTTAATCGATGTGGTGGGCTGCAGCAACACCACTAAACTGCAGTGAGTGAGCCCCAGTGTTGCTCCACAGTGCCTCAGTGGAACACCCACCCACCACGCCGAATCATCCACCTCCACCACACCGCTCCAGACCTTAGTAAGCCATGTCTTTTGTTATTATTGTTATTTCTGTAGGTGGGTTAAATGACACGTTTATTATTATTATTATTAATTTACAGGTGGGATAACTGACACGTCTAGTATTAATATTATTATTATTATTATATTAGTTGGGATAACTGACACGTTTATTATTATTATTATTATTATTATTATTATTATTATTAATTTACAGGTGGGATGACTGACACGTCTATTATTATTATTATTATTATTATATTAGTTGGGATAACTGACACGTTTATTATTATTATTATTATTATTATTAATTTACAGGTGGGATAACTGACACGTCTAGTATTAGTATTATTAGTATTATATTAGTTGGGATAACTGACACGTTTATTATTATTATTATTATTATTACAGGTGGGATGACTGACACGTCTATTATTATTATTATTATTATTATTATATAAGTTGGGATAACTGACACGTTTATCATTATTATTATTATTATCATTATAATTATTATTATTACTTTAGGTGGGATAACAGACACGTATTTTTTATTCCGTTAATTTGTTACTGAAGGTGAGAGTAATTATCCATCTCAGTAATCTTATTCAACCGTTACTCTGATTAGGGTTAATTAGGCTTATTTGATTACCAGTTTCGTCTCTTTAACCACTTCATTATGACCCGTTACCCCTTCAGGACGAGGACTTACTGATTAGCTTAGTAAAGAGCCTGAGGAAGCTTATTATCTGTTTACTTCAGGTGGGATTAACGGAGGTAGGATCTCTCTCTCTCTCTCTCTCTCTCTCTCTCTCTCTCTCTCTCTCTCTCTCTCTCTCTCTCTCTCTCCTCTCATACTATGCTTCGAAGATTAAGTACACATTTGTTTTAGTCTCTCTTTCTCTTTCTCTCTGTCTCTCTCTAAACTGCCACCTCCATCCCTAGTCGTAATGTCACCCGAAGACGATGCTAGTCACGAAGAAGTGCTGAGGGAAGGACGTAGAGCTGTAGCATTGTCCCTTTCCGCCACAGAGCTACGGGAAATAAGCAGCAGCAGCAGGACAATACTCTGGGCCATGTTAAGGTGAATGGAGTACAGTGAAGAGGGAAAGCTTTGATGACGTAGAAAGAAAATAGGAACGATAAAGAAAATGGGACGTGGTTGTTGATTGAAAATATGTACGGAAATGCCATGTAACTGCGAGTAATTTTGGTCCATATTTGCCTCGGGAATCTCCCTAACACCTCCTCGTTAGCGATTTATTTTGCCAATTTTTACACTTTGTCCTCCTCTTATTTTACACGTTGCCCTCCTCTGTTACCTAAATCTTTCAAAATTATAGCCCGTGTTCCCGCATGTTGAAGCCCCCTAACACCTCTTCCTAAGCGATTTATTTTGCTTATTTTACGCCTTGTCATCTTCTCGTATGTTACTTAAATCTTTCTAAAATATTGATCCGTATTCTCGTATGTTGAAGCCCCCAAACACCTCTTCCTAAGCGATTTATTTTGCTTATCTTACACCTTGCTGTCCTCTTCTCTGTTACTTAAGTCTTTCTAAAATATTGTCCCGTATTCTCACATGTTGAAGCCCCCTAACACCTCTTCCTAAGCGAATTATGTTGCTTATCTTACACCTTGCTGTCCTCGTCTCTGTTACTAAAATCCTTCTAAAATATTGATGCCTATTCTCGTCGGTTAATCCCCTTAACACCTCTTCCTAAGCGATTTATTTTGCTTATTTTACACCTTGTCCTCTTCTTTATTCTCGTTGATCAAAGAAGCCCTCTAACACCTCTTTCTAAGCGATTTATTTTGCTTATTTTACACCTTGTCCTCTTCTCTATTCTCGTTGACCAAAGAAGCCCCCTAACTCCTCTTCCTAAGCGATTTATTTTGCTTATTTTACACCTTGTCCTCTTCTGTATTCTCGCTGATCAAAGAAGCCCCCTAACGCCTCTTTCTAAGCGATTTATTTTACTTACACCTTGCCATGCCTTTTCTGTTATTATTTTTGGATCTGATATCGCCATACTGTGCACAAATAACGTACAAAGCGGGATTAGCCAGCCGTATCCAAAAATAAGTCGGTAAGGAAAAGGTGTTAGGGTGCTTCCTTATCCGCCAAGAATACGAGCCATTAAGACCGCTAATCACCATAATTGCCTCTTAATCACCTCATAATCGTCTTACTGTAGATGGGATTATTGAAGTGTCACCTATCTCTACTTCTGATTACGTAGGGTGTCTTAAATAAATCGCTTAAGTAATGGCGTTTGGGATTACTTATTGAATTGTCACCTGTCTGTACTTCTATTTAAAAAAAAAAAAAAATACTGAGGGTGTCTTAAATCGCTTAAGTAATGGCGTTTGGGATTACTTACTGAATTGTCACCTGTCTACTTCTATAAAAAGAATTACGTATTTCTTGGAGGGCAACAGTCATGCAGAATTCTAGCCTTTGGTTCCTTCTTCCTTATATTAAAAAAATAAATCGCTTAATTAAAGGTGTTTGTAGATCGCATAACTAAAGGTGGTTGTGATTTTGACTTGTTTCGTGGAGGGAGTAGCCTTCCGGGATTCTGGCCTTTGGTTCCTTCTTTATATAAAAAAATAAATCGCTTAACGAAAGATGTTCGTACTTATGACGTAAATTAGAGACGATATTTTGGTTCCTTCTTCCTTACATAAAAATAAGTCGCTTAACGAAAGATGTTCGTACTTATGACGCAAATTAGAGACGACGTTTTGGTTCCTTCTTCCTTACATAAAAATAAATCGCTTAAGGAAAGATGTTTGTACTCGACGTAAATTAGACACGGCATTTTGGTTCCTTCTTCCTTACATAAAAAATAAGTCGCTTAAGGAAAGATGTTTGTACTTATGACCGAAATTATGACCGAAATTAGAGACATTTTGGTCCCTTCCTTATATAAAAAATAAATCGCTTAAGTAAAGATGTTTGTTCTTATGACGTAAATTAGACACAGCATTTGTCAGTGTGTCTGGGTTATTTACTTAGGAATATAATACAATACTTAACGAGAGGACTTTGTGACGGGGATCTCTCTCTCTCTCTCTCTCTCTCTCACTCAAGCACATTATTTTTATTATTACTATTATTCTCATCCTCTCTCTCTCTCTCTCTCTCTCTCTCTCTCTCTCTCAACCCATTCAGTACGATAACGTCTTTTTCTTCGAGACTATTATTTCTCTCTCTCTCTCTCTCTCTCTCTCTCTCTCTCACACACACACACACACACACACACACACACACACACACACACACACACACACACACACAAGCACCATTTTTATTCTCATCAACCTTCATTCTCTCTCTCTCTCTCTCTCTCTCTCTCAACCCATTCAGTACGATAACGTCTTTGTGTTTTCTTCAAGACTATTATTCTCTCTCTCTCTCTCTCTTTCTCTCTCTCTCTCTCTCTCAACCCTTTCAGTACGATAACGTCTTTGTTCCTTCAAGAGCGTTATTCACCAAAGATCATTAATAGTGAAAATGATACAATAATCACTGTTTTCATGTGACGGAACAGGGCCACTCTAACCTTGAATGCTAAAATCCGTACGGTACTCTCTGTAGCACCTATTCCGTAGCGATTTATTTTTGGATAAGGGTGGCTGTATGATTTTGGTATTTATGCAGAAAAGTGTGGTATTCGAACTAACACAAAAGTTAGTAAGAATAAAAATAAATCGCTTAGGAGGACGTTAAGGAAGCTCTCTAGCACCTCTTCCTTAGCGATTTATTTCTGGGTAAGGGTGGGTATAGAAATTTGCGTGGTATGTATGCATTAAAGTGTGGTATTCGAATTCTGTGACACAAAAGCTAGTAAGAATAAAAATAAATCGCTTAGGGAGACGTTAAGGAAGCTCCCTAACACCCTTTCCTTGGCGATTTATTTTGGGGATAGCTACGGCAGGGTGATATCAGTTTATGTAATGCTGAGTATGGTGGTATTGGGATTATTTAAATGGCACTAGATAGATAGATGGAAGAGGATAGTAAGGGTAAGCAAAATAAATCGCTTAGGGAGAGGTGTTAGGGAGCGTCCTTGAGAGATGAGACTGCGGGCCTAGGTCGTGGTGGCGTGAAATTTGCTGAGCCTTTGTTATGAGGTGAATCTCCTTGGTTACTAGACTTCTCTCACCTTAACGTGGCCCAGGCTTTTGTCTCTCTTCGCCATATTTCACGTAGCTGAGTGGTAGAAAAGACAATGCTGCTGCTCGATATCCTTCTCCTAGCACTTCTTCGTGACTTTTTTTTTTTTATGCAAGGAAGAAGGAACCAAAGGCCAGGAGCCCGCAAACCGCTCCTACCAAGAGAAAACAAAAACAATACAACAGAGCCAAATTCAAGATCCGTTCATATTGAGATGCCTGGACACACCGCGTTTGAAAGACGGGAGATCATAGGCTGGAAATACAGACAGAGGGAGACAGTTCCAGAGTTGACCTGTTGCACACATGAAGGACTGGGAGTAACGGTTAACGCTTGCATTCGAGAGTTAGACAGAAAAGGGATGAGAGTTTGTTGCTAGACGGGTGCTACGTGCCCGCCGTAGTGGTGAAGGGATGCAAGCAGACAGTTCAGAGGAGCAGTGACAAATGCGCTGTTTGTGTTTACCGCCATCCCTCCAGTGAATGCAGAGTTACTGTAGATTAATGCTAGAAAATTATGCTAGTCATGAAGAAGTGCTGTGGAAAGATTGTAGCGCCATAGTATAGATTTAGATGCTAGTCATGAAGAAGTGTCATGGAAAGATTGTAGCGCCATAGTATAGACTTAACACAAAAAAATGATGCTAGTCACAAAGAAGTGTCATGGAAAGATGTAGCGCCATTGTATTAACGCTAGAAAATGATGCTAGTCATGAAGAAGTGCTATGGAAAGATTGTAGCGCCATAGTATTGTCGTAAGTAGAAAATGCTAGTCATGAAGAAGTGCTATGGAAAGATTGTAGCGCCATAGTATTGTCTTGAAAATGCAAGTCATTAAGTGCTATGAGAAGTGTAGCGCCGTACTAAAATAGTGTTTTAACGCTGGAAAATGATGCTAGTCACGAAAAAGTGCTACGGAAAGTGTAGAGCCATAGATTGTCTCGACACTAGAAAATGAAACTAGTCACGAAGAAGTGCCATGGAAAGAGTGTAGAGCTATAGTATTGTCTTAACGCTGGACAGAGATGCTAGTCACAAAGAAGTGCTATGGAAATTGTAACGCCATTGTATTGTGTTAGTCTATCACTTACCTAAATGAAATAAGCTGCACAAGGACGAAAATCTTGGCCAAGTTAAAGCAAAAACAGCCTAGTCGACGGAATAATATGATCCTACAGGTGTGGTAATTAATTTCACAGGTAAAGAAAAGTATTAAATGTGTAGGTGGGTAGGCTTTGAGGTGGAGTCAGGATTCCAGGGGCTGAATTGATTTGTTGATGAGTGTGTGGCCCATTTTACTAGGCATGGTGTTGATAGTTCCCGCACGTGTATACTTCCCCTTCCTTTGTTTATGGAGCCTGCCTCACCCCATCTTACTTGGAGTTAGGGTGGTGGTGGTGATGATTGTGATGGTGGTGGTGGTGATGATGATGGTGGTGGTGGTGATGATGATGGTGGTGGTGAAGGTGATGGTGGTGGTAGTGGTGATGATGGTAGGCTTTACTCCATTTCACCAAGTTTGGCACCCTCAGTGATGTCCTCAACGCCTGTAGTGTTGATGTCAATCCTCTGCACTACGTAAACCTCGTATGTTTTACCTTGAGAACCAATATATAAGGACAATACAAAGAGGTATGTCCTGTACTGAGGCTTCTGTGAAATGGAGTATAGTGGTGTATGCGGTGGTGATGATGATGATGATGATGATGATGATAGTTCTCCCATTTTGAGCTTTCATTGTTTCTGGGTCACTTCAATTAACCCATAATGACCCAAGATACGTTAGAAATAGACGTGATTAATTAAGAAGGAACCCCGTTACGGTATAATTAGCCCTTAAACCTAATTAACCCTACCCTCAACCTCATTAAGCTCCGTAATTGCCGTGGGTAGTTTTAATCACCTCATTATGCCTGCTAATTGCCCTGGATAGTTTGAAGTAGTGGTCTTACAAGGAACCCCCAAACCCGTAATTAGGCTTAATCACCTTATTAAGCCCCTAATTACTGTGGGTAGTTTTTAATCACCTCATTTAACCTTCTAATTACTATGGACAGAGTGAAGGAATGATGTGAGAAGGGGCCTCCCAAACCCGTAATTACTCTCTTAATCACCTCATTAAGCCCTTCGCCGTGGGAACTTTTAATCACCTCATTAAGCCTTCTAATTGCCGTGGGTACCATAGCATCAATTAGGCATAAGAGGAATTCCCAAACATCCCAGAGTGCTAATTACTGTCTTAATTACTCTTAATCACCCTATTAAACCATGTAATTACCTTATAGTACCAGATTAAGGTCATTCTAATTTGTCCAGAAATCTGATCACATAGAATGGGTAGTTTATGGAGCAAGGGGTGATAGACAGGCAGATAGATAGATAGATACGGGTAGCTACATACATACATAAAAATATACGTACATAGATATACATACGTACATAAAAATATACATACATAGATATACATACATAAAAATATACATACATAGATATACATACATACATGCATAATAATATACATACATAGATATACATACATACATAAAAATATACATACATAGATATACATACATTCATAAAAATATACATACATAGATATACATACATTCATAAAAATATACATACATAGATATGTATACATACATAAAAATATACATACATAGATATACATACATACATAAAAATATACATACATAGATATACATACATACATAAAAATATACATACATAGATATTCATACATAAAAATATACATACATAGATATACATACATACATAGATATACATACATACATAAATATATACATACATAGATATACATACATACATAAAAATATACATACATAGATATACATACATACATACATACATACTTAAATAGCATACGTACATACGGAACAGAATGGATAGATTATAGGGCTAAAATTATACATACATACATAGGGATACACATACATACATACTTACATACATACATACATACATACGGTACATGACTGGGTAGATAATGGAGTTAGGGGTGATAGATAGACAGGCAGATAGATAGATAGATTGATACAGGTACGAGAGCCATCCATGAGAAGAAAAAATCAAGCAGTGATTTTAAGGGTAATTTTAAGGACTTTTAGGTTATTTATTTAAGGGTAATTTACTCTTATTATTTACCTCATTAATTTACCTCATTAAGTAGCATATCTCAGTTGACCTCATTATTTTACTCTTTACTTAATTAACCTTTTATTGTTCAAGATTGCACTCTCTCTCTCTCTCTCTCTCTCTCTCTCTCTCTCTCTCTCTCTCTCTCTCTCTCTCTCTCTCTCACCATGGTATCAACCCGCCTGGATTTTTACATACTTAACCTGAGAATGAAAAAAAAAAAAACATGAAATAGCTACGGTAATAATAATAATAATAATAATAATAATAATAAAAATAGTGGCAATGAAGGGAAATCAGAGAGAGAGAGAGAGAGAGTAATGACGATGAAAAATGAACCAGAGAGAAATATACGAAAATAGTAAATGAATAAGTGATGTAAGTGAGAATAATGACTAGATTAACATATAGATGGAACTACTTCTGTTGTTATTATTATTATTATTATTATTATTATTATTATTATCATCATTTTTATTATTTTGTCTTCATTTCTTCTCCCCTTTTCGTCTTCTTCTTCTGATTATTATTAATTATTATTATTATTATTATTATTTTATTATTATCTTCGTCTTCATTTCTCCTTCTCGTCTTTTCTTTTTCTTCTCATTATTATTATTATTATCATTATTATTATTATTGTTATTATTGTCTTCGTCTTCATTTCTTCTTCCTCTTCTTTTCTTCATCATCATCTTCTTCTTCTTCTTTATTATTATTATTATTATTATTATTATTATTATTTTCTTCTTCTTATTATTATTGTTATTATTGTTTTATAGGTCGAAATCGTAACTATCAAATTTAAAACTCATTTTTAGATTTGAATTTGAACACGACATTGTGCCGTCTTGTTTAGTTTACGTAGAAATATATTGAATGATTGAGTGGTGATGCTGTTGCCATGGAGACCAGTTGTGTTGCCATAGAGACCAGTTGTGTTGCCATAGAGACCAGTTGTGTTGCCATAGAGACCAGTTGTGTTGCCATAGAGACCAGTTGTGTTGCCATAGAGACCAGTTGTGTTGCCATAGAGACCAGTTGTGTTGCCATAGAGACCAGTTGTATTGCTGTGGAGACCAGTTGTGTTGCCATAGAGACCAGTTGTATTGCTGTGGAGACCAGTTGTGTTGCCATAGAGACCAGTTGTGTTGCCATAGAGACCAGTTGTATTGCTGTGGAGACCAGTTGTGTTGCCATAGAGACCAGTTGTGTTGCCATAGAGACCAGTTGTATTGCTGTGGAGACCAGTTGTGTTGCCATGGAGACCAGTTGTGTTGCCATGGAGACCAGTTGTGTTGCCATAGAGACCAGTTGTGTTGCCATGGAGACCAGTTGTGTTGCCATGGAGACCAGTTGTGTTGCCATAGAGACCAGTTGTGTTGCCATAGAGACCAGTTGTGTTGCCATAGACCAGTTGTATTGCTGTGGAGACCAGTTGTGTTGCCATAGACCAGTTGTATTGCTGTGGAGACCAGTTGTGTTGCCATAGACCAGTTGTGTTGCCATAGAGACCAGTTGTGTTGCCATAGAGACCAGTTGTATTGCCGTGGAGACCAGTTGTTGCCATGGAGACCAGTTGTGTTGCCATAGAGACCAGTTGTGTTGCCATGGAGACCAGTTGTGTTGCCATGGAGACCAGTTGTGTTGCCGTGGAGACCAGTTGTGTTGCCGTAGAGACTAGTTGTGTTGCCATAGAGACCAGTTGTGTTGCCATAGACCAGTTTATTGTTTATCCCATCCTTAGGTGGGAAAGAGGTTTGGATGATGATTTACTACTTCTACTACTACTAATTATTATTATTATTATTATTATTATTGTATGATTATTATTATTATTTGTTAGCTGTTATTGTTATTATTACGCCTTAACACTTATCACTGTTACATCAGCGACAGTAAGGAATACTTGAGGGGGCGTAATATACAGAATAAATCGCTTAGGAAAAGGTGTCAAGAACCTATGCCACCTATGATACTGGTAGGCTATGTCTGACCTCCCCGCCCTTGACGCAACCCCCACCCCCACCCCACCCCTCTCGGTAGTCACACCACGACAGGTCATGCTTACCTCAGTACCACCACTACTGCTGCATGACCCTCCTCTGCTGCCAGCCCAGGAGTGTATATATATTGTTTTATTTATTATACTTATTTTTTATTTTTGTTTTATTTATTTTTATTTTTATTTTAATTGTTTATTTATTTATTTGTTTATTTTATTTTTATTTTTTTTATTTTTATTTATTTTATTTATTTAAATCACTTGTTTTTTATTTTTATTTTATTGTTTATTTATTTTGAATTGACCTAAAGTGTTTGTCTCCTTAGCTACTTATTGTTTCTCTTGTGGTGGTTTATTTTTTTCTTGTGGTTTATTTTCGTGATTTATTTTTTCTTGTGGTTTATTTTTTTCTTGTTTATTTTCTTGTGGTGGTTTATTTTCTTTCTTGTGGTGGTTTATTTTCTTTCTTGTGGTGGTTTATTTTCTTTCTTGTGGTGGTTTATTTTCTTTCTTGTGGTTTATTTTCTTGTGGTTTATTTTCTTTCTTGTGGTTTATTTTCTTGTTTATTTTCTTTCTTGTGGTGGTTTATTTTTTTCTTGTGGTTTATTTTTTTCTTGTTTATTTTCTTGTGGTTTATTTCTTATTTATTTTCCTGTAGTGGTTTATTTTAGTGTTTTTTTTCTTGTTTATATTCTTGTGGTGGTTTATTTTTTTCTTGTGGTTTATTTCCTTGTTTATTTTCCTGTAGTGGTTTATTTTTTTCCTTGTCGTTTGTTCCGGTGTATTGGTCAGCCGCCTTCCCATTTTCTATGTACGTGAGTTATATTGAAGTTGGTCCCTTGGCTATCCTTGTCTTTAACTAATAGATTTTAGCAATAACCTACAGTGATAAACAGTCTCAAAAGGACCACTTAAGCCTCATGGGCCAGCATTGTTTTATTTGGTTTTTATTTCCTTTGTTTTTCCTTCATCCATTCTTTCTCTTTAAAAAAAAAAAAAACTCAAACACTTCTTCCTTAGCGATTCATTTTTGGATTTGGGTAATTTTTTTTTTTCTCTTCGGATCTTATTGTTTTATTTGTTTTTTATTTCCTTTGTTTTTTCTTCCATTCATTGTCTCTATAAAAAAAATTCTCAAACACCTCTCTCTTAGCGATTCATTTTTGGATTTGGGTAATATCTTTCTGTTTTTTCTCTTCGGATCTTATTGTTTTTTTTTTTTTGCTTTTTATTTCCTTTGTTTTTCCTTCCATTCATTCTCATTAAAAAAATTCTCAAACACCTCTCTCTTAGCGATTCATTTTTGGATCTGGTTAATATCGTTTTGTATGTTTTTTTTTTTTTTTTTTTTTAGTATGGCGATATTAAGATTTATGGAACAAAAGAAGATAGGTACAATAAACTAATTCGCCTAGGAAAAGGTGTTACGGAGCTTTTTCAACGGACGAGAATAGCCTACGGGCCTTGTTGCTTATACTGTTAACGGCATCTTCCTTTCAGTGAGCGGTTTATCGCCTACCGTTAACAGATATCTTTTTTAACAGATCCTACCTTCCTGTTAACGGCATCTTCCCTACCGTTAAAAAATGCTTCCACCATTTTAACGGCTCCTGTTAACGGTTTTATCTATACCGTTAACAGTACCTCCTTTTTAACGCCCCCAACCTCCTGTTAACGGTTTCAGCACTAATGTTAACGAATTCCATTGACCTCTACCGTTAACAAATACTTCCTCCACCTAACGGGTCCTACCTTCATTTCTCAACCGTTAACAGACACTCCCTCCTTTTTAACGGATCTTACCCTCTCTACTCTTAACGAATTCCTTTGACCCCTACGGTACCGTTAACAGATACTTCTCCCATTTAACGGATCCCACCTTCCATTAACGTTTTTCCCCACCGTTAACAGACTCTTTTAATGGGTCTTACTCTCCTGTTAACAGTTTTTCTCTACCGTTAAGGAATTCCTCTGACCCCCAACCGTTAACAGTTACCGTACTTCCTCCTGTCCTGCCTTCCGTTAACGTTCTTCCCTACCGTTAACAGACACACTCTCCTTTTCAACGGGTCTTACTCCTGTTGACAGTTTTTCTCTACCGTTAAGGATTCCCTTTGACCCCCAACCGTTAACAGATGCTTCCTCCTGTTTAATGGCTCCTTCCTTCCGCCAATGGTTTTTCCCCAACGTTAACACACTTCCTCTTTTTTTTCACAGATCTCTGTTAACGGTTTTTCTCTACCGTTAACGGATTCCTCCAACGGTTTCTGGCCTGTTTAAAAGACGAGGTTTCCCAGAACTAAGCCGTACCCTCAGAATTTTGAATTTTCGAACGAAGACTAAATTACTGGGAGGAAAACTAAGGAATTCTGAAAAAGCCATTTGAGTAAGACTGGGATCGCTGTATGATTGGATGGGAGTTATGAACGTTTGTGGTGAGGTTAGGAACGTTTGAGGTGAGGTTAGGAACGTTTGAGGGGTTGAGAACGTTTGAGGGGAGGTTAGAAACGTTTGTGATGAGGTTAGGAACGTTTGAGATGAGGTTGGGAACGTTTAAGGTGAGGTTAGGAACGTTTGAGGTGAGGTTAGGAACGTTTGAGGGGTTGAGAACGTTTGAGGTGAGGTTAGGAACGTTTGAGATGAGGTTAGGAACGTTTGAGATGTAAGGTGAGGTTAGGAATATTTGAGGTGAGGTTGGGAACGTTTGAGATGACGATAGGAACGTTTGAGATGAGGTTAGGAACGTTTGAGATGAGAGTAAGACGATGTTAACGTTAGATATGACTGACTCTCTCTCTCTCTCTCTCTCTCTCTCTCATTTGCCCAATATGCAGATGAGCACAGTGAAAGTTGATGTGTGAGTTTGCAGACGCCACAATTCAAATATTTTCAAATTTAAAAAAACAAACAAACATCCCACGTAACAGAAATCTAACGGACACCAACCGTAGCATTTTATTGAACGCGGAAGAAGGGCGTTTCGTGGCTACGTAGTGAATCGGTTTGAATTTGAAGAGGGGTGGGTGGAAACTTGGTGGAAGGAGGTGAACAGGAGTGAAAGCGACCGGATCTGCTGCCTAGCTGCTTTCACGAGAGAGAGAGAGATAGAGAGAGAGAGAGAGAGAGAGAGCTGCTGCGCCATAGCTAAACACAACCTTTCTTTCGCTTGCTTGCCTCTCTCTCTCTCTCTCTCTCTCTCTCCTAATCATCATCTTCCTCCTCTTTCATCTAATCATCATTTTTATCTTCCTTCTCCTCCTCCTCTTTCTTCTGATCATCAATATCTTCTTCCTCCTTCTCCATCTCCTCCTCCTCCTCCTCCTCCTCCTGCTCCCTTGTCCTTCTAGTTCTCCCCCATTTCCAGTACAAATCATCCGTCATTAAATAAAACACAAACTCCGAATCACACTGAAGGATTTATTGGAGATTATTGTTGATCCGTAAACCCTCTGATAAGCGGACAGTTCATTTGTTGTTGCTGCCTCCAGACGATTTTATACAGCAGTGGAGGGGTTTAGACGTAGCGTTCATTGACTCCTTCAGTTGCATATATTCTTCGTTATGTTTTTACACTCCTAAGACGATTCTATTCAGCTGTGGAGATATTTTTCTAAACTGGATGGGTTAAATATAGATTCCATTAACTCCTTCACCTACATAGTCGCGTGCCCATCACCATAGCCTAGGCCCTTGAGCCTGTGGCGGGTTATTTACCAAGTAGGCCTATTGTAGGATACAGGGCCACTGCATCATCCAGGTTACCACAGTTACCTGCCCTGCGTGTTACCCTAGGTACTCATTTTGCCTAGCAACCCACAAATGTTGGATGGACACCAGAGTGTATGACGCCACCTGCCCGCACCAGCATTCGAACCCTGGCGCTAATTGGTCGACAAACAGTCAGCCACGGTGTCCACGCAGCCACCGCGGATGTTACGGTGCTCTCTGAAAAGCAATTCATTGGTGTAGGAAGAATAAAATAGATAAGTGGACTGAAAGGGTTAACTAGGAGAGAGAATATGTTGCCGCAATGATATGATCTGGAAAATACATAGAATTCTATCTCTCTGTCTATCTATTGCCAGACGCCTCAATCCCGTTTGGGGTGGCCACAAACAAATCGCCTCCAAGTCGCCCTGTCCCCCGCCATTTCACTCCCCTGCTCCCAACTCACACCCCCCTCTCTCATATACCTCTCCACCCCATCCCTCCATCTCATCCTCGGCCTCCCCCTCCCTCTTTCCCCCTCCACCTCACTCACATACACTCTCTTCGTCAGTCTTTCACCCTCCATCCTCTCCACATGGCCAAACCACCTCACACAATACGAAAAAACACAGATTACATATCAATACATAGATACTGGGGAGGCAGGAGGTGTTTGTATTGAATTGCATCGCACGATTGGATTTGTAATTACTCTGGTTATTGTTTGGTTATTGTGCGCGATTTATGCAGCTTGCAATCGGGTCGTCATGAAGGGGTTAATTGGTCGGTACACACGCCCACACGGTGCACACGTACACTAGGCTTACGTACATACACACACACACTGGTTTATACCGGTCTTGCACAAAAAACATTCTCTCTGTCTCTCTGTCTGTCTCTCTCTAAGTTTATGTTTAGACACGTATTTAGATTAAGTCTGTGTGTAGCTGTGTATGTGCGTGCATTTGTATGTTGTGTATGTGTGCATGTATTGATTCATGTGTGTATGTGTTTGTGTGTGTGTATTTTTGCGTTTATTTGGATTGTTTGTTTGTGTGTGTGTGTGTGTGTGTGTGTGTGTGTGTGTGTGTGTATTGATTCATGTGTATGTATACGGATTCTTGTGTTTATTTGGATTATTTGTGTACATATGTGGATCGTGTGTGTGTGTGTGTGTGTGTGTGTGTGTGTGTGTGTGTATTGATTCATGTGTGTATGTATACGGATTCTTGTGTTTATTTGGATTATTTGTGTACATATGTGGATCATGTGTGTGTGTGTGTGTGTGTGTGTGTGTAAGGCGCCAGCTAGTCTGCTATACTGCGCACAATACTTAAACCACTGGCTAGCCAGGGTACATCACTAAGTCCGTGTGTGTGTGTGTGTGTGTGTGTGTGTGTGTGTGTGTGTGTGTGTGTGTGTGTTCTTGTGAGCGTTAGTGGATTCTGTGTGTGTGTGTGTGTGTGTTTGGATTCTTTGTGTGTGCGTGTTTGGATTGTGTGTGTGTGTGTGTGTGTGTACTCGTATTTGAAGATTGTGTGTGTGTGTGTGTTACTATATGGATGTTTTTGTATTCTTTGTATGTCTTTCTGTTTTGAGGTGTTTGGATGGGTGTTTTAGTGTTTGGGATGAAGGATAACACCTCTGAAAGTTCGTAGCGTCCGTCTTTGTGGGAGTTATCCACGTGTTTTTCCCCGTTGTTCTGTATTTGAGGGTGTTGGAACGTGTTTAGTGTTTAGAATGTTTGAGAAGAAGGGTTGAATTCTTAGTACCCTTCTCTGTCCCGTAACCCCTGATCCATAGCGATTTTTTTTTTTTTTTTTTTTTTTTTTTTTTTTAAGGCGGGTTGAATTCTGGGTAGCCTTTTCTGTTTCGTAAATCCTGATCTTTGGCGATTTATTTAGATTTTTACCTCTGAACATTCTTTTTAGTGACTGGATTTAATGTAGTTATAATCAGTAACATGGAGAATATAATGAGGTATAATGACCATAATAAATCACTAAGGAAGAGGTGTTACGTGACCAGAGCTACGTCGAATGAGATTGTGTGTGTGTGTGTGTGTGTGTGTGTGTGTGTGTGTGTGTGTGTGTTTGCATACTTTGTGTGTGTGTGTGTGTGTGTTTGTGTGTGATTTTGTTGATATGTGAGCGAGTTATATCCGTCCATCATTCCATTTTTGAGAGAGAGAGAGAGAGAGAGAGAGAGAGAGAGAGAATTAGCTTTCGTGTTGTTTCTAGGAAGTGAGGTTTGAGATAGATACCGTAGAGAGAGAGAGAGAGAGAGAGAGAGAGAGAGAGAGAGAGAATTAGCTTTCGTGTCTCTAGGAAGTGAGGTTTGAGAGAGAGAGAGAGAGAGAGAGAGAGAGAGAGAGAGACTACTTTCGTATTGTGTTGTTTCTAGGAAGTGAAGTTTGAGAGAGAGAGAGAGAGAGAATTTAACTCGTACTGAAGGGGTTCACGAAATGACAGTTAATTTTGATTATGTAAGTTTTTTTTGTAGACTTACGTGACCTTACATACATAGACTACGTGCATACATACACGCACATACACGTAGGGCTTCCCACAAAACCTCTCTCTCTCTCTCTCTCTCTCTCTCTCTCTCTCTCTCTCTCTCTCTCTCTCTCGTTTGCGTGTGCGTCCTAGTTGGTTGATGCATGTATGTGAACTGTGTGTGTGTGTGGTTTATGTGTATATATGTGGTGTGTGTGTATATGTGGTGTGTGTGTGTGTGTATATGTGATGTGTGTGTGTGTATATGTGGTGTGTGTGTGTGTATATGTGGTGTGTGTGTGTATATGTGGTGTGTGTGTGTGTATATGTGGTGTGTGTGTGTGTATATGTGGTGTGTATGTGGTGTGTGTGTGTGTATATGTGGTGTGTGTGTGTATATGTGGTGTGTGTGTGTATATATGTGGTGTGTGTGTGTGTATATGTGGTGTGTGTGTGTGTATATGTGGTGTGTGTGTGTGTATATGTGGTGTGTGTGTGTGTGTGTGTGTGTGTGTGTGTGTGTGTGTACCGTTAACCAGTACTACTAGTTCTTTGTGTCGCTGCACCCTATAATATTTGAAACTTTTTATTTGGTTGCCATTTTTTTTTAAACCGTTGAAGTTTCAAAAAATGACGGTTAGGGAGGAGTAACGTCTTTTATTCAAATTACGTGTTCATTTATCTGTATGTCTATCTGTGTATCTGTCTGTCTGTTGTATTATCTATCTGTTGTATTTATCTATCTATGTCTTGTATTATTGATTTATGTATTCCTGGTATTTTCGCTGCTGTTCTTTGCACTTTGGGCGTACAATTGCCATCTCTCCATCTTGATTTTAAAGTGTAGCAGGTGAACACTACGATGCTAGTCACGAAGAAGTGTGATGTGGTTGCAACCCGTGTGGATATGAAAACGATATAAACACAAAGGCAATATTGACTTGTAATATGCAAAGTAAACCGCCAAGGAGGATACGTTACGATACCTGTGCCACCTTGAAAGCCCTCTATGACTGCATGACGTGTTTTGCATGAGAAGGCTGGTGGAGGGAGGGGGAGGGAGGGAAAGGAATGAAGGAACGGTGGAGAGGAGGAAGAGGGGAGGGGAGGGAAAGGAAAGGAAAGGAGGGAAAAGGTGAAGGATGGAGGGGTGAAGAGAGGAGAGGAGTGGGGAAGGAAAGGAATGGAGGAGTGAAGGGAGAGGGGAAAGGAATAGAAGGTAGAAGGAAGGGGAGGAGAGGGGAGGGAGGGTAAAGGAGTGAGGGGTAGAGGGGAGAGGAGGAAGGTGAATGCTTTGGGTGGTTAGGGAAGGCTGGTGGGGTAGGAGGGGAGGGGAGATATAGGAATGGAGAATGGAGAGGGAATGGAGGAGTTGCCAGGAGGGGAGGGGAGGGGATGCTTTTGGTGGGAGGAGGAGAGGGGAAGGAAAGGGAGGAGGTAAGTGAGGACTGGGAGTAATAGGGGAGAGGAGGAGGAGAGGGGAGGGGAGGGAAGGGAAGGGGTGGGGATGGTAGAGGACAGAAAGGGGGAGGAGGTTGTAGTAAAGGGGACAAAGTACTTAAGTATATAAAGAACAACATCAAAGTCTTTGTTAATAAGTGTTGTGCATGAGAGAGAAGAGGGAGGAGGAGGGGGAGGGAGGGAGGGAAGGTGGGGGAGTGGTAAGGAGGGGGGGAGTGGTAAGGAAGAGGGGGAAGGAGGGAGGGGAGGTGGGGGAGTGGTAAGGAAGAGGGGGAAGGAGGGAGGGGAGGTGGGGGAGTGGTAAGGAAGAGGGGGAAGGAGGGAGGGGAGGTGGGGGAGTGGTAAGGAAGAGGGGGAAGGAGGGAGGGGAGGTGGGGGAGTGGTAAGGAAGAGAGGGCAGGGAGGTGAGAGAGTGGTACTGGTGATGGTAGAGGAAGGTGGGGAGGAGAATGATGGGGAGAAGGGAGGATGAGTGGTAGAGGGAAGGAGAGGGAGTAGAGAGGAGGGGATGGATAAAGGGGGGGGGTGAGAAGGGATAGTTGAGTCAGTGATGGTAAAGGGAGGGGGGGGGAAGAGGGGGAATAAGGATGAGTAGCTGAAGAGGGGAGAGGTGGGGAGAAGGATAGTTGAGTCATTGATAGGTGGAGGGGTGGCAGGAGGGGGGAGGGAAAGGGAGAAAGAATATGGGAGGAGGGGGAGACTAGGGAGGAGATGGAGGGGGAGGGAGAAGGATCGCGGGAGGGGGAGGGAAGGGGAGAAGAGACTAGGGAGGAGATGGAGGGGGAGGGAGAAGGAACGCGGGAGGGGGAGGGAAGGGGAGAAGAGACGAAGGAGGAGGGAGAGGAGGTGAGGGAGGTAAAACAAAGGAGAGGGCGGGAATTAGTGTGTTAAACCAGCCTCGTTGTAACATAGGAGCTGCCATTTCTCTGACCACCAAGGGCACTAGGCTGGTCATCTACCCCTAACATACAGGCTCCCTTCAACGCCCTGTATGTAGAGAAGGGTAGGGTGGGATGAGGTGGGGTAGGTTTGGTTCGGGTAGGGTAGGTTGGGTGTTGGGCAGGGTAGGTAAGAGTAGGGTAAGGCAGTGTTGGTTAGGGTAGGGTCGGTTAGAGTGGGGTAGATTGGGATGAAGTGGGGTAGGGTAGGTTAAGGAGTGAGTGGCAGAGGAGGGGAAGGGAAAAGAAGGAAGGAGTTAAGGGGGGAGAAGGAAGGAAGGAAGAAAAGCGAGGAGAGGAGGAAGGAAGAAGAGGGAGAGAGGGAGGTAGAGGAGTGGAGAATGAGAGAAGGAAGATAAAGGGTGAGAGGAACAAAGGAAGAGGCGCGATGTGATGGTGATGATGATGGTAGTTGTGATGCGGGTACGGTAACAAAGATGTGGTCATTGTCCTTTACACACACACACACACACACACACACACACACACACACACACACACACACACACACACACACACACACACACACACACACACACACACACGATTCCATTATTCTTGTGCATGTTTACAGTTCCACCAAGCGAAGAAGCATTTCCCTTACCCACTCAACCTTACCCTATCCTACCCTAACTAAACCACAACTACCCTAGCATACCCTAACTAAACCATACCTACCCTAGTTTACCCCATCCCACCCTACCCAAACCATACCTACCCTAACTTACCCTATATTACCCAACCCTACCCTACTCTATCCTGTCCTATCCTACCCAACATTTCCCCATCCTACCCTGACAAAACAAAGCCTACCCTACCCTAACCTACCCAGCCTTTCCCTGCCCTACCCTAACAAAACCTACCCTACAGTACCCTCGCTTCCCCAGTCCCTACGCATCCCACTGACCTATCCCAACGTACATCCCATGGGGGGGGGGAGAGATAGGCTGGGTCCGTCCTCTTTAGCCTACCCAAGCACAGATAACCTCATTTTACGCCAGTCCCCCCTTTTACGCAGTTACTCATTTCCCGTTTTCTGTATGCCTTACGAAGGATATGAAGTGGTTGAGTGGCTGATGAAGGCTGTGTGTGTGTGTGTGTGTGTGTGTGTGTGTGTGTGTGTGTGAGAGAGAGGGAGAGAGAAATGAAGGCTGTTTAACTCCTCATATACCCTTTCTGTGTGTGTGTGTGTGTGTGTGTGTGTCTCCAACTCTGTAGACGTTAACATCCCTTTCTCTGAAGCCCAGAAGTCCTACGTACCATACCTCTCCACACATGCCACCACTTTGGCACTAACGCCCACCGTCGATATTGAATACACGCTAGGGCTGTCTCATACCCGAAGGCGGCTCAGTGGAAGAGTACACCGACTTTTGACCCCCACTGTGCTCCGTATAACCCCATTTTCGGCCACTGATAAAACTCTTGTTATCTCCTGTACTTCCTCTGTACTCAAACGTTTGTATTTTCGTCTCTCCCTAACACCTCTTCCGTAGCGATTTGTTTTGTTTATTACACCTTATAACCCTTTACGTGTTTTGAAGTTTGTATGCTTCCCATCACCTCTTTCTAAGCGATTTATTTTGTATATTACGCCTTATTATCCACGTGTTATAAGGCTTGTATTCCCAGTCGCTTACGGAGGCTGCCCTAACACCTCTTCCTTAGCGATTTGTTTTTGTCTAGTACACCTTATAACCCTTTAACATGTTTTAAAGTTTGTATGCTTCCTGTCACCTCTTTCTTAGCGATTTATTTTGTTTATTACGCCTTATTACCCACGTGTTATAAGGCTTGTATTCCCAGTCGCTTACGATGGCTACCCTAACACCTCTTCCTAAGCGATTTATTTTGTTTATTACGCCTTATTACCCACGTGTTATAAGGCTTGTATTCCCAGTCGCTTACGATGGCTACCCTAATACCTCTTCCTAAGCGATTTATTTTTGGAAGCGGTTGGTTAATATAATTTTGTCCGTCACTTAAGAGTATAGTGATGTGTAGCCGAAAAACGATAATAGCCGAAATCTCCCACTGAACACGACAACAAAACGCATGGGGCCGAGATGGCAGTGGGGGCGAGGTGACACGTGCGCCAGACTGCTACACAAAGAGGTGGGGGGAGGGGGGGGAGGGATTAGCTGAGAGGGGAGGGAATGAGAGTGAGGGAGGAAGGGGAGAGTGGAAAGGAGGAAGGTAGGATGGGGGAAAGGAAGAGAGGGTGGGAATGAGAGTGAGGGAGGAGGAGGAAGAGAGAGTGGGAAGGGGGAAGGTAGGATAGGTGAAAGGAAGAGGGAGAGGGAATGAGGGAGGGGTAGGAAGAGAGAGGAGGGGTGAAGGAAGGATGGTGAAAAGGGAGGAAAGGGTAGGGAAGGAAGGAAGAGAGAGAGGAAGGGGAAGGGAAGGAAGGAAGAGAGGGAGGAAAGGGCAGGGAGGGAGGAGAGGGGAAGGAAGAGTAGGGAAAAAAAGAGGGAGGGGGTAGGGAGAGAGGGAGAAAAGGAAAAGGGAGGGAAGGAAGGAAAGGGAAGGGAGAGAATGAAGAGAGGGGGTAGAGAGAAGGAAGGGTAGGGAAAATGGAGGGAGGGAGAGGGAGGAAAGGAAGAGATAGGGAGGGTGAAGGGAGGCTGTGGAGAGGGAGGGAGAAAAAGAAGAGGGTAAGTGAGAGAATTAGAGGAATGGGGGTGATTGAGAGAAAGGGAGGAAGAGGGAGGCTGGGGAGAGGGTTTGTTGGGAGGGAGGGAGGAAAAGGGTGATGGAGAGCAAGGGAGACAAGGGGAAAACTGGGAGAGGGAGAGAAAAACGGAGTGTCAAAGAGGAAGAAGTGGGGTGGGTGAGAGAGAGAGAGAGGGGGGGAGGGGGGAGAGACTGATAAGAAGGGGAAGAGGGAGGGGAGGGGAGAGGAGTGGGTGAAAATGATGATAATAATAGTAGCAGCAGTCGTTATTGTTGTAAGTGATGATAATAATAATAATAATAATAATAATTTTGTTGGTGGGGATCATGCAGTATACTCATAACAAAAATGTGTTAGGGGAGAGAGAGAGAGAGAGAGAGAGAGAGAGATTCTAGAATAATCAGAATCAGGAGGAGGGGTAAGGGAGGGGGAGGGGGGAGGGAGATAGGAGGGGAAGCTTGGGGGGGGAGGATTGATGAGAGGGGTGGGGGAGGGGGTGGGGGACTGTTGTGGGGGTGGGATGACCTCGAGATTGTGGTGGTGGGGGTGGGGGGGTGAGGGTGAGGGAGGACAGAGCAACAGTAATCATTAACGTCTTGTCGTGTTTGCCAGTGTGTCTACCTGCATCTATCACTATACTCCTTTCACCTTAACTTGTCCCAGCATCTGTCACTATACTCCTTTCACCTTAACTTGTCCCAGCATCTGTCACTATACTCCATTCACCTTAACTTGTCCCAGCATCTGTCACTATACTCCTTTCACCTTAACTTGTCTCAGCATCTGTCACTCTACTCCTTTCACCTTAACTTGTCTCAGCATCTGTCACTATACTCCTTTCACCTTAACTTGTCTCAGCATCTGTCACTCTACTCCTTTCACCTTAACTTGTCCAGCATCTGTCACTATACTCCTTTCACCTTAACTTGGCCCAGCATCTGTCACTATACTCCTTTCACCTTAACTTGGCCCTGATTTTCGCCCATTTGCGACTTACATTCCCTAACCCAGTGGACAAAGAATACTATGGCTCTGCGTCCTTTCCATAGCACTTCTTCCTGACTAGCATCAAATTCTGGTCTTAATCTATTGTTACAACTCGGTATTCAAGGAGGGGAGATGGCAGTTTTTAGGCCAAGTTAGAGTGAAAAGGGTATTGCACACACTGCTTTGAAAATAACAGAGGAGAAAGATTTGACCAAAGGAGAAAGACAAGTTTGGCCAAGAGTTTTAATGTGTTGTGATGTGATTGCGAATTCACATACGTGTTTCTTCGTAAAATATTCCCCGACATGCACGTTGAAAGCTTGAGACAGTGGTAAAGATAGAGAGAG
>NC_137026.1:35090807-35095807 GCF_032717465.1 Coenobita brevimanus
TCTACCTACCCCCCCACACACACACCATCAGAAGTGTCCCTGTTCATAGTACCTTATCATACCTTCTTACCTGCCTGTTTGTATGCTTACCTGCCTACTTACCTATTAACCTACTTACCTTCCTACATACCTACACACACACACACACACACACACACACACACCATCAGAAGTGTCTGTTCGTAGTGCCTTATCATACCTTCCTACCTGTCTGTTTGTCTGCATATCTGCCTACCTACCTACCTACCTACAGTACTTACCTGCCCTCCTACTTACCTTCCTACCTACCTACCGTCCCACACACAGTCATAAGTGCCTTGGTTCATGCCTCATTATCACAGCTTCCTGCCTACCTACCTGTTTGCTTACCTTCCTACTTACCGACTGACCTACCTGCTTACCTTCCTACCTACCTACCTACCATAACTACCAGCCATACCTACCTACCTACCATAACTACCAGCCATACCTACCTACCTACCTACCCACGCACCCACTTAACTACGTACCGTCTTACCTACCTCTCGTGCCTACTTACCTTCTTCCTTTGTGCTTACCCTTACCTACTTACATGCCAGCCTACCTACGTCATCTTCTTACTGCCTCTTTTCGCGCACCTTATAAGTCTTCCTACTTACCCACCTCACTTCCTCCTTGACTCTCTCTCTCTCTCTCTCTCTCTCTCTCTCTCACACACACACACACACACACACACACACACACACACACACACACACACACACACTTCCTCTCTCTCTCTCTCTCTCTCTCGTCGGCAGCTTTTGTCATTAATCTTGTACTTCTGTTTTACTTTATCTATCTGTCTATCTATCTGTGAGTCTATCCATCCGTGTATCTGTCTATCTGTCTGTCTGTCTGTCTCTCTCTCTCTCTCTCTCTCTCTCTGTGTTTATTGTTTACCGTAAACTCCCTCAGGTCAGCCTTGTAAACAAAGGTGGTTAGGTACGAGAGAGACAGACAGACAGACAGACAGACGAGTGATTTCATGGTTTTGTGTGTGTGTGTGTGTGTGTGTGTGTGTGTGTGTGTGTGTGTGTGTGTGTGTGTGTGTGTGTGTGTGCAGGTGTTTTGACTGGGTTGTTGCTGTGCTGTGAGTTTGTAGTAGCTGTGTATGTATGTATGTATGTGCAGTTGCCGTCAGTGTGTGTGTATATTGTTGGTGTGTGCGTGTGTATGCTTGGTAGTGTACGAGTGTGAATATGTGAATGTATATATGTATGTAGTGTAGTTGGAATTCATGTATGGAGCGTGTGTATTTGCTGTGTGTACCGAGCATGTGCGTATATATATATAGTTCTTGTGTTCATGTATGTATGTATGTTAGTGAGTTTATATATGTTTTTAGTGTGTTTATGTATGTTAGTGTGTATGTATGTACGATATTGTGTTTATGTATGTGTTAGTATGTATGTACGTTCGTGTGTTTATGTATGTATGTTAGTGTGTGTTTGTATATGTATGTAGATACGTTTATGTATGGCTATGTATGTACGTGCGCTGAGTATTTATGTAATTGTGATGCTTGTGTGTATCTAGGTTTGTGTGCGTGTGTACGTTATCGGTGAGAACGTGTGTATACGGAACCAAGGACTTATCTGTCTCTCTAATGTCAAGCAGAGAGAGAGAGAGAGAGAGAGAGAGAGAGAGAGAGAGATTAGGAGAGAGAGTGGGGGGGCGTAATAGCAGAAGTAGACATTAGAGTGAAATTAGGCGAGAGAGAGAGAGAGAGAGAGAGAGAGAGAATCTTAAGGGAAAGGGAAGGTTGGATATAGTGGTGGGGGGTATTGTTGTCACCATGTTTGTCTGTTTGTGGAATTTGAGAAGGTAGGGGGTAGCTTTATTGGGGGGGGGATGCTAGGGTAGGGGGTGTGCAGGGGGGTCTGTGGGTGGGGAGGGGGATGGGGGGCCGGTTGGGGTGGGGAGTGGGGGGGAAATGGGTGATGGGGAGAGTCCTGAGAGAGAGAGAGAGAGAGAGAGAGGTTTATCACTACTGTAATATAAGTCGTATATGATAATGAGAGAGAGAGAGAGAGAGAGAGAGAGAGAGAGAGGTCATGTAGAAAATTGTGACTTGGAAAATATATCTAATTGCCTTAAACCCCTTCAGCCCGAGGACTCATTTTTATATCCTGAGGAGGGGGGGACCGAGGATGAGGTGGAAGGATGGAGTGGATAGTTACCGGTCGAGAGAGGTTGGTGTGAGCTGGAGAGGGGGCAGCGTGTTGATTCGCTTTGACCCTCCCGTACAGGGTTAAGGTGTCTGGAGGTCGATAGATAGATAGACAGATAGACAGTTTTAGTCTTGCTGTCTTTTGATGATTTTATTAAGATTGAATGCAGCCTTCTAAAATCTCTCTCTCTCTCTCTCTCTCTCTCTCTCTCTCTCTCTCTGTAGGCTGAGGACGGATATAAAATGCATAGGGCAAGTTAGAGAAAGTGAAGATATAAAATGTGTATGGAGAGAGAGAGAGAGAGGAGAGAGAGAGAGATGTAAATTCGGAGGGAGAATGAGGCAGGAGTATATGAGGGAGGGCAGCGTGTAGTGATGAGAGAGAGGCTTGGAGGGGTTTTGATCGTGTGGTGATAGATAGATGGATGGATGGATAGGTGGGTTGGTAGATGGATAGTTAGATGGGTAGATAGATGAAGATTGAGGTAGATAGATAGATAGGTAAGTAAGTATGGAAGTTAATAGATGGGTAGATGGATGGATGGATAGATAGATAGGTAGGCAGATAGATAAATGGATAGATGTGTGGATAAATGAACTGTCAGATAGATGGATGGATGGATAGATAGATAGGTAGGCAGATAGATAAATGGATGGATGTGTGGATGAATGTACTGTCAGATAGATGGATGGATGGATAGATAGGTAGGCAGATAGATAAATGGATAGATGTGTGGATGAATGAACTGTCAGATAGATGGATGGATAGATATGCGTATAGAGAGGTAGATGGACAGATAGATAGATAAGTAGATTTAGTTATGAAGGCAGGTAGGTGTGGTATTAGGTAGATAGAGATAGATAAATAGGATTGATGGATGGAGTGAGTAGGGAGGTAGAAGAGTGAGAAACGAAGGTAGCAGCAGAGAGAGGGAGAGGGAGAGAGAGAACAAAGGCTGGTATAGGTAAGTAGGTAGGGCGGTAGGTAGGTTGGGGAGTGGGGAGGGTTGGGTAGAATCAGCTGGTGATGTTTGTAAACAGAAGAGACTCCCCCCCTCCCCTTCTCTCGTCCCCTCCCCTCCCCTCCTCTCGTGTATTGATTTTCCTTGGCCCGCATTGGATACCTTTTGCCTTCCAACGAGCCCCCCGGAGTGGACACGATCTCGCCAGACTCGTTTTGGGTTGTGGGAGGGATGGGGTGTTTGTCATTTGCGTTTTTTCGTCGCCATGATGCGTGTTTTTTTGTTGTTTTTGGCTTCCTGAAACAAGTGACACTCTCGATGCGTGTCTTCAAGGATAAACTGCCAGATGCCTCGCGTTACGTAACCTTTAGCTCTTTCTCTCCTGCGGCTGATCCTTTTATGGTGCTTTGGCCTTTATTGGCGCTGGTTTTTCTGCCTTCACACCGCCACCAGAAGCTTAACTACATTGGATTAAGAAAAAAAAAAAAAGTAAAGTTTGACAGCGGCCATCGTCACCCGCCCTTCCAACCCCGCTAAGGCAGACCCCCATCCAAGGACCCCTCTAACTGGAACCGCCTCACCCCTTCAAGGAGAATAAGGTCGCTGGTTCTCCTGTTCCTCCCGCCCCCCCTTCATCCACTACCCCCTTCCCCCCCTGCCTGCTGGACACCCCTTCTCTTGGATTTTAGCGAGGTCTGGGGTGAGGTCAGGAGGGGTGGTTATACGGGAGGTGGTGGAAGGCGGTTGACACTTGTGAACGATTTCAAAATTATTTAAAATTGTTTAATATCCGTTGCCTAGACGACCACCGGGAATAATATATCAGCGGTTTGGCCATCCTCAACCTTTTATTCAAATTTCTTGTTAGTTTTCCACCCCTGGGAGCTGTTAAAGTCATGAAACTAAACATGGAGGCTGGCTAAATGGAACTTGAACGCACATTTTGAGTGTTTACAGTTTCCTTGATCCATACGTCGATAAATCCATCAACAGTTAGTCAGTCCATAACCTGTTCTTATATATCAATCAACCCCTGAGAGCTGTTGGAGTTGAAGAAAATCGTGAAAAACATGGAAGACGGCTAAACGAAGTCGAATGCGTGTTTTGTTTAGTTTCCTTGATCCACACGTCGATAAACCCATCAACAGTAAGTCAGTCCATAGCCTGTTTTTATGTATTTATTTATATGGACAGCCGTTAACCCTAGAACCCTCCAGAAAAGAAAGAAGTAACGGAGAACAGGAGAGGACGGTTAAAGCAAGTTTGGGCATCGAAATGTTTAAAATTTTCTAGATCCACACGTCGATAAATACTAGTCCATAACCTGTTTTTATATATTATTGAGGATAATCGTTAATCCTATAAGCTTCCAAAAAACAAAGAATGAACGTCGACCAGATTCGAGAGGACGGTTAAATCAAATCTGAATGGACATAGAAGTATTTGAATTTGTCTAGATTCCTACATCGAGAAATACATGTTAGTCTGTCCATAGCCCGTTTTTAATCATTTTTTTACGATAGTCGTTAACGGTAGAAGCCTTGAAAATACTAAAAAAATAACGGGGAACAGATTCGAGAGGACGGCTTAGCAAATTTGAATGGACATCGAAGTATTTGAAACGGTCTAGATCTCAACGTCGATAAATACAAGGCCCACAGAATATAAATCCATGTTAGTCCATAACCCGTTTATATATATATATATTTTTTATGATAGTCGTTAACGGTAGAAGCCTTCAAAAAAATTAAAAAAATAATAATAATAACACATACGAGATTATTTAAATATGAATGGACATCGAGGTACCGATATGTAAATTTTCTAGATCCATACGTCGATAAAAT
>NC_137026.1:35100807-35113307 GCF_032717465.1 Coenobita brevimanus
AACCCTTACCCCTAACACTCAAAAAATCACCCAAGTGCGGATAAGAAGATAAATTTGACTAGTAACCAAGGAGACTAGCCTGCCTCGTAACTAAGCTTCGTGGAATTTTACAGAACCATTGCTTATTATTTTGTGAGAGTGGTCCAGTTCCCTCAGATGAAATAAACCAGGCAGAATTGTTTTTATTTATACTAATTGGTTGTCTGTCTTTATTTCCAGGTGAGTGTTGGTGCTTACCTGTGTGGCGGTGAGTACTGAGAGAGAGAGAGAGAGAGAGAAGTAGGCCAAGAGGACGGGAAGAGGGAAGAAGGAAGGAACGTAGTAGACCTTAAAGTGGAGAAGAATATTGACTGTGTGTGTGTGTGTGAGAAAGATCCTTCCATTCTCTCTCTCTCTCTCTCTCTCTCTCTCTCTCTCTCTCTCTCCCTCCCTCCCTCCCTCTCTCTCAGCCATCAATTTTCCTTAACCCAGAAAATGCTCATAAGCGGATTTAGATATCATTGCCAACCCTTCCGTATTTCCCTCTCTCCTTCCTTCCTTCCCTCCCTCCCTCCCTGTTTTCTCCCTTCACTCCCCTTCCTTTCTTTCATTATTTCTCAGCATCTCTACCATTTGTCAATTTCCCCTCTCGATCTTGTTAATTCTCCTCCTCCTCCTCTACTCCCCTTCCTTCCCTCCTTCCTTCATTTTCTCTCTCCTGTCCTTCATTCACCTTTGGCTGTTTTCCTTCGTCATCTCCTTCATTTCGTTGTTTCTTCTTGTCTGTTCTCCCCTCATTTCTCATTCCTTCCTGCGTTTCTTTTTCATTTCTTCCTTCCTTCCCTCCCTTCTTTCCTTCTCTCCTTTTCCCTTGTCCATCCATCCTTCCTTCCCTCCCTTTCACCCTTCTTTCCTTCCCTCTCTTCCCTTCCTCCTTTCTCTTCCTTCCCTCTCTTCCCTTCCTCCTTTCTTTCTCTTTCTTCCATCCTTGCCATCCTTCTTCCCTTCCCTCCCATTCTTCTCTCCTTTCGTCCCTTCCATCCCTCTCCTTTCTTCCCTTCCATCCCTCTCCTTTCGTCCCTTCCATCCTTCTTTCCTTCCTCTCTTCCATCCTTCTTTCCTTCCTCTCTTCCATCCTTCTCTCTTCCCTCCCTTCCATCCTTCTTTCCTTCCCTGTCTTCCCTCCCTTCCTTCCTTTCCTCCCTTCCATTCTTCTCCTTTCGTCCCGTCCATCCTTCCTTCCTTCCCTCCTTTCAATCCTTCCCTCTTCCCTCCCTTCCATGCTTCTCTCCTCCCTCCCTTCCATGCTTCTCTCCTCCCTCCCTTCCATCCTTCTTTCCTTCCCTCACCTCCATCCTTCTCTCCCTCCCTCCCTTTCCTCCCTTCCATCTTTTCTTCCCTCCCTTCCATCCCTCTTTCCCTCCCTCCTCCCTTTGCCCCTGTTTTCGTCTTTTCTTCCTTCCTCTTTTCCTAATTCTTTTCCTTCCCCTTGCTTCTTACTTATTGCTGAGTGCCTATTGATTTCCGTTTCTCTCTCTCTCTCTCTCTCTCTCTCTCTCTCTCTCTCTCTCTCTCTCTCTCTCACACACACACACACACACACACGTAGAAACATTCCTCTCTCTCTCTCTCATTCATTTTTCTCCCCCTTTAATCTACCTACCTACCTGCCTTTCTGTCTACCAGCCTTATCTACCTACGTACTTACCTACCAACCTACGTGCTTACCTACCTACTTACCTACCTACCTTTACTACTAACCTACCAACCTACTGAGCATGTCATACTTTTACTTGCGTAGCCTGGTTTCCTACTTACCGATCTCTCTCTCTCTCTCTCTCTCTCTCTCTCTCTCTCTCTCTCTCTCTCTCTCTCTCTCTCTCTCTCTCCGCGATAAAAGGCAAAGAGATCAAATGAAAAAGATGAGTAGGAAAAGGTGAGAGAAATATTGGAAGAGAAATGGAGAGGAGGAAAGTAATGAGTTAATAGAGCGAAGGAGGAGGAGGAGGAAGAGGTGAGAAGAGGAGGAAAACGTGAAAGAATATGGGGAGAGGAAGATGAGGAGGAGGGAAGGAGGGAGGAAGGGGATCAGTGTCTGCCTGTTATACTGTCTATCTATCTATCTGTCTCTCTCTGTTTGAAATGGATGATATGAAAGGTTATAAAGGAATGGAGAATGAATGAGGAGGTGAAAGGAAGAAAAGATGACGATGGAGGAACAAAGATAGAGGTAAGAGATAAAGATGAAGGAGAAGGGGAAAGGAATCAGTGTCTACCTGTCAATCATCCCTTCTATCTATATACCTGTCTCAAAATGGATGATATGGAAGGTAATAAAGGAGTGGAGAATGACAGAGGAGGTGAAAGGGGGAAGGAAGAAGAGATGATGCTGAAGGAATAACGATGGATGCAAGAGATAAAGATGAAGTAAATCCGGCGAAGCTAACCTCTCGAAATAACGTAATTAAATGTGTCCGGGTAACCACTTTATCCTCGAAATGACGCAGAAAAAAAATAATGATAAAAAGTGCGACATGGTAACTGCGCACCTCCCTCGCACTCAAATGCCAAATGTACAAATTTTATCGCAAAGACGCAGTTGATTTCTCCTCTCTTATCAGAAGGAGAGCACTGGATATCTATTGGCTGGTAGTGTTATCAGTGGGAGATAAGGTAAAAAGGGAAGTGATAAGATTTGGAGAGGTTTGGTGGCTATGCGAAGTGAGATGTGGCAACCCCGCGCCGTGACGTCATCAAAACAAAGCCAGTCAGCTGTGAGGCGCAACGGTACCCAACCCTTCGGGGGGAGGGGAGGGGAGGGGGTGTTAGCTCCACCACCATCACTACCACACGTACCACAATTTCTACCAGTCTACCACACCTAAATACCACCACTACCACACTCAAGCTCCGCACCATTACTACCACAAGTACCACTCAATTTGTCCACCAATGTTTATCTACGTTACTAACATCACTACCACTAAATATCACGGCTACCATACATTAATACACCTATAGTTTCTATCTACCTATCTCTATCTACCACCAATACCATCACTACCACAGTACCACCACCACCTTACCCCAAAACAGTCACTACCACACGTAAATATAATCTTACCCAGCAGCATCCACATACCACCACCACACTTATAATGCCGTACTATTTCCACCACACCACTACCACACTTTACTGTTCCTACCACATTCACAAACTATCACTACCACGCCAAAACTACCATATGCCTACCACAGACACCACATTACCACTACCACCACACACACCACACAACCACTTACCACTTCCACATCCCACACAACCACCACCAAACACCACACAGCCACTACCACCACACCACACAACCACTACCACCACACCACACGACAACCACCACCACACAAACCACGACAACCACCACCACACAAACCACTACCACCACCACACACTACACAACCACTACCACTACCACACACCACACAACCACCACCACATCCCACACAACCACTACCACATCCCACACAACCGCTACCATACACCACACAGGCACTACCACCACAACACAACCACAGCCACCACCACCACACAAACCACTACCATCACCACACAGTTTATTTCCACAACACTTAACATACTCTCCCTACCACACTATCATCACATTTTATTGCTACCACACTCAGAAGCAGTTACTACCACACTTAGCCACCACTACCACACTTGTTTAATTTCAACCACGCAGTAAACCAATCCCTGCCACACGCTCTGTCACTACCACACTAAAACCAGCTCTTGGACACACAATAGCTGTTCCTACCACACACCACCATTCACCACCACAGCCGCTACCATCACAGCCATTACCACTACTGCTTTCACTGCTGCTATTACTACTATATCTTCTACCACTACTACTATTGGTGCTACTTCGTCTACTACTACTACTGCAACTACTTATAATAATAATAATAATAATAATAATAATAATAATGCTACTCATTTACTACTACTACATCTTCGTGTACCACTACTACTGCTAGAACTACTTGGTGTAATATTACTACTGCTACTACCAACACACACACACACACACACACACACACACACACACACACACACACACACACACACACACACACACACACAGCCGTCACATCACACTAACGCACCCCTACACCTCAAAAATCTCTCTCTCTCTCTCTATCTACGCAACATTCTCACATATCACGCTCGCCTTAGTCATGTAATCCAGTCTCAAACCTCACTTTTGAGAGAGAGAGAGAGAGAGAGAGAGAGAGAGGGGTATGAATGTGATTTTGAATTAAGTATGAGGTAAAAAAAAAAGTTAGTGTGTGTGTGAGAGAGGAAGGGAGAGATTTCTAGAAGGGCAGAACTGAATCTAAATAAAGTATATGAGATGAAAGCAGTGTATGTGTGAGTATGAGGTATTATGTGCATACAGGATGAAGTGTGAGTTAGGGTGAGTGAGTGAGTCATGAGAGGGTTGGTGGGTGTGTGAGTGGGTGGAGAGAGAGAGAGGGAGGGAGAGACTAAGATGAATGTGTTTTATAATGTGCTTGAGTGGTGGGGGTCTTTCACACTGGCAGACACAGGAGAGAGAGAGAGAAAGAGAGAGAGGGGGGGGGGAGGAATATGCACTGTCCAGAAAGTAATATTATTATTATTATTATTATTATTATTATTATTGTTATTATACACTCAGATGTGCAGTCATAAAAACGTTAGTTCACACACACACACACACACACACACACACACACACACACACACAACTTATCCTTCACATACATTGGTTCATCATACATACACACACGATGGACAAACACAAATACACACACGTGCACGCACACACTTTACAAATATATCCAGCCCCAGTGATAAATAGTGACGTGTACACAGATGTAGACATACAAATACCTACAGACTGAGTAACATGGAAGCTTACACACACACACACACACACACACACACACACACACCAGGTGCAAAGGGTCCTATGTGGGTGGGGTGGGGGGTAGATACAGCAAGAGTTCGGGTCTTAATCTAGTATGTACCTAGCCTTTGTCAACCCGCTGTCAGAGGTAGTTGGCAGTGTGTGTGTGTGTGAGAGAGAGGTGATTGTGTGGGTATGTTTGTGCTGATAATTGTGTGCGTGTGTGTGTGTGTGTGTGTGCATGTGTGTGTGTGTGTGTGTGTATGTGTGTAGTTTATATCGTGGGATAGAAATAGTATATAAATCGATTCCTCTCTCTCTCTCTCTCTCTCTCTCTCTCTCTCTCGGGATAGAAATAGTATATAAATCGATTCCTTCCTCTCTCTCTCTCTCTCTCTCTCTTACACACACACACACACACACACACACACACAGGACCTTGAGATGGAGTTACGTCAGTTTACCTCTTCGTTTTTTATAGACGTTAATATCTTAGAGGTGTGTGTGTGTGTGTGTGTGTGTGTGTGTGTGTGTGTGTGTGTGTGTGTGTTTCAGTCTTAACAATGGCAGTATTGCGTTGTCTACTTCACACACACACACACACACACACACACACACACACACACACACACACACACACACACACACACACACACACACACACACACGCCAGCTAAGGGTTCGTATCTCTGAGCACATGGGTCGGTCAGTGACAACAAACAGATCATATTCTAAACCATCACATAACACCATACGTAAACATTCCTTATTATTTTACCACCCCAACACACAGATCATTAGCCAACCCATCCTATAGCATCAAACGGAAATATTACGTAGACTCTTACCGCCCCAACACACAGATCATTAGCCAACCCATCCTATAGCATCAAACGGAAGTATTACGTAGACTCTTACCACTCCAACACACAGATCATTAGCCAACCCATCCTATAGCATCAAACGGAAGTATTACGTAGACTCTTACCACTCCAACACACAGATCATTAGCCAAACCATCCTATAGCACCAGACGTAAACATTCCTTACAATCTGACCACTCCATCCACATTGACACTTATCTCAGTCCTCTCTGCTCATGTGAACAAGGTGAAGCTCTCTGTAGTCGAGTCTTTGTTGATGGTGCAGCGTAGGCCCTTACTAGCAGTGACACTTCCCCTGACCTCTTGTGTCTTTAATTTAGCTGCTTATTATAATGTTATCTGTGGACGTCGCTTTGCTTGGCTTTCCTTAGGTTTTTTTTTTTTTTACCTTATCCTTTTCCTTGGCTTTATTGGTTTTACGTTCTTGTACTGACTTTTTACTTATTATTATTACTATTATTATTATTATTATTATTATTATTATTATTATTATAGACACCAGCTTATTTCGTTTTATAGTGAACTCAGTCAATTACTTAAACTCTTGCCTCAGGATGTTTCTTTTAACTTTACTATATTATTTTTTACTGCTTCTGAATGCTTTCCATCCCCATTTAAAACACCAAAATGTAAGACAAAGATAGCCAGTTGTGTTTTATTTTCTCGTTTTTTTAATTGCTGGAGAAGATGTGGGTCTGGTGTTTTATGTAATGTAGAGAAAATGTGATATAATGTGTTAGCGTGTGAGTGGAGAGGATGGAGAGTGAGAGACTAACGAGGAGAGTGTGAGTGAGGTGGAGGGTGGGAGGGGGAGGCCAAGGATGAGATGGAGGGATGGAGTGAGAGGTATATGAGAGAGGGGTGTGTGAGCTGAGAGCAGGGCAGTGAAATGGCGGGGGACAAGGCGACATGGAGGCGATTTGTTTGTGGCCACCCCTCACGGGATTAAGGCGTGTGGCAATAGATAGATAGATAGTGTGAGAGTTAGGTGTGTGTCAGTGGGCTAGCGTTATGGAGAGAGGGAGGGGTGTGTTCGAGGGGGGGCATCCAAATGGCGGAAGGCAGGGCGACGTAGAGGTGGTTTTAGGACGTCGAGCAGTGGATAGAACAGATAGATAGTCCTTGAAGCCTCCGTAACATCTTTTTCTTATCGATTGATTTTTTCGTTGTGTGACATTTTCTTGCATTCTCGCATTTTGTGTGTGTGTGTGTGTGTGTGTGTGTGTGTGTGTGTGTCAGTCTGCCTGTCTGTCTGTCTGTCCTTGGTCAGCACATACCTGTACAATTACATGCACACGTGTCACGTACACACACACACACACACACACACACACACACACACACACACACACACACACACACACACACACACACACACACGCCTCCCCCTCCCCCCCATCTCTCTCTCTCTCTCTCAGTTCAACCAGCCTTGCATAACATAGTGAACTGTGAGAGAGTAGAACAGCCCTAGTGTGTGGTGAAATAGTGAACAGGGTGAGGGTGAACAAGAATAACAAATAACAGGTGAACACGAGTGACTTGAACATGAACAAATGGCCTAAGTAGAAGAAATTGAACATGAACAGAAGAAAAATTATTCTGGGAGGAATATAAGGGCAAATAACAGGTGTGTGTGTGTGTGTGTGTGTGTGTGTGTGTGTCAGAGCACGTCTAACCAAGTGTATATCAGTGTGTGTGCTTTGTGTGTGTGTGTGTGTCAGAGCACGTCTAACCAAGTGTATATCAGTGCGTGTGTGCTTTGTGTGTGTGTGTGTGTGCGTGCGTGTGTGTGTGCGTGTGCGTGCGTGTGTGTGTGCGTGTCTGTGTGTGCGTGCGTGTGTGTGTGGCTTGAACATGAACAAGAAATAACACCGGGATGAACATAAATACAGTGAACATGAACAGGGGTCACTGGTGGCTTGGAAATGAACGCACTGAACAAGTAGAACAGAGTGAACTTGAACAAATATTTGAACAAAGCACTTAATACTTTCTCGTGTGTTGGGGGTACGGCTGCTGGTATATTGTGTCTCTACCTGGCATCATTTATTTCCTACTCCCACACCCACACCCGCAGACTGATCCATACTCTGCAAAATTAGTGTACAGTAGAACCAGCCATATCTAGAAATAAATCGCTTAGGAAGAGGTGTTAGGGACAGAATATTAACCAGCCATATCCAGAAATAAATCGCTTAGGAATAGGTGTTAGGGACAGAATATTAACCAGCCATATCTAGAAATAAATCGCTTAGGAAGAGGTGTTAGGGACAGAATATTAACCAGCCATATCTAGAAATAAATCGCTTAGGAAGAGGTGTTAGGGAGAGTAGAATATTAACCAGCCATATCTAGAAATAAATCGCTTAGGAAGAGGTGTTAGGGACAGAATATTAGCCAGCCATATCCAGAAATAAATCGCTTAGGAAGAGGTGTTAGGGACAGTAGAATATTAACCAGCGATATCCAGAAATAAATCGCTTAGGAAGAGGTGTTAGGGACAGAATATTAACCAGCCATATCTAGAAATAAATCGCTTAGGAAGAGGTGTTAGGGACATTATTAACCAGCCATGTCCAGAAATAAATCGCTTAGGAAGAGGTGTTAGGGAGAGTAGAATATTAACCAACCATATCCAGAAATAAATCGCTTAGGAAGAGGTGTTAGGGAGCTTCCTGAACTGACGGGAACAGGAAACAACAATACTGACGGATACGGGAAGGTGAACAGTGTGAACAAAGGTGAACATGAACAAATAGAACTGATAGAGGGGTAGATTTGAACAAGAACTACTGTACAAGACTAAGGGGGTGAAAAAGAACGATAATTTCTGAACAGTGTGAACAGTATGGTGAACAAATAACAAACAATAACAAGAGCAAAAGTGAGAGAGAGAGAGAGAAATGGAGAACTAGAACAAAACCAGAATCAGAGCAAGGCCGAAGTGAACAGGGTGTAATTTAGAGGCGATTTGAAGAACAATGGAGAGAGAGAGAGAGAGAGAATATACACACTGAACAAAGTTTTATATAAATTGACATTATTATTATTAGCCTATTATTATTATTATTATTATTATTATTTATTATTATTATTATTATTATTGCTACTACTACTACTACTACTATTACGGTATTATTATTACTACTACTGCTACTACTACTACCACCACTACTACTACTACTGCTACAATTTATTATTATTATTATTATTATTGTTATTATTATTATTATTGCCATTATAGTTATGATTGTGATTATTTCGAACATCATCATAAATCACCATCACCATCATCATCACCACCATCATCACCACCACCACCATCATCATCATCATCATCATCATCATCATCATCATCATCATCATCATCACCACCACCACCACCATCATCATCATCATCATCATCATCATCATCACCTCCACCACCATCACCATCACCACCACCACCATCATCATCATTATCACCTCCACCACCATCACCACCACCATCATCATCATCATTATCACCTCCACCACCACCACCACCACCACCACCACCATCATCAGTATCTCATGTTCGTCCTTCACATATCTTTACATCAGTTTCCTTCCTCTTTTTCCTTCATTCTTGTCACGTGTAGAGTGAATGCCAGCGTTACACAATTTGCTCATGATGTCCAGTGTGACGACGAAGGAATGACTTGGCGTGTGTGTGTGTGTTTGAGAGAGAGAGAGAATGGGAGGTGTGTGTTTGGAAGTGGGTGGGGGAGTGTGTGTGTGTGTGAAGGAGAGAGAGAGAGAGAATGGGAGGTGTGTGTCTTGAAGTGGGTGGGGGAGTGTGTGTGTGTGTGTGTGTATGTGGAGAGAGAGAGAGAGAGAGAATGGGGGATGTGTTTGGGGGGGGTGTGGGGGAATGTGTGTGTGTGAGAGAGAGAGAGAGAGAGAGAGCCAGGAATAAGATTAAATTAGAGATAATGTAAGAAAGATTATTGTAGGAAAAGAGAGACTGCAGGTGTGGGGAGAGAGAGAGAGAGAGAGAGAGAGAGAGAGAGAGAACCAGGAACCAGATATAATAAAATCGAATTAGCCACATTGGAAGAATGAGCAAGGAAAAGAACTGCAGGTGTGGTGGTTGTGGTAGTGGAGGTGGTGTGGTAGTTGTGGTGGTGGAGAGTGGTGGTGATGGTAGTTGTGGTGGTGGAGTGTGGTGTGGTATTTGTGGTGGTGGAAAGTGGTGGTGGTGGTGTGGTGGTAGTTGTGGTTGTATGGTGGTGGTGGTGGTGGTTGTAGTGATGGTAGCGAAAGAGGTGGAGAATGTGTTGGTAGTTGTGGTTGTGGTGATGGTTGTAGTGGTGGTAGTGAAGGAGGTTGAGAGTGTGGTGGCGGGGATGGGTGTGGTAGTAGTGGTGATGGTTATGATATTAGTTGTTGTGGTAGGTTAGTGGTGGTAGTGGTGGTTGGTTGTGGTGATGGTAGTGGAAGAAGTGGAGGTAGTTGTGATAAAGAATAGTGGAGGAGGAAGAGGAAGAGGAAGAAAAGATAGTAGAGAAGAAGAGGAGGAGGAAGATGATGATGATGGTAAGGGAGAGAGGAGGAGGAAGAGTGTAAAGGAAGATGAGGAGGAAGAAGGTAGTAAAGGAAGAGGAAGATTGTAAATGAAGAGGAGGAGGAGGAGAGAAAGACAGTAAAGGAAGAGGAGGAGAGGAAGATAGTAAAGGAGGAGGAAGAGGAAGATAGTAAAGGAAGAGGAGGAGGAGGAAGATAGTAAAGGAGGAGGAAGAATGTAAAGGAAGAGGAGGAGGACAGGAAGATAGTAAAGGAAGAGGAAGATAGTAAAGGAAGAGGAGGAGGAGAGGAAGATAGTAAAGGAAGAGGAGGAGGAGAGGAAGATAGTAAAGGAAGAGGAGGAGGAGAAAGAGGAGGAAGAGGAAGTTAGTTAAGAAAATATAAATAGTGGTGAAGGAAGGAAGTGTGAAGGACTTTGTTATGGAGAAGGAAGCAGGTAGAGAGGATGGGAGAGAGAATGGTAAAGGTGAAGAAGGAAGGAGGGAGAGGAAGGTAAAGATGCTGAAGAAGAAAAGTTTGTTAAGAAGGAATGATGGAGAAGGAAGTAGGTAGACAGGATGGAGGAGAGAATGGTAAAGGTGTAGAAGGAAGGAAGAAGAGGAAGATGTTGATGAAGAAAGTTGAGTTAGCGAGAAGGGCGAAGGAGGAAGAGTAAAAATAGGAAGAATAAGGAAGGAAGTTAAATCGCGGTGACAGTGTAGATATAATGAAAGGAAAAGGATGACAGATGAAGAAAGAATAAGGAGGAGGGAAGGAGAAGGCAGGAGGAGGAGGGAAGGAGAAGACAGGAGGAGGAGGGAGGGAGGAGAAGAGAGGAGGAGGGAAGAAGAAGGATGAAGGTAATGGTGGTGAAGGAGAGGGCGGGTTGGAGCAATGTCGGGAGGTTGTTGACTGTGTCCTTGGTGGTGGTGGTGGTGGAGTCTCCCCCCCCACCACCACCACCACCACTACGCCGACACAGGTACACTCACGCCCTCTCTTTCGCACTCTCTCACTCACTCACTCACTCGCTTTTTTTATCTTCTGAAACACACTATCTTTACCTCTGTCGCCATCATCATCATCAGTATCTCTCTCTCTCTCTCTCTCTCAGATCTTCAGCTCTACCTGTATCTCACCTCACACACACACACACACACACACACACACACACACACACACACACACACACACCAGTAACATAAAGGCTTAAGTTAGGGTGGGGAAGAAGACAGTGATCCTGGGTGTACTACCATTGCCTTGCCTGTGTGTCTGTCTCTCCGTCTGTCTGTCTGTCTCTCCTAGTGGTCTGGGGGTAGAAACAGATAAAGATTGATATAGATAGATAGTGAGAAAGAGACAGGTAGATAGATAGATAGGTAAATAGACAGACAGATAGATAGATAGACATATACAGACAGATAGATAGAAAGACAGATAGACAGAAGGGTGGTAATGATCCTTTTAAACACTGGAAATAAAACAGTATTATTTTTAAGCCGCGTTTGTGAAGAAGTCATTGTTCTCGGGTCCTGCCTGCCTGCCTGCCTGCCTGCCTCTCTGCCTGCCTGTCTGCCTTACCCGCCGCCTCACACGTGTCCTGCCATGTGACTTAGGCTGAAGGGAGGGGGAGGAGGAGGAGGCATGGAGGATAGGGAGGAAGGGGATAGGAAAGAGGGATGCGGTGAACTCAGGGAAATGACCAAGCCTCCTCACCTGTCTTCTTCCTCTGTCTTTTATTTCACCATCTGTTTCACCATCTGTAACTTCTATCTATCCTTCTTCACCATCTGCCGTAACACACACACACACACACACACACACACACACACACACACACACACACAGAAGACAGTGCTGTGGTGTGTGTGTGTGTGTGTGTGTGTGTGTGTTTTATATTGTTTGCAGCGGGTTTCCTTCCTGTTGTTTTTGTCTTGGGTTCCTGGTGTATGTTTGTTTTGTGTTTGTTTTTGTTTCATCTGTGTTTGTTTTTTCTCTCCTATTCATTTGTTTGTTTCATGTGTTTGTTCCATGTTTGTTCTTTGGCGGCTTTTTCAATTATTGTTTTTTTCCCCTCGTTTCAGATTCGTGTTACTGTATCTGTATGTATGTATGCGTGTATGTATGCGGATGTGTGACTGTATGTGTGTATGGATGTATG
>NC_137026.1:35118307-35123307 GCF_032717465.1 Coenobita brevimanus
GGAGGTTTTGAGTAGTTCCGTGTTGGCCACAGTACGTTGGGGAGGCAAGGGAGGGGAGGGAAAGTTGGGGAGGGGAGGAAAAATACGGGAGGGGAGGGAGGGAAAGTAGGGGAGGGGAGGGGAGGGAAAGTAGGGGAGTGGGGAGGGGAGGGAAAGTAGGGGAATTGGGAGGGGAGGGAAAGTAGGGAAGGGAAAGTAGGGAAGGGAGAGGAGGGAAAGTAGGGGAGTAGGAAAGGGAGAGAAAGTTGGGGAGGGGAGGGAGAGGGAAGTATGGGGAGGGGAGGGAGAGGGAAGTGTGGGGAGGGGAGGGGAGGGAGAGGGAAGTGTAGGGAGACGGGAGGGAAAGGTAATGCCGAGAGGGGGGGAAAGGATAATGTGGTGAGGGGAGGGGGGGAGGAGGAAAGGAGGGGAGGGGAGGGGAATAATGGTGAGGGGGAGGGAAGATGATAATATGATGAGGGAGGGGAGGGGGAAATGGGTAATTTGGGGAGGGGAGAGGGTGGGGGAGATATACTTATGGGAGGAGGAGGGGAGAGAACTCGAGGGGAAAGGAGGGAGAAAAAGGTGAAGAGGAAGAGGGGAGGGGAAAGTAGGCAGCGAGGACGGAAGAAAGAGGGGAAGGGGTGGTGGCGAGAGAGGGGAGGGGAGAGAAGAGGGGAGGTGGTGATTGGAGAAAGATGAGGGGAGGAGGAGAGGGGAGGGATCGTTAGGTTGGGAGATAAGAGGGAGGGGAAGGAGGGGTGGAATGAGGGGAGGGGAAAGGGAAGGGGAGAGAGGGGAAGGGAAATGAGGAAGGGGGAAAAGGAAGGGTAAGGTATTTTAGATTTAATATATACATTATTTATAAATCTGTATATTTTCCTGTTTCTCTGTATATAAAGATTTTATGTGTAGGTATGTATGTATGAAATGGACCAGTATGTGTATGTATTTGTATGTATGTAAATGTTTCGTATGTATGTATGTATATGGGTGTGTATATGTTGGGTGTATGTATGTATGAATGTGTTGTGATAAATAATAGCATGGTGACAGAGCCGTGTTCATGAGTTAATCTCTCTCTCTCTCTCTCTCTCTCTCTCTCTCTCTCACACACACACACACACACACACACACACACACACACACACACACACACACACACCTTCGACCTCTACTGTCTGTGTGTGTTGCTGTGTGCGAAGGTCTTGTATGTACACTGATTTTTCATGGGCGTATTGATTACCGATGGCTCGATGTGTGTGTGTGTGTGTGTGTGTATGAGAGAGAGAGAGGGAGAGAGAGAGAGAGAGCGACCCTTATCTACCTGTCTGCTTGCTTGCCAACCTTCCTACCGGCCTACCTGTTTAAGTACCTGCCTGTCTTAATGACCTACCTACTTACCTACCTACCTACTTACCTGTCTGCCTGCCTGCCTTCCTCACACACACACACACACACACACTCACACACACACACACACACACACACACACACACACACTGTTTACCTGCTCACATCACATACACTCCTCAGACTTAACTATCTTTTTGTGTTTACCTCCTTACCTACTTACCTCCCTTTCTTCCTACTTGCCTCCCTACCTGATTTCCTACCTACCTTTTCACCTATTACCTACATACCTCCCTACCTACCTACCTACAAAGCCCATAATTACGTAACACCTGAAAGCAACACACACACACACACACACACACACACACACACACACAGAATATGGCGAACCCTGGCAATCCAACCAATATGGCGGGCACTGGCAACCCTCCTCCTACCTCTCCCGCCATCTTCACTCCTGCCAAAGTTTTAAAATAAATGTCTTGTGTCATAATTGAGCGGAAAAGTCGGCGGAAATTAGACACTATACGTTGAAATGACAGTAATTGCTTAACCATCGTGGCCACTGAGGCGATAAAACGAAAGAAAATCGGGGTTTGAATTGGGCGAAAATCGGAGTTTGAAATTGGCGCGGTTGTGGTTTGTTGACATTGGATGAAAGTTGGATTCGTAGCGCGTAGTTCTTCAGCAGAGTTTGAAATCTGGAGTTACGTCGGATAAATTTCAAAATGAGATCTCTGTATATTTCTGGGAAAGTTTTATTTATACGGGATGTTATTATTAAGAATTTTGCAAGCGTGTCTAGCGGGGTGATGATGGTAAGAGGAAATGAGTTTTATTTTGCGTTTTCATTGGGTCAGAAGTCAAAATCAGATACATTTTTATTACGGAGTTGTGAATGCTGTTTTTGGTAAGATGTCGTTTTGTCTATTAGTCTGATTACCCGTATTTCTATCTATCAGTCTATTCTTTCTTCCGTCTCTCTCTCTCTCTCTCTCTCATTTTGTTAGTCTGACCACCCGTATTTCTTTCGATCAGTCACTTCGTTAAATTCTTGCCTCCATTTCTCTCTCTCTCTCTCTCTCTCTCTCTCTCTCTCTCTCTCTCTCTCTCTCTCTCTCTCTCTCTCTCTCACCGTTAGGAATTCCTGGTTATGGCTCAATCCTTCTACATATTGCCTTCTCAAGACTGTATATATATTTTCCTCGACCAGATGTATATATATATTTTTTTTAGCTTATACATTTTCTTATCGTTATTTTTCTGTATGTTTTGGTTATCAGTCTTTACCAGCATTTTCTGTGTGTATGTGTGTGTGTGTGTGTTTTATCAGTTCTTTATCATTTACTATATTTTTATTATTATTCTTTCCCCTGCTTCGCCTTCCTTTCCATCCCTTCCTCTTCTTTCTTCTTTTTCTTCCTCCCCTCCTCCCTTTCTTCTCTTTTCCTCCGCCTTATATTATTTCTTCCTTCCTTTCCTCCCCTTCTTCTTCTTCTTCTTCTTCTTATTATTATTATTATTATTATTATCATCATCATCATCATCATCATCATCTACTCATTCACGTTTCCCCTTTCCAATTTTACTTTGTCCTCCTTACCCTCTTCTTTCTCTCTCCTCTTCTTCTTCTTCCTCCTCCTCCTCCTCCTCCTCCTCCTCTTCGCACCCTCTGCCCCATCCACTCCCACCCCTCACGTCATGCTTGGGGGAGTCAGGGGAGGGCTGTAATCTCCCCTCCCTCTCCCCGTTCCTCTCCCCATCCCTTTCTCTCCCCAGCTGCCTCTTTTCCTTCTCACATTCCTCCTCCTCCTCCTCTGTTTTTTCATCGCCTCATTCCCTCCTCCCCATCCCGTCCTCCTCCCCATCCCGTCCTCCTCCCCATCCCGTCCTCCTTCTCCCCTCTCCCCCCTTCTGCTTTCTTTCCTCCTCACATTCTTCCTGCTCCGCCTGCTCTTTGTCTTTTCATCTTTCTTCCCTCCCTCCCCTCCACCTCCTCCTCCACATATTCTGACTCGCTCTTTCTCCCCCCTCCCAAGCCTTCACTCCCCGTCATTCTTTTCCCCTCCCCTCTCCCGTTCTTCTCTCCCCTTCCTCGTCCACTTCAGGTTCCCCTCCTCCACCCCCTTCTCTTCTCTCCCCCTTCTCCTCCCGCTCCCTTCTCTTCTCTCCCTCTTCTCATCTCCCTCCCCTTCCCTTCTCCCTCATCTCCCTTTTTTTTTTTTATCCCCCTCCCCTTCTAATTCTCCTCCCCTTCCCCCTCCCCGCTTTCCTTCTTTCCCTCCCTTCTCTCTTCTCTCCCTCCCTTCTCCCTTTTCTTCCTCCCCCTCCCCTTCTAATTCTCCTCCCCTTCCCCCTCCCCGTTTTCCTTCTTTCCCTCCCTTCTCTCTTCTCTCCCTCCCTTCTCTTTTATCTCCCCCTCCCTTCTCCCATCCCCTACGTAGCTACATTCTCACCTCCCTCACTTATTTTGCCAATTCTCTCCCTCTCTCTCTCTCTCTCTCTCTCTCTCTCTCTCTCAGCACGTGTAGGGCTTCTTGTGACGTGTGACCAAAATACTGCTTCCTTTGTGTGCACACTGACTTTGCAGTTTTACGCACGCACACACACACGTACACACAGGCCTACATATATATATTTCCTTACATACTTGATATACATGTACGCACAACTTAGGTGCACACATGTACGTTTAAATTAGTTCACGCACACGTACACACAGCCCTACATATATATTTTTTTCATACTTGTTATAGGCGATATGTACTCACAACTTAGAGGCACACACATGTACGTTATATTAGTACTTACACACATGTACGTATGTGTGCCGCACGTGTGTTTTCTTCATAGGCTATTTGGTACATGCGCACATGGACCTTGATTCGTACACATTCCTTTACTTACCTGGTGCTTGCACACACACACACACACACACACACACACACACACACACACGTACGTTCTTAGTAATTCCCACATTTTCCAACCCCCCCCTCTCTCTCTCTCTCTCTCTCTCTCTCTCTCTGTTTTGGTGGTATGTAGGGTCGCCCACCATCCTCTCACTTGATGTAGTGACTTCATGGTCCATTCTAAGCAGTCCAGCCTTAATATTATAAATAGGTAGATTATCAGATACGGAGAGAGAGAGAGAGAGAGAGAGAGGGTGAAGAAGAGAAAGCAAATATTGTAATCTAGGTAGGTAGGTTAGTAGGCAGGTAGGTAGGCCTGTAGGTAGGTTAGTAGGCAGGTAGGTAGGCCTGTAGTTAGGATAGTATGTGTTTATCTGACGGAACAGGGTCACTCCAGCTTGAAATTCAGTGAGCCTTAGGTGTTAGCTGAGTCTCCTTGGTTACTAGTCAAATTCACCCTCCAATTATACACCTGACCATCACCTAAGGCAGTGTTATTATTATTATTATTATTATTATTGTTATTATTATTATTATTATTATTATTATTATTTGCGTGGCTGTGAGGCATTATGAAAGAGTAGTAAACGTGATGCCGTATTCAGTATTATCATCACTATCATCCTTTATCTTCACCACCACCATCATCATCATCATCATCATCATCATCATTATCATCATCCTTATCTTTGTCACCACCACCATCATCATCATCATACTTATATTCACGACCACTCTATCTTCACCACAACC
>NC_137026.1:35128307-35130807 GCF_032717465.1 Coenobita brevimanus
TGTGTGTGTGTGTTGGAGGAGGATTTGAGTGTGGGAAGATGATTGCGTGAGAAGGTGTTGAAATGCAAAGGTAGCTTGGTTCAAATGTGTGTGTGTGTGTGTGTGTGTGTGTGTGTGTGTATTGTATGTGTGTGTGTGTGTGTGTTAAGTAACTGAGTGAGCAGTGATTATGGTGGTGGTGTGGGTGTTGGCACTCATAGGTAATTTTTGATGGTGTGTGTGTGTGTATGTGTGTGTGTGTGTGTGTGTGTGTGTGTGTGTGTGTATAGATATATGTATGTATGTGTGTGTTTATATATATGTATGTATGTGTGTGTGTGTGTGAAACTTTTACTCATTCTGTCTATTGGAATACCGAATAATGTGACCCCAGGCTCCTGTGAACATGATCTCAGTGGACTGCGGGCTGAAGTTGCCCTCCTCCTGCAGTCCACCATCGTCCTTTTGGGGGATAGGGAGTTGAGGGACGTTTGTAAAGCCCTCACCATTGCCGCCAGAAGCATGAAAGAGCACAGGATGATAAATAAGAATAGTAAGAATGAATAATAATAATAATAATAATAATAATAAATGTAATCGGGAAATGTATCTGGTAATTATAGTAACTTGTTATGAATAAAATCTGCCAAAAAATGTGATATTTAACCTCGATTGCGATCATGTTACGTGGGTGTGTGGGGGAGTGTGTGTGTGTGTGTGTGTGTGTGTGTGTGTGTATGGGTGTGGGTGTGAGGGGGATAGACGTGTAGATGAATTGAGATTAGGGGTGTGTGTGATTGGGGGTTATATGGATGACAGTTATGTGAGTAGGTGGATGTGTGTGTGTGTGTGTGTGTAAGAGAGGTGTGTATTTGTGTGTGTGTGTGTGTGTGTGTGTAAGAGAGGTGTGTATTTGTGTGTGTGTGTGTGTGTGTGTGTGTAAGAGAGAGAAAGCGAGAGAGGTGTGTGTATGTGTGTGTGGAATATGTGTGTGTAATGTTTGTGTGTGTGTGTGTTTATGGCTGTGTGTAGGGTTTATATGTATCTTCTGTGTGTGTGTGTGTGTGTGTGTGGACTAGGTAAGTGTTTTTATGAAGGTAGGGGCGAAACAGGAATGTCTGGTATATTTAGCATGATGGATCCCTCCCCCCTCCTCTCTCTCTCTCTCTCTCTCTCTCTCTCTCTCTCTCTCTCAACTAATCCTTTTGTTTACATTCGTAGCCTAGTAACGAAATATGGAAGGTCAGAGGTCATAGAGAGAGAGAGAGAGAGAGAGAGAGAGAGAGTTATATTACTGAGGTAGAAGTAGATAGAAAGATATATTGATAGATAAATATATTAGGGATGATTTTGCGGAGAGAGAGAGAGAGAGAGAGAGAGACTGGTTGTAGTGACTGGAACTGACATTTGAGTGGAGACAGGTCAGGAAGTGAGTGGTAGTAGTGGTAGTGTGGGTGTGGTAGTAGTGGTGGTAGTGTGGGTGTGGTAGTAGTGGTGGTAGTGTGGGTGTGGTAGTAGTGGTGGTAGTGTGGGTGTGGTGGTAGTGTGGGTGTGATGGTAGTGGATGTGGTAGGTGGGTGTCGATATGGTAGGTAGGTTTGGTAGATGAGTGTGGTAGGGGGGAGGAGGGGTGTGTGTGGGTGGGTGTGGTAGTGTGGTAGCTGAGTGTGTAGGTGTAGGTGGGTGTGGTAGGTAGGTGTGGCGGGTTGGTAGTGTGGTAGCTGAGTGTGGTGGTGTGGTAGCTGGGTTTGATATGTGTAGGTAGGTATGGTAGTGTGGTAGCTGGGTGTGGTGGGTGTGGTAGTGGGTGTAGGTGGGAGGAGGAGAGAGATTGGATACTTGCCAGAATTTCAAGTCCACAACACTGCTCAGCTGATCCCCCCCCCCTCTCTCTCTCTCTCTCTCTCGCAAGTGTGAAGGATAATATGAATGAAGAAAGAGAGAGAGAAGGATAAAGGTGAGAATGAAGTGTAAGGAGAGAGAGAGAGAGAGAGAGAGAGAGAGAGAGAGGGAGGGAGAGAGAGAGAGAGAGAGAGAGAGGATGAGGGTGAAATATTGAGCGAGGATGTGAGGTGTGACGATGAAAGCAAGGGAGTGAGGATAAGGAGAGAGAGAGGATGAGGGGGTGAGGGTGGGGGAGTATGCGGGAGGGGAGAAGGGGGAGAGAGAGAGAGAAGTATGAGGGAGGGGTGGGATGGCTATGAGTGAGAAGGAAGAGGGGTGAGAGATAAGGAGTGAGAGAAGGGGAGGGGTGAGGTAGGGGGTGTGTGGGGTGGGGAGGGGGTGAGGTAGGGGGTGTGTGGGGTGGGGAGGGGGTGTGTGGGGTGAATGACACAGATGGCTGCTGTGATGGGACCCTGAAGGTGTTTAGCTGGTGTTCTGCCTACCCTCACCCCTGCCTTAACCCTCTCTGCCTGTCCCCCTGCCTACCTCTCCTCTGTTTACCCACCCCCTCCTAACCCTCCCAACAACCCCCTTGCCTACCCTTCTGCCTACACCCCCTACCTTCTGCTTACCCTCA
>NC_137026.1:35135807-35140807 GCF_032717465.1 Coenobita brevimanus
GTACCAAGAAGCCGAAACGTCCCAAGGGAGTTTGTTTTGGTTTGAGAAGGGCGGGAAGCGGATGGAGTTTGAACGTGGGATTGGTGGTTTGTTGACATGGGTGGTGTGTGTGTGTGTGTGTGAGAGAGAGAGAGAGAGAGTAGTGCTTATATGTTTTTATCGACCCAGCACCACATCCTTTCCTGCGTAATTCTCTCTCTCTCTCTCTCTCTCTCTCTCTCTCTCTCTCTCATACACACACACACACACACACACAGGAGGGGGAGAGAGATTTGCGTACGTTACTCTGAAAATATGTAGGTAATTGTATATAAATTGTGATTTTGTGTACGTGTGTATGTATGTGTGTGTGTGTGTGTGTGTGTGTGTGTAGTAGTTCTTCTGTATCTAGGCCTGTGAACCTTTGTAATGAGTGCGCTTGTGTCTGTGTATGTTCATGTGCGTGTGTGTATGTATGTGTGCTTGCTTGGTTGTCTTAAGAATCACTGTTTGTTTCTTATTTTGTTTGCCTTTGTGTGTGTGTGTGTGTGTGTGTGTGTGTGTATGTTTGTGTGTGTGTGTGTGTGTGTGTGTATAATGTTTGTGTGTGTGGTGTGTGTATATATATATATGTTTGTGTGTGTGTGTAGATGTTCTTGTGTTTGCCTTGAATGTGTTTGGTTAGGTGTGTGTGTATTGACTTGGATGAGAGAGAGAGAGAGAGAGAGAGAGAGAGAGAGAGAGAGTTACATAGATCACACAGTCCTTAGGGTCTTTCTTACGTGACTCTGCTTAAATATTTATATGATAACGTACGTGTGTGTGTGTGTGTAGGCTGTGTGTGTGTGTGTGTGTGTGTGTGAGAGAGAGAGAGAGAGAGAGAGAGTGCGTCACAGGTTGATTCAGCTTGACAAATATTGCTATTTATAGCGAAGTGGAAGGGGTCTCTCTCTCTCTCTCTCTCTCTCTCTCTCTCTCTCTCTCTCTCTCTCTCTCTCTCTCTAATCCACACCAACACCTAACTAAACACATTAGAAACAAGTAGGCCTCTCTCTCTCTCTCTCTCTCTCTCTCTCTCTAATCCACACCAACACCTAACAAAACACAGTACAAACATGTAGGCCACGTTCTCTCTCTCTCTCTCTCTCTCTCTCTCTCTCTCTCTCTCTCTCTCTAATCCACACCAACACCTAACAAAACACAGTACAAACATGTAGGCCACATTCTCTCTCTCTCTCTCTCTCTCTCTCTCTCTCTCTCTCTCTCTCTCTCTCTCTCTCTCTCTCTCTCTCTCACACACACACACACACACACACACACACACACACACACACACACACACACACACACACCAATACTTCTCACATTCTTTATTCTCTGGCTTCTTATTCTCAGACGCAGGAAGATCGTCATAATAATTTTTTCAGAAGTTTGGCACATGTAGTATGATGGCATTTCTTTCATTTTATTTTTCTGCTCTCTCATTTTCTCTTTCCTGTCTTACTTTCCTCCTTTCTTTCTTTTTGTTTCTTTCCTCCTGGCTTTTCTTCTTCCCTCCTTCCTTTTTCTTCCCTCCTTCCCATTCTTTCTTACTCTGTCTTTCTTTCCTCATTCCTTTCTTTATTTCTCTCTCTTTTCCCTCCTTTCTTTCATCCTCTCTCTTTCTTTTGGTACCTCATCATTTTCTTTCATGCCTTCCTATCTTCTTCCTCTCCTTTACACATTATTATAGTGCATATTGCTTGAAGTTTTAAATAGTTTCACAAACTTATGGTATGTATTTTTTATTTTAAGTCGAACTGTTCATGATGACGGGTATTACGTAACCTTGAGGCTCGAGTATCATATCATTAGCTCACTTTTTTTTTTTTTTACTGCGGTGATCGTGGTGGAGAGGGACGCCTTCTTGTGGTGGCACTGATATGGCTGGGTGGATCTGACGCCTGGGTATACAAACGTCCCTCAGTTCCCTTCTTATGTCCCTAAAGACGGATGGTGGACTGCAGGAGGAGGGGAACCTAGCCAGCAGTCCACTGGGTTCACGTTTCAGATGAACATGGGATTGCAAAACTACTACTACTACTACTACTGCTACTACTACTACTACTGCTACTACTACTACTACTGCTACTACTACTGCTACTACTGCTGCTGCGAAAAAAGACATTAAATAATACGGCTGCGTGAGTGGAAGCCGAACTGCGCACGAACCGGATCATCCCAAGTCAGATGTAAACAAAGAAGGTTGCCATGTCGTCTTTTTAGCTTCTCAATTTTTTTTTTTAAACCAGTTTTTTTTGCCTCTTTCTCTCCCACTTCGACCTGTTATATATGTTTAGAGACGAGTTTGAGGATTATTAATGGCTGGACTGTTCTTTGGGGTTAGGAATATTTAAAACACTTGTAAAATTTGAAGAAATATGGCGATTATGTTTCATGGTGTTATCAGACGTAGACTTTTACTCTTTTTATTTTTATTTCCATCTTCGTGCTCCTGGACCTATTATTTATTTTTAGGTATACTTTTGAGGGTTGTTAATAGATATATTTTGATTTGGTGTGAGGGATAATGGATAATATGGTGAGATCTGATGGAAGAGAGGATGTGTTGGGTGATGCGTGTTATCTGTCATAGAACGTAAGGCTTCCTGTACTGCTGGTACTTACTGGATTAAGTCTTTGTTATTGCTTTTATTTTTATTACTACTACTTCTACTACTACTACTACTACTACTAGTACGGCTGCTGCTGCTACTTAATAATGTTTTGCTGTTATTATTATTGTTGTTGTTGTTGTTGCTTTCTTTAATATTTTTTGGTACCACTCAGATAAGTTTATTCTTCATGCACACCCCTCTTGGACAGTCTCTTCGTCCTCTTCATCTTCTCTGCCTCATCCTCCGTCCCTTGCTCATTCTGCTTCTCCTCCTCCTCCTCTTCCTCTTCCTCCTCCACCTTGTCTTTTCTCTCTGCTGCTTCATCTGTCCTCCTCCTCCTCCTCCTCCTCCTCCTCCTCCTCCTCACGTCACTCTTCCTTCACTCTGAAAGATTCATGACTGTTCCTGTTTCCTTCTTCTCCTCCCTCCCTCCCCACCTCCCCATCTTCTCTCCTTCCCCCTCCCCCTCCCTTGCCACCTCCTCCTCCCCCTCCCTTCCAACCTCCCCTTCTTCTCTCCTTTCCCCTTCCCCTTCCTCAGCTTATCTTCCTCCCTCCATTCTTCACTCTTCCCTCCCCCTGTCTTTCCCCTCTCTTCCCTTTCCTGTCTGTCTGTCTGTCTCTCTCTCTCTCTCTCTCTCTCTCTCTCTCTCTCTTCTCTTCCTCTCTCTCTCTCTCTCTCTCTCTCTCTCTCTCTCTCTCTCTCTCTCTCTCTCTCTCTCTCTCTCTCTCTCTCTCTCTCTCTCTCTCAACCTACTTCCAGCAACTGACCTGCAGGAGAGAGAGAGAGAGAGAGAGAGGTGACATTCGCCGCCGTGTGGAGGTCCTTCCATTGATCCCGTGACGTCACTACCTCACCCCTGCATTATCCCTCTTCTGCCTCACCCTGCCTCACCTAATTCTCTCTGCCTCATCTTCTTTAGCCCTTGCCTTCCCCTGCCTGACCCATTCATCTCTTGCCTTCCCCTGCCTCATCCATTCGTCTCCTGCCTTCCCCTGCCTCACCCATTCGTCCCCTGCCTTCCTCCTGCCTCATCCGTCAACCCTTTCCTCTTGCTTCAGCCTCACCCTGCCTCACTTACTCATCTTCTCACCCTCTCTGACCCCTGCCTCACCCTTGGATCATACTATTATATATACCTCTGCCTTACCCCTGCCTAAACCATGCGTCCCAAACCTCTCCTTGCCTGCCCTGTCTCACCCGTCTTATGGTATTCCTGCCTTCCCCTGCCTCATCGATTGTCTCTGCCTCACCTCATCTTTTTCTCACCTTGCTCACTTCTTAATCCTGCCTTACCCTCTCTTACCTCAGCCTTCTCCTGCTCATCTCTGCCTAACCCAACTTATCTTTCTCTCTCTACCTACCCTGCCTCCCAGTCTCCTCTTACTATCCCTGCCTCACCGTCTTTCACAAATCTTTCTACCTAACCCTGCCTAACTCTTGCCTATCCCAAACCTCTACCTAACCCTGCCTAACTCTTGCCCCTCCCAAACCTTTTTACTAGCCCTGCCTAACTCCTGCTTCTCCCAAGCCTCTCTACCTAACCTTGCCTAAGTTCTGCCTCTCCCAAGCTTCTGTACCTAACCCTGCATCTCCCAAGCCTCTCTGCCTAACCCTGCCCCGCCTTTTCTTGCCTCTTCGTACCCAAAACCTCATCCTTTCTTTAGCCTAACCTCACTCACGTCCCAATCCTACCTCACCTTGCTACACCAGTGTCTCGCCCTTGCCTAATCCCTGCCTCACCCCTGCCTAAATCTTGCCTCCTTCCTAAGCCCTAGGTCACCCCTGCCTAGTCATGCCTCACTCTACCTAACTCTGACCCTGCCTTACCCTCTCTCACCCTGCCTAATGCAACGTCACACTCCCACATCCCTGCCTCACCCTGCCTAATTCTGCGTCACCTTCTCACATCCCTGCCTTATCCTGCCTCACCGTCCTGCCTGACCTCACTGCCTTGACCCGTTTTCCTTCTCTCTCCTGGCCTACATCTGCCTACCTACTTGCCAAGGGGGGAAATTTATGGGAAGCTGCCTAGCCTATGTTTTTTCCCCTGTACTTATTTCCCTGAGGCTTTTCTTGTCACCACTTGGACACTAATACCCACCGCCCATGATTGTTTCCCTTATTTTTTCCCTATACTCCTTTCCCTGATGCTGTTCTGGCTCACGTGCAACAGATGGCGCCACACAGCATCCCCTGTCACCACTTTGGCACTCATACCCACCGTCCATACTGAATCCGTGCTGGGGCTGACTCATTTATGGTGTGATGGTATTAGGAAAGCCAAATCTCCCCAAATAATTTCCAGCCTTAGTGTGGGATCGAAATAGCGTTCGTTTGGACAGCCGCCCACTGATCCACCCA
>NC_137026.1:35145807-35160807 GCF_032717465.1 Coenobita brevimanus
TTTGCCATTTTCCTATCAATCTATCTATCTATCTACTTGTTATACTTTTTCCATTTTATCACTATCTATCTATTATCTATCAGTCTATCTTTTTACCATCTATCACTCTATCTATTATACTTTTTTCCCATTTTCTATCTCAAAGGCCATTAACCAAAATTTTTCTCTCTCCCTCAGGTTGGTCCCGTCAGTCTCTCGGATGGATGAGGAGCTTTCTTGGCTCTCCAATGGTGAGCTTGGGCTTGGGGTGAGAGGGCTTGGGTGGGTTGGGCTTGAGGTAAGAGGGATTGGGGTTAGAGGGCTTGGGTGGGTTGAGGTTGGGTTGTGGTAATAGAAATAGGGGGAGGAATTGATTAGGAGACTGGGTTGGGGTTGAGGTTGGGGTTAGAGGGCTTGGGTGGGTTGGGTTGGGGTTGGGGTTGGGGTTAGAGGGCTTGGGTGGGTTGGGTTGAGGTTGAGGTTGGGGTTAGAGGGCTTGGGTGGGTTGGGTTGGGGTTGAGGTTGGGGTTAGAGGGCTTGGGTGGGTTGGGTTGGGGTTAGAGGGCTTGGGTGGGTTGGGGTTGGGGTTGTAATAGAGTGGGAAGGAGTCAGGTGGGTTGGTTAGGTTGAAGACAAAGAAATGGGGTGAGGAATTGATAAGGAGAGTGGGTTGGGGTTGGGCTTGGGGTTTGAGGGTAGGGTGGGTTGGGGTTGGATTGTGGTGATAGAAATAGTGTATGGAAGGATTGAGGTGGGTTGGGTTTGGCTTGGGGTTTGAGGGTAGGGTGGGTTGGGGTTGGGTCGTGGTAATAGAAATAGTGTATGGAAGGATTCGGGTGGGTTGGTTGGGTTGAGGAATTGGGGTGAGGAATTGAGTGGGAGAGTCGGATTAGGTTGGGGTTGGGTTTAAGGTTAGAGTAGAATATGTTGGGTTGAAGAGAGAGAACTAGGGCACGAGAATGGGTTAGTTTGAGGTGGGTTGGGGTTGGGTTGAGGGTAGAGGAGGCAGGAGGGCTTGGGTGGGGATGGGTTGAGGACATAGGATAGAAGAGTTAGTTGGGTTGAGTGTAGAGGAGTTTGGCAGGTGGGACTGGGTGGGGTGGGTTGGGTTTGAAGGAACAGGGTAGGAGGGAATGGGTTAGGTTAGGTTGAAGTTAGGTTTGTGTTAGGCTAGGTCAAGTTGAATGAAGCTAGGTCAGGCTGGGTTAAATTGGGTCACTCTTGCTTTGATGTAAGTTACCGTAGAGGATGCGGGTTCAGTTGAATTATTGCTGACTAAATCTGATTGTCAGGAAATATTTGTAGACTAGCAGTGTACGACTATTATTATTATTACTATTATTATTATTATTATTATTACTACTACTACTACTACTACTACTACTACTACTACTACTACTACCGGTACTATTATTACTGCTACTACTACGGTATTACTACTGCTGCTGCTACCATTAATGTTATTATTATTATTATTGTTATTATTATTATTATTATTATTATTGGCGACTTTTTTAGTGTGTAATTTTAATGTTCTATACTCTTAACTTCCAACTATACTCCTTTTACTTTGACTTGGCCTAAAATTACCATCTCTCCAACTTGAAAGCTGAATTGTAACAAGAGATTAACACTGGAATATGGTGCTAGTCACGAAGAAGTGCTATGGAAAGGAGGTAGGGCCGTAGTATCGTCTTTTTCTGCCACCGAGCTACGCGAAACTGCAAAAGGACGAAAATCTGGACCAAGTTAAGATGAAAGGGCCATAGGCAAATATTTCCGAGTCTCCTTGGTTGCTAGTGTGTTTAAGTTATTTGGAGACGTATTGAGGCCGAGAGAGAGAGACCCTTCCTATGTATTTGTATTGGACCTTTGTTTCTTTGTTTATATATCCTCCCCTTCCTCTTCTCCTCTCCTCTCCTCTCCTCTCCATCCGTGTTCTTTTCACCTCTTCTCTTCGCCTCTCCTCTTCTCTCCTCTCCTATCCTATCCTCATCTCTCCTCTCCTCTCCTTCCATGTTCTCTTCTCCTCTTTTCTCCTCTTCTCACTTCTCTCATCTTTTCCCTTCTCACTCCTCTTCTCCTCTCCTCTCCTCTCCTCTCCCCTTCCCTTTCCTTTCCTTCCCTTCCAAATCATTACATTCCAGTCTTCTCTTCCCCTCCCCTCCTTTCCCCTCCCCCTCCCCTTTCATCCATCCCCTTTCCCCTCCATCCACTTTAAATTCTACCCTTCCTTTCCCTCCCCTCCCCTCCCCTTCCTCCCTCCCTCCCTCCCTCCCTCCCTCCCTCCCTCCCTCCTCTTTCCCTTCTCCCCTTTCCCTTCCCCTCCCCTCCCCTCCCCATTTCCAATACTCCGTTTGGGCGGGGTGGGTAGGGATCGGGCGCCTGTCTTCCGTACGAATTGAAGAGGGGAAGGGGAAGGAAATGGGAGGGAAGCAAGGAAGGGAGGGAAGGACATGGAAGAGATGGAAGGAGACAAAAGGGAAAAAACGAAGAGAAGAGGAAAGGGAGGGGAAGTGAAGGGAAGTATGGAATGATTGAGATGGAAATGAAGGAAAGGGAAACTAGAAAAGGAAAATGAAGGGAAGGGAAGGAAGGAAAACTGGAAAAGGGAAGGAGGTGAAAAATGAGGGAAAAGTAAGAGGAAGAAGAGGAGAGGAGAGGTAGTGATGTGTGTGACTTGAAAAATGTACATGCAGTTTGGTTGGAGGTGATTGGGTGGTGGTGGTGGTGGTGGTGGTAGTTGTGGTGGTGGTGGTGGTTGTGGTTGTTTTTGATGTTGTAATGGTGGTGTTTGTTTTGGTGGTGATTGTGGTTGTGGTAGATGTTGTGGTGGTGGTAGGAGAGAGAGAGAGAAAGAACGAGAGAGAGAGAGAGCCTATGCCGCATGGACTACAGATCAATAAGGTCCAATGTTGCTCGCTCTCATTCCCCCCCTTTCCTCTCTCTCTCTCCTTCCTTCTCTCCCTGTATCCTGCCTCTTCTTCATTCTTTCCCTCTTCTCCCTCCCTCCCCTCAACTTTCCCTCCCTTTCCTACCCTCCTTCCATTTTTCTCCTCCCCTCCAGTACTCCCAGCTTTTCTTCAAATTCTCAAGTCTTCCCCCCCCCTCTCTCTCTCTCTCTCTCTCTCACACACACACACACACACACACACACACACACGGTAGAGAGGTGGGCTGCGGTCCTACCGGACCCAGGTTCAGATCCCAACTGGGGCAGGGAACAGTTTAAGGATTTGAATTTCATGTAAAGCAGACGTTACCGATCTACCAGAAGACCCGCCGATATGTCGTAAAAACACCTCCGCTAATACCAATACACCAGTCCTGTATAAGACAGCCCTAGCATGTATTCAGTATGGACGGTGGGTGTTAGCGCCGAAGTGGTGACATGTAGAGGTGTATGATGTGTAGGAGGACTACTGGGCCTTGAGAGCAGGCTGTGAAGCCTATGCCCAGAGTCGAGCACACACACACACACACACACACACACACACACACACACACACACACACACACACACACACACACACACACCGCGTACCGTATGACCTCCCTTGGCCTCTCCCCAAAACCCGCGCCCCAGTACACTCCTGACCCAGTATAAGCCACCTCGGTGTTGAAAGTTTGCTATCCTTGTCATATTAATTTCCTCCATATCATCCTGTTTCCTCCACTCTTCCTCCTTACTACCCCCCCCCCTCTCTCTCTCTCTTTCTCTCTCAGGCTGAATAAAATCGTCTGTAAGTAGCAAGAATATGAGAGAGAGAGAGAGAGAATTATATTTGTGTATGCTACTCAAATACCGTAAATTATAGCTGCAAGAGAGAGAGAGAGAGAGAGAGAGAGAGAGAGAGAGAGAGAGAGAAAGTGAAAGAGAGCGTTGCTTGATCACAAAAAATGAAACACACACACACACACACACACACTCACACACACACAGATTGAACGTGGAAAACAGAACGATAACAATAGGGGGAAAAAAAATATGGATGTTTGTATAGGATAAAGGGTTATGTGACGCAGGGGAGAGAGAGAGAGAGAGAGAGATGAAGTATGTGTATGCATGTGTGTGTTCAGTATTTGCATATATGTGATAAAGAGAGGTAGATTGATTAAGTACGCGTATGTGTGTGTGTGTGTGTGAGAGAGAGGAAGTATGTGTATGCATGTGTGTGTTTAGTATGTGCGTATGTGATAAACAGAGAGAGAGATTGCTTAAGTACGTGTGTGTGTGTGTGTGTGTGTTTGTGTGTGTGTGTGTGAGAGAGAGAGAGATTATGTATGTATGCATGTGTGTGTTTAGTATGTGCGTATGTGATAAACAGAGAGAGAGATTGCTTAAGTACGTGTGTGTGTGTGAGAGAGAGAGAGATTATGTATGTATGCATATGTGTGTATGTGTTTAGTATGTGCATATATGTGATAAACAGAGGTTGCTTTAAGTACGTGTGTGTGTGTGTGTGTGTGTGTGTGAGAGAGAGAGAGAGAGAGAGAGATTTAATAAGCAATAAAATGGAAAGGATACGAGCCGAATATAAGTAAGGAATATCATATAGAAAGGAAAACAGGAATTATAAATAGAAGGGGGGGTTTGTGCAAGAAATACCTGTGTGGATTAAACGAGGCTGGAAAAGGAGGAGGAAAGCTGGTGAGAAAGAGGAGGAGGTGAGGGAGAGAGAAAGAAATAAAGGTGAGAGAGAGAAGAGGAAAAGGGGAGAGACAAAAGAGAAGAAAATGTAAGGAAGAAAGAAGGGTGAGAGAGAGAGAGAGAGAGACGGAAGAAAGAGGAGACGTGATTGTAGATAGATGGATAGATAGACGGGTAAGTAGGGGGAGAGAGAGAGAGGAGAGTTGTTAAGAGGCAGGAATGCGTCTCCTTGGTTACTAAACTTTATGGTGGACGGTAACATGGAGACGATCGGCTTGTGGTAACCCCTTCCGAAATTACGGCGTTTGGCGATAGATATATAGACAAGTATACACCGATTGGACAGGTGGATAGATAGATAGTTAGATATACATTAGATAGATATACGGCAAGGTATTAGGTAATTTGGTTTAGATAATTATAGATAAATAGCTATACGGCAAAGTATTAGGTAATTTGGTTAAGATAGATAATTAGATAGATAAATAGATATATGTCTAGGTATGAGGTAATTTGGTTAAGACAGATAAAATAAATAGCCATATGTCTAGGTATTAGGTAATTTGGTTACCCACAAAACATCCCATCTGTTCTTCCAGCTGGTCTTGTTAGCCAGCTGTCAGTCAGTAACAAATCGGGATTATAAAAGCCCTTAAAACTTTACAAATCTAATGTGTTGTACTGGCGCGTGTTGCGGTGTTAAGGGGAGGGTGTGCGGCCCCCTGAGGGGCGGGGTGAGGGCGGTGGGGGCGTGGCTCAACACGCTTCTGTGGCTGATAGCCACACTCTTCACCTCCGCCAGCTGGTGGCTCCTGACCACCAGCTGGCTCCAGCAGCTGGAGCACCGGATGGTGCCCGCGCCCAGCCTGGGGTGGTGGGCCAGGGTGTTGGGCCGGCAACAGCTGGACCCCTGTAGGGTGCTCCAGGGGTCCAGCTTCCCCCACCTCCTGGCCGCCAACCTCACCTGCCGCCTGAGCCAGGCTGGGTGGAGCCACCTGGCGGCCTGCCTGGCCCCCTACGGGGCGTTAGTACTCTGCGTATCGGTGGTGGCGATGGCCGTGGCGGCCTGTAGGTGGCGCCAACGGGGCTGCGCCCCCACACGCCCCCCGGCGCCCCATGACCTGGTGTGGGACGAGGATTGTGTCATTACGATGCACCCCATCATCAGGCCCCCACCCGGCCCATCCTCGCCCCCCATCCCCACCTTCACGGTGACTTACTCAGACTCGTCCTTGACTGACTCAGACGACGAGTCGCTCCTGACCGCCCCGTTCACCACCGGAACGTTTTCCTTTGATCCTGTGTCGTTTACGCCATTCACCCTCACCCCGTCACCCCGCACTGACACACCCCTCTGTCCCACCTCATATTGAAGAGTTTATACACCCCTTCACCCCACACCCAAGCCCCACACTCCTTCACCCCACACCCACAAGCCCCACACCCCTTCACCCCACACCCAAGCCCCACACCCCTTCACCCCACACCCCTTCACCCCACACCCACAAGCCCCGCTGTCCCACCTCACGTTAAGGTGTCAACACATCCTACGTCCCTCACTCAGTGAGGCGGAGGTCTCTCCCCCACCTCACTGAGGCGGCTGCCTACCCGTCGCCCTCACCCCTCTATGGGGTGAGGGTCTACCCCTCACCCCTCTAGGGGGGCGGGGGTCTACCCCTCACCCCTCTAGGGGGGTGGGGTCTACCCCTCACCCCCCTAGGGGGGTGGGGGTCTCGCCCTCACCCCTCTAGGGGGGTGAGGGTCTACCCCTCACCCCCCTAGGGGGGTGGGGGTCTCGCCCTCACCCCTCTAGGGGGGTGGGGGTCTCGCCCTCACCCCTCTAGGGGGGTGAGGGTCTACCCCTCACCCCTCTAGGGGGGTGGGGGTCTCGCCCTCACCCCTCTAGGGGGGTGAGGGTCTACCCCTCACCCCTCTAGGGGGGTGGGGGTCTCGCCCTCACCCCTCTAGGGGGGTGAGGGTCTACCCCTCACCCCTCTAGGGGGGTGGGGGTCTCGCCCTCACCCCTCTAGGGGGGTGAGGGTCTACCCCTCACCCCTCTAGGGGGGTGGGGGTCTCGCCCTCACCCCTCTAGGGGGGTGGGGGTCTACCCCTCACCCCTTTATGGGGGTGAGGGTCTCGCCCTCACCCCTCTAGGGGGGTGAGGGTCTACCCCTCACCCCTCTAGGGGGGTGGGGGTCTTGCCCTCACCCCTCTAGGGGGGTGGGGGTCTCGCCCTCACCCCTCTAGGGGGGTGAGGGTCTCGCCCTCACCCCTCTAGGGGGGTGGGGGTCTCGCCCTCACCCCACTTTGGGGTGGGGGTCTCGCCCTCACCCCTCTAGGGGGTGGGGGTCTCGCCCCTCACCCCTCTAGGGGGTGGGGGTGCCCAGCTCCCATCTCATTTGAGATGGGGTTGCTTCCCCACCCCCTTATGGGGTGGGGGGCTCCCACCCCTCTGGGTGGGGGGGTGCACCTCCTCCTACGGAACACTGCCTTGCCGTGGCGGAGGAGCTTGTGCATCCCAGTGATCAGTGGAACTGTACTAGGCAGGTGCAACCATACTAGGCAGGTGCAACCATACTAGGCAGGTACAACCATACTAGGCAGGTGCAACCATACTAGGCAGGTACAACCATACTAGGCAGGTGCAACCATACTAGGCAGGTACAACCATACTAGGCAGGTACAACCATACTAGGCAGGTACAACCATACTAGGCAGGTACAACCATACTAGGCAGGTACAACCATACTAGGCAGGTCCACTCTGAGGGATCAGACTAAAAGTGTTCCACCCCCAGTTAACATGACTTTTTTCTCTCTCTCCTTCTGGATCCGCACATCCCTTCCTATTGTAACAGGCTATAATAATAACAATAACAATAATAACAATAATAACTGGTGGGTGTGGGAGAGAGAGAAGAGGAAGCGAAGGAAAGAAGGCAGAGACGGAACAGGAACTAAAGAGAGAGAGAGAGAGAGACTGGGACGGAAGCCAGGATTTTCCGAAACGCGATCCAAAATTTTGAATGGAGATTTTGGCAGGGTTGACAGTGTTGAGAATTTATGTTGTTTGGGGTACAAAAAATAATTGGGGCAGTCTCTCTCTCTTTCTCTCTCTCTCTCTCTGTGTGCCTGTCTGTTTGTCTATCTTATTTCCCTATGCTCTCTCTCTCTATCTATCTATCAATCTGTCTATCTATCTTTCTCTCTGGAGGGAAGGTGCAAATGAATTGTGTAATCCGAATTTTACCGTCTAGTGAAACATGGCAATCCCTTCCCGTAGAGTTTTTCTGCTTTACATTCGACTCCGTAACACATTTTCTTTGGTTATTTGTTTCACCGATACATGCTCATTTTGTATACGGTATATATATATGATTTTTAATACGGGTCTAAATTTGCCTCATGGATGTAGAAAAGGATAGAGGTGTAGGCAGTATCTAAAATAAATCGCTCAAGAAGAGGTGCTAGGGAAAATGTGTATCTAATTCGGACCCGTATGCCTTTTTGGAACGGTGATGTATTTTATGATTTTTGATGGAAAGGTTGAGAGAGAGAGAGAGAGAGAGAGAGAGAGAGAGAGAACGACGTAAGAGAGCAAAGCAAGGATGAAAAACAGTAACAGAGAGAGAGGGAGAGAGAGAGAGAGAGAGAGGTAACGATATGAGAGCAAGGCAAGGAAAAAAATACAAAGGGAGAGAGAGAGAGAGAGAGAGAGAGAGAAAGGCAAAGAAGAAACAATAACAAAGGAAGAGAGAGAAAGAGAGGGGGGGAAGGGAAAATAATAAGGAAGAGAGAGAGAGTGAGAGAGAGTGTACAAGGACGAAAAGAGTGAGCTAGAAGGACGAAAAGAGAAAGAGAGGAGAAATAGGTCAGTGTGTTGTGGTGTGTGGTAACTGGGACATTGGGGGGACTGAACACTGTGGCGGCAGCATCTAAGTGAGCTCTCTCTCTCTCTCTCTCTCTCTCTCACACACACACACACACACACACACACACACACACACAGTAAATTTAATAACATAATAATAATAATAATAATAATAGTGACGAAACTCCCTAACCCCTTTGAGCTCAGTTGATGGCCAGGTGTAGTCAGATAGGAGGGCTAATTTGACTAGTAACCAAGGAGATTCAACCACAAAACTAATTCCACGCACCACAACAAAAACATACCATTTATAGGAGTCTGTCTCGTCATATAATAGCAATCCGGATATACCAATGGAGTATACTGTGTTATATTCGCCTCTCATATAGATTAGGTTGATAAGGCAGTTCATATTAAGTATATAGAGGGCGGTAATTTCACTTGTCAATTCTTTTCGTGGTGTTAGTGTGGTGAGAAGAGGGGTATGTGAGTGGTGGTGGTTGTGGTGGTGGTGGTAGTAGTAGTAGTAATAAAATAATGATAATGATAATAATAATAATAATAATAATCTTCCTTATCCTCATTATCATCATAATAACAGAGTAATAAGAATAGTAGGTATCGTAGTAGTAGTAGTAGTAGTAATAATAATAGTAATAATAATAATAATAGTAATAATAATAATAAATAATAATGACGATGATGATAGTAGTAGTAGTAGTAGTTATAATAATAAATAGTAGTCGTATTAGTAGTAGTAGTAGTACCAGTAATAATAATAATAATAATAATAACAACAACAACAACAACAACAGTAATTACAGTAGTGATAGCAGTAGTAATAGTAGTTTTATCTCTAAGGAATTGATTGCCTACATATTGTCCTAGCTTCGTGGTATCAGTGTAAAGATAAGGATGGTAGGAAGTGATAAGCCAGAGGTGTAAGTGCAATGACCTAAACCCATTCTATAGTCTTTTCATTTTAATTTAGTAGTAGTAGTAGTAGTAGGGAGAGAGAGAGAGAGAGAGAGAGAGAGAGAGAGAGAACTTGCCCCCACTATAATCCTACAACAACACAACACTGTTTTTTACACACACACACACACACACACACACACATTTAACTGCTTGAAAACATGAATCACACACACACACACACACACACACACACACACACACACACACACACACACACACACACACACACACACACACACACACACACACACTCATTTAACTGCTGAAAAACATGAATCTCACACACACACACACACACACACACACACACACACACACTCATTTAACTGCTGAAAAACATGAATCACACACACACACACACACACACACACACACACACACACACACACACACACACACCGCAATCCCACAGCAGCCCCAGCACAACACTGATTTAGCCACCGCAAAACACTGAGACGAAAAAATGCATTGTTTGTTGATCAGTGGAGAGAGAGAGAGAGAGAGACGGAGGGGGGAGGAGAGTGTGGTTGAATATTTGAGAGATTGAGTGAAATAAACGGGAGAGAGAGAGGGGGGGGAGGGGGGGAGGAACACAAACATGCACATTGATACAAAAAATAATTCGCTTGTTGACCTATGGAGGCAATTTTTGTGTTTTGTTTTTTTTTCGGAAATTTGGAATAAGTTTTTGAAAGAGAGAGAGAGAGAGAGAGAAGACTGAATATATGACGTGAAGAAACGGAATCAGGAGAGAGAGAGAGAGAGAGAGAGAGAGAGAGAGAGGGAGCACATTAAAGTCAGAAATACATCGCTTGTTGATCCGTTTGCTCTATTTTGGATGGGCAAAAATTCGGAAAGATTTTTTTGGTGTGTGTGTATGTGTGTGTGTGTGTGTGTGTGTGCGGAGGAGGGTGTTGGTGTAGGTGTATGGGTGGATGTGTGTGTGTGTGCGTGTGCGGAGGAGGGTGTTGGTGTAGGTGTATGGGTGGATGTGTGTGTATGTGTGTGTGTGTGTTTGCGGAGGAGGGTGTTGGTGTAGGTGTATGGGTGGATGTGTTTGTGTGTGTGTGTGTGCGGAGGAGGGTGTTGGTGTAGGTGTATGGGTGGATGTGTGTGTATGTGTGTGTGTGTGTGTTTGCGGAGGAGGGTGTTGGTGTAGGTGTATGGGTGGACGTGTGTGTGTGTGTGTGTGTGTGTGTGTGTGTGTGTGTGTGTGTGTGTGTGTGTGCGGAGGAGGGTGTTGGTGTAGGTGGATGTGTGTGTGTGTGTGTGCGGAGGAGGGTGTTGGTGTAGGTGTATGGGTGGATGTGTGTGTGTGTGTGTGTGTGTGTGTGTGTGTGTGTGCGGAGGAGGGTGTTGGTGTAGGTGTATGGGTGGATGTGTGTGTGTGTGTGTGTGTGTGCGGAGGAGGGTGTTGGTGTAGGTGTATGGGTGGATGTGTGTGTGTGTGTGTGTGTGTGTTTGCGGAGGAGGGTGTTGGTGTAGGTGTATGGGTGGATGTGTGTGTGTGTGTGTGTGTGCGGAGGAGGGTGTTGGTGTAGGTGTTTGGGTGGTTGTGTGTGTGTGTGTGTGTGTGTGTGTGTGCGGAGGAGGGTGTTGGTGTTGGTGTATGTGTGTGTGTGTGTGTGTGTGCGGAGGAGGGTGTTGGTGTAGGTGTATGGGTGGATGTGTGTGTGTGTGTGTGTGTGTGCGGAGGAGGGTGTTGGTGTAGGTGTATGGGTGGATGTGTGTGTGTGTGTGTGTGTGTGTGCGGAGGAGGGTGTTGGTGTAGGTGTATGGGTGGATGTGTGTGTGTGTGTGTGCGGAGGAGGGTGTTGGTGTAGGTGTATGGGTGGATGTGTGTGTGTGTGTGTGTGCGGAGGAGGGTGTTGGTGTAGGTGTATGGGTGGATGTGTGTGTGTGTGTGTGCGTGTGTGTGTGTGTGCGGAGGAGGAGGGTGTTGGTGTAGGTGTATGGGTGGATGTGTGTGTGTGTGTGTGTGTGTGTGTGTGTGTGTGTGCGTGTGCGGAGGAGGGTGTTGGTGTAGGTGTATGGGTGGATGTGTGTGTGTGTGCGGAGGAGGGTGTTGGTGTAGGTGTATGGGTGGATGTGTGTGTGTGTGTGCGGAGGAGGGTGTTGGTGTAGGTATGTGTGTGAGGGGGGGTGTTGATGTAGGTGTGTGGGTGGGTGTGGGGAGGGAAGGGGAGGAAGAGGGAGGGGAACGGAGGAGGTTCGGAAGGAGGAAGAGGGTAGGAAGGGTTGGAGGAGGCAATAAGAAGGGGAGGGGGGAAGGAGAGGAAGAAAGAGGAGGTGGCCAGGGAAGATTCTAGACCACCAGTTTCTCTCTCTCTCTCTCTCTCTCTCTCTCACACACACACACACACACACACACACACACACACACACACACACACACACACACACACACACACCTGCCCTCTTCCTGTGTCATATAAATCCTTCTAATATGGCCATACTCTTCATAAAACATCTTAAAAAATTACTAACCAACCATACCCAAAAATAAATTGCTAAGGAAGAGGCGCTACGGAGTGTTTTTAATCGACGAGATACGGTCCTAAAATGCTGCTAGAGATCGAGCCTAAATTACAAGATGAGTGAGACAGAGATAACAAACAGGGAATAACATCTTTGTAGGTCATATGCCTTAATTTTTTTCTTCTTTTTATGCAAGGAAGAAGGAACCTAAGGCCAGGAGAGATTAGGCCAATTTTAGCCCAAGTTAAAGTGAATGGAGAAGTACATGGAGCGAGTAATATTGTCTTTGAACAGCTTAGTACATGTAGAGAGTAATGTGCTAATGTAATGATCCCCCTTTTGTAATATTAGTACTCTTTTCATTTTCAATTTCCTGTCCAAAGAGAAGAGATAATTGCCATGAACAATCCTTTGAAATCCATGGCTTTTTTTTTTTTTTTTTTTTTTTTTTTTTTCAACAAATTAATACGCAACATACATTTTTTCACCGTCAGATCTTTTCCCACATTACATTTTTGGGATGGATGGAGTGGAGAGGTGTATGAGAGAGGGGTGGTGTGAGCTGGAAGGAGGGCAGTGAAATGACAGGGCGACGTGGAGGCGATTTGTTTGTGGCCACCCATACTGAAGAACACCTTGAGTACATGGTGTAGATGGAGAGGTTAGTTTTAGGTCAAGAGTAAATACACAGAGTAATATTGTCTTCCTCGAGTAATATTGTCTTTCTGGTCCTCCTCCAGGCAGGGTGAGAGTGCTGGAGTGCTTGGCGCCGTGGCTGTGCATTAGCGCGGCCCGCCCGGTGGGGTCGGTGGGGTCGGGTGCAGCGCGGCAGCAGCAGGAGGGGCAGCAGCAGGCGGGGCAGGGGCAGCAGGGGGGCCCGGGCCAGCAGGGGCAGCAGCAGCAGCAGCAGCAGGGGGAGGCAGGGGGCGGGTGGCTGCGTGACACCAGGACCACCACCACCACCAGGGACCGCCCTCACTCAGCGCCCCTCCCCATCACCACCACCATGGTCAAAACTTTCCAGGTAAACAATACACCTTTATCTCTTTATATATATAATTGTTCTGTGTTCATTTAATATAATCGTCCCTTATCTTTTTTTATATAATTATCTATGATCATTACGTTTTATCTTTTCCACGCCCCTCCCCATCACCACCACCATGGTCAAAACTTTCTAGGTAAACACAACACACAGACCTTTATCTAATTATATATATTATTGTTATATGGTCATTTAATCTCAACACAACATTTTTATTTATTCAGATATATAATTGTTCTGTGTTCATTTAATCACTACGCAACAAATTTATTTCTATACCTAATTTTTCTGCGTTCGTTTAATCACAACACAACACCTTTATTTAGATATATAATTGTTCTGTGTTCATTTAAGCACAACACAACACCTTTATTTAGATATATAATTGTTCTGTGTTCATTTAAGCACAACACAACACCTTTATTTAGATATATAATTGTTCTTTGTTCATTTAAGCACAACATTTTTATTTATGTAGATATATAATTGTTCTGTGTTCATTTAATCATAACACAACATTTATGTATTTAGATATATAATTGTTGTGTTCATTTAATCACAACATTTCTATTTATATAAATATATAATTGTTCTGTGTTTATTTAAGTTTATCTGCCGTTATCCATCGTTCTCAACACTTTCCATTTAAATACACAACACTGCACAACAGCATCTTTTTATCACCATTATTTTTCTTGTTTATATAATTGTCTCTTGATTACGTTTTAACTTTTCCTCGTCCCTCCCCGTCACACCATCATGGTTAAAAATTTTCCAGGTTTAACAACGCAATATTCACCATTTTTTTTAATTATTTATCATTGTTTTTCCTGTATATAATTGTCTTTTTTCATTATCATTGTTTTTCTTGCATATAATTGTCCTTTTTATCATTATTTATCGTTGTTTTTCTTGTATATTATTGTCTTTTTGTGTTCATTCAGTTTTACCTTCCACTCCCCATCACTATCACCATCAATCAAAACCCTTACAGGCATGGCACCATAATTACACCCCTCCCCTCTCCACATGCACCATAACACCATCTCTTTCTCTCTCTCTCTCTCTCTCTCTCTCTCTCTGCACCATAACACCATTTCCTTCTCTTTGCACCATAACACCATTTCCTTCTCTCTCTGCACCATAACACCATTTCCTTCTCTCTCTGCACCATAACACCATTTCCTTCTCTCTCTGCACCATAACACCATTTCCTTCTCTCTCTCTGCACCATAACACCATTTCCTTCTCTCTCTGCACCATAACACCATTTCCTTCTCTCTCTGCACCATAACACCATTTCCTTCTCTGCACCATAACACCATTTCCTTCTCTTTACACCATAACACCATTTCCTTCTCTCTCTCTGCACCATAACACCATTTCCTTCTCTCTCTGCACCATAACACCATTTCCTTCTCTCTCTCTGCACCATAACACCATTTCCTTCTCTCTCTCTGCACCATAACGCCATTTCCTTCTCTCTGTCTGCACCATAACACCATTTCCTTCTCTTTCTGCACCATAACACCATTTCCTTCTCTTTCTCTGCACCATAACACCATTTCCTTCTCTCTGCACCATAACACCATTTCCTTCTCTCTCTCTGCACCATAACACCATTTCCTTCTCTCTCTGCACCATAACACCATTTCCTTCTCTCTCTGCACCATAACACCATTTCCTTCTCTCTCTGCACCATAACACCATTTCCTTCTCTCTCTCTCTGCACCATAACACCATTTCCTTCTCTCTCTCTGCACCATAACACCATTTCCTTCTCTCTCTCTGCACCATAACACCATTTCCTTCTCTCTCTCTGCACCATAACACCATTTCCTTCTCTCTCTGCACCATAACACCATCTCCTTCTCTCTCTCTCTCTCTGCACCATAACACCATTTCCTTCCCTCTCTCTCTCTGCACCATAACACCATTTCCTCCTCTCTCTCTCTGCACCATAACACCATTTCCTTCTCTCTCTCTCTCTCTCTGCACC
>NC_137026.1:35165807-35305807 GCF_032717465.1 Coenobita brevimanus
TGGCCTAAAACTATAGCGGAGAGATGCGAACATGAGGCTAGTCACGAAGAAGTGCTGTGGGAAGGACGTAGAGCCGTAGCATTCTTCCTGCCACTGAGCTACGTGAAATAAGCTGCAAAAGGACGAAACTCAGGGTCAAGTTAGAGTGTGTGTGTGTGTGTGTGTGTGTACCATTCAAAGCATCATAAAGCTAAAAATATCCTCGGTGTGAAGGGGTAATGCAGGCTATGGCCCGTATTCTTGTCGGCTAAGGAAGCTCCCTAACAACTATTCCTAAGCGATTTATTTTCCCTATTACAGTACCTTCATCTGATACATCCTTCCAACATCGGTATACTCTGCCTAAACAACGTACAAAAGAACATCGAGGAAGCTCCCGAACACCCCTTCCTAAGCGACTTATTTTGCTTTTACACCTTCCCGACCTCCGTGTTACATAAATCCTTCCAATATCGCCAAACTGCATAAATGACGTAAGGATATTATATAGGCAGCTGTCTCAAAAAAATAATTCGCCAAGGAAGAGGTGTTAGGGAGCTTCCGTAACCGACGAGAATACAAGCCTTTTATCTAATCCATGTAGTTTGAAAAATTGAAACTGAATAAAATCGTCCGTTAGCAAAAATTACAAATGCGTGTTTGGGTTAGTAAATCCCCCAATACAGAATTTAACTAAGGCTGTATCTAACCCCACCAGCTCGAAAATCTGCCAGGTAATCCATCTGGTTCGAAAATTATCCTAAGCTGAATAAAATCGTCTGCTAGCAAGAATTATAAATGGCGTGTATGGGTCAGTAAATCCCCCTAGGACAGGGTTTAACGAAGGCTAACCACACCAGTTCGAAAATCTGGGCTAAGTCCCCAGCTAGAAGGAAGAATAAATCCCTCTTTCAGTGTGTCAGTCCTGGGAGAGATTTTACCAAAGCCCTTCAGTATCTACGCAGTATGAGGCAACACGTATACACCCTCCCCGGGGATGTGACCACTGCAGCGGCATTGACCGTTTTATGAGGTTTAAATTCTAGTTCTGGTTGCTACATGGAACTAATTGAGCTGCTGGACTAATTCTGGTGATTAAGAGATGAGCAGGATTGGGGATAGTTATGATTTTGTTTCACTTTTGAAATCCCGTTGGCCCGCGGACGTAACGATCAGGGTTGATATGTATAAAGTTGCCTAAGCATACATTGTTTATAAGACTTCCTTTATATACGTTTGTCTTTACTTATACACCTGCTAAATACTGAACAAACAAACACTGTTGATTATCAAAGTGGAAAATATGACCAGAGCAAACCGTACTTGATTATAATTAGCATACGGAGATCTCTTTATGGTCAAAATTGGTTAAGATCATCTGTGAATCTTGCCCAACTCCTCTGGCAGCGCGGTGGTTGCCATGGTTACCGCGCTCATACCGTACCTCAGTGCCACAAGGTCATCGTACACGTGTTTTCCCATAAAATTTTGAAAAGATAAAAACATTGGAGGCTCTCTGCATATACCACAACATTTCCCCATGCCTACCGTTTCCTCCCTGAATTTCAAAAGCGCGCGGGCTCTCTCTCCCTCTCGCTCTCTCACCCTTTGTTTATACGAGTTGACATTTAACGGACGACTTCGCCACAACTGCGCATTCCTTTCGCCAGTTCAGCTTCAAGTCACGTAGAAGTAGAGGGAAATTCTGGCGAGGGCGAATAATTTACGTAGCCGAAGGGGGGCCTCATTATACCGGGAATTAGAACGTTTATATAATGCAATCAGGGCCAAGCCGGAGGGGGAAGGGGTAGGAGATTTTATCTTCTGATCTGTTAGGTGAAATTTGTATAGAAGGTAACGAAGTAATTGCAGCGTTATTGACCTGGAAATTAGGTGACGTTGATAAGGAAACAGGTTACTTGTAGGTATTTGCGACGCAGTGACCTTCTGACCTATTTCACCTTAGTCCCGGTGACCTATTTTCCGGACCCAACGATGCGCCAGTGACTTATTTTCCACAGGGACTGGGGAAGATCTGTAAGACGGACAACGGAAGGGGAATCCAGGATCTTTCCGTGTATCTTTTTCTACTTGGGGGAAAACTGATTACGTAAAGATGCAGGTCGTTTGTGATTGGAGGACCGGAGGTTAAGGAAGCTCCCAAGCACCTGTTCTTCAGCGATTTATTTAAGGGTGTGGATGTTAATATTTGTGCGTTCTTTCTGCTGAGTAGGGAGACACCGGGAGGATTTATGTAACACAGAAGAGGACAGTAAGGCGTAATAAACAAATAAACAGCGTAGGGGAAAGGATTTATGTAACACGAGGACAGTAAGCCGCAATAAACAAAATAAACCTCGTAGGAAAAGACGTTACACCAACGAGAATACGAGGCTGTCTGTGGGGGAAACGACTAGTACTAAAGATTTAACCAACAGGTGTGAGAAAAAGCATACGAAAGATGAAGGCTTTCCCGCGCCCACCACACCCCCTGTAGAGGCAGGAAAATAATAGAAGAACGACATGGTTATCGGAATGCGAAAAAACAAAAAAAAACAAATCTAGTTCCCTGTTTTCCGGTTCATGTAGTTTGGCTATTATTATTATTATTATTATTATTATTATTATTATTAGGTGAATGATATTGAATGGAGGGGGGAGGGTCATGCAGTGTGGGGGTGGAGTCATGCAGGGTGGGGATGTGGTCATGCAGTGTGGGGGTGGGGTCATGCAGTGTAGGGGTGGAGTCATGCAGTGTGGGGGTGGGGTCATGCAGTGTAGGGGATGGGTCATGCAGTGTGGGGGTGGGGGTCATGTAGTTTAGGGGTGGGGATCATGCAGTGTGGGGGTGGGGTCATGCAGTGTGGGGGTGGGGTCTTGCAGTGTGGGGGTGGAGTCATGCAGTGTAAGGGTAGGGTCATGCAGTGTGGGGGTGGGGTCATGCAGTGTGGGGGTGAGATCTTGCAGTGACGGGGTGGGGTCATGCAATGTGGGGATGGGGTTATGCAATGTGGGGGTGGGGTCATGCAGTGTGGGGGTGGGGTCATGCAGTGTGGGGGTGGGATCAAGCAGTGTGGGAGTAGGATATAACATTTGAAAAGAATTCCATATTTTTCATTTTTAGAGTCCACCATCATTTACATACGTTAAAATAATTTCTCTTTTTACGTATTTCTATATATTGTAAAAGAATGGCAGACTCATTTTTAAATAATTGAATCATGATTTTCGTTTTTGAATAATCTATCATAGCTGTGTGATATATTTTTCCTGTCATGTTAAAAGAATATATATTCCCCTTTTTGATAACGGATGCACAGGTATATTACGTATATTTTGGCGTGTTTTCCTTTTCAAATTTTCATAATCTCCGTGCGATATATTTAATTTCCTGTCATGTTTCATCGACTTTGTTAAATTAAAATGCGTTTAAATTTTGACATTTTAAAATATTCCTTGCTTTTTCTTTTCTTTTTTGTGAAAATTAATGAGTTTATTTGTTTCATTACATTTTAATTTCAGTTTTGTCACATTCTTTATTTCCTTTCACTTTTTCAGTGATTTTAATGTTCAGAATTATCTCTTTAGTTATTTTTACTCTAAGTTAACCCTGATTTTCTTCCTTTTGCTACTGGTTTAATTTTAGTGTTAGAAAAAGACAATTCTCTGGTTCTACATCACATAAGACAATACTGCAGCTTTACATAAAGAAAAGACAATACTACAGCTCTACACCACAGAAAAAGACAATTCTGCAGCTTTACATAAAGAAAAGACAATACAGTACTACGGCTGTACATCACAGAAAGACAGTATTATGGCTGTACATCACAAAAAAGACAATACTATGGCTCTGCAACACAAAAAAGACAATACTATGGCTCTACATCACAAAAAAGACAATACTGCAGCTCTACATCACAAAAAAGACTACTATGGCTCTGCATTACAGAGAAAGACAATACTATGGCTCAGCATCACAGAAAAAGACAATACTGTGGCTCTACATCACACAAAAAGACAATACTACGACTCTACATCACACAAAAAGACAGTACTACGGCACTACATCACACAAAAAGACAATACTACGGCTCTACATCACACAAAAAGACAGTACTACGGCACTGCATCACACAAAAGACAATACTACAGCTCTACATCATAGAGAAATACAGTATTATGGCTCTACATCCTTTCAACAGCACTTCTTCTGATTAGCATCATATTTTAGCAATAAATGATGGATTGGCCAGTTCATCACAAACATGATGGCAGCATTGTTGGAAGTGATTTAGGTGTATTGATGTTTCTCTCTCTCTCTCTCTCTCTCTCTCTCCAAACAAATAGATAGGATAGTGAACCAAAATGCACAGTACATCCAAGTAATGATTTTCTTTTGTTTTCCAGTCCTTTCAAGGCAGCCAGGGGAGAGCGTATCTCTTCAATTCTGTGTAAGTATTGTAAGTAAGGAAGTGTGTAAGTACTGGAAGGAAGTGTAAGTATTGTAAGGAGGTGTGTAAGTATTGGAAGGAAGTGTAAGTATTGGAAGTAAGGAAGTGTAAGTATTGGAAGTAAGGAAGTGTGTAAGTATTGGAAGGAATGTAAGTGTTGTAAGGAAGTGTAAGTACTGTAAGTAAGGAAGTGTAAGTATTGTAAATAAGGAAGTGTAAGTATTGTAAGGAAGTGTATAAATATTGTAAGTAAGGAAGTGTAGGTATTGTAAGTAAGGAAATATGTGTAAGTATTGTAAGTATTTTAAGTCTTTAGTTTAGAAAATATCAAGAAAAAGAAAAACTAATGTAAAAAAAAGAAAAAAGTATGAACCAGTAGTTTCAGGTAGGATTCTCTCTCTCAGTTTGAGTTTTAAACCCATCAGGAATTTCAATATTGTCTTATTTTTTACCCGTATTATCATTATACCATTGTGTTATTCAAAGGAAAGTCATCTGGTCCTGTAAAAATGAGGGATCTTACCATTCATATAAAACAGTCCACATATACAGTATATACAGTACTGTATATATACTTAAAACCAAATTGATGTTGTGGTGGAGAATGTACTTATATTAATGCTGTGTTGCCTTTCAGAGTGAATGTGGGGTGTGGTCCAGCGGAGGAGCGGGTACTTCTGACTGGACTCCATGCTGTGGCGGACATATACTGTGAGTGTTGCAAGACGACACTCGGGTGGAAATATGTAAGTATACCCTTCCTTATCCCATATCGTAGGATCTCTCTCTCTGGACAGTCCTTTACAGTTTGTTTTGTTTGTGCTTCTCTTTTTCCCATTTTCTTTATTTCTGATTCAGTGTTTGGTTAAGGTGTCGCTTGCTGTGTTCTCTTCATTCCTCATTTTGTCTACGATGTGCCTCTCTTTTCCTCTCATCTCTTTATTTCTGATTCAGTCTTTTTATGCTGTGTCCTCTTTATTTCTCATTCTGCTTTTGTTTGGTGTTTCTCCTCAGCTCTGTTCTCTCTGTTTCACATCCCAATTTGTTCGTGTTTCTCTTTTCCTCTGGTCTGTTTTTTGTTCTGGCATTTGTTTGTACTGTATTTCTCTTTTCCTGTTTTTTTTATTTCCCATTTTGTCTTCTGTTTGTGGATCCATGCTGAGATGGAAATTGCACACTTACCCTTCACTGTTCTGTCTATCTATAAGGGGTGGCCACAAACAAATTGCCTCCATGTCACTATGTCCCCCATCATTTCACTGCCCTCCCCCCTCTCTTATATACCTCTCCACTCCCTCCCTCCATCTCATCTGTCCTCTCTCCCTCAGTGTATCTTTTGTTTATGCGTCTATTTTGCTATATTTTCTGTATTTTCCTTTTTTTTTCCCCCCCTGTATGCTCAGATTGTAATACAGTATGTGAGTTTATTCTTCAGTATCCCTCTGTGGCTATATCTTTCCCTGTTTTCTCTGTCTTCCACAATGTCTTTTGTTTGTGCTTTTGTTTAGCTTATGATTTGTTTACCTCTTTGTCTTGTTTGTACTTCTCTTTTGTCCTTCTTTGTCTTCCACACTGTCTTTTGTCTCTTCTTTCATTTTGCTTTGTTCATTTTAATCCATTCTGTCTTTTGTTTGTTCTATTGTTTGCGCTGTTCTTTGTTTTCCATACTCTCTTGTATGTACTTCTGTTTTTGATCAGTTCTTTGTCTTCCTCACTTTTGTTTTGTCCTTTCTCAGAGTAAAACTTGTCACTCTGCCCCACACTGTCCTATGTAACTTTATCTTACTTTCTCTTCCCTGTTATTTGCAGTGTGTCTTCATTTTTGCTTCTGTTTTTCTTCATTCTTTCTCGTCCTATCCCTCTCATGTGGTTCTGGCTAGTATGATGGAAAAACACAAGCCTGCCCTATCCTGTGGTATTTGCTGGTGTCTCACGTTTTATCCTTTTTTCTTTTTATGCAGCATGTTTTTCATTTTTGCCTCTGTTTTTCTGGCATTTTTTTCTTTACCATTTTCCATTAGATCCTCTCTCAAAAGGAAAAATTTTACTCAGCATTACTCCATTATATGTAGCATTGACTCTCTCTATTCAGTTGTTCTCCAGTGCTGTTTTAATTTGGCCAGGTCTTCCATTCTGTTCTTTGTCTTTCATCATGCCTGTTGTTTGTGCCTTGCCTCCCTTCACTCTTTGTCTGCTTCCCTTCCTACTCACCCTTCCCTCTCTCTGTGCCACGCATCTCTTTACCTGCCTCCCGTCTCACTCTCTCTACTCTCCTTCCTTCTCTTTCTCTACCTGTCTACATTCCTCCCTCTCTCCCTGCCTCACTTCCCTCTCTTCCATCCCCATCCTTCTTTCTTCCTTTCTTCCTTCCCTCTCCCTGCTTCCCTTCTCACTCTCCTTTTGTCTTCCTGCCTTCTCTCTGTTCCTCATTTCCATCTCTCTCTGCCTCCCTTCCCTCCCTTCCTACCTCCCTTCTGTTTGTCTGTACCTGCTTACTTTCCTCTCTCCCTCTCTGCTTCCCTCCCTTCTCCCTGCTTCCCTTCTCTTTCTCATAAGTCTTTACATTCCTGCCTAGTGCTGGAAAGGGATGCCCTCATGTGGTGGCACTGATATAACCTGGGAACTCAGCTACCTGGTTATGCAGTACAGGTGTCCCACAACTACTTGCCTATCCCCCAAAAGGAGGATGGTGGACTGCTGGAGAAGGATCGTTTAAGCCTGCAGTTCACTAGTTGCACGTTTCAGATGAGCCTGGCGTTTCAGCTACTACTACTACTACTGCTACTACTACTACCACCACTACCACTACTACTGCTACTATTACAACATTTCTTTTATATTCACTGTTTATGTATTTACTTTTATCAAACACTGAGATGAAAATACCGGCACTCTTATTATCTCCTCTGTCTCACTCTCTGCTTTCATTTTCACACTGTTTTGGATCCTGCCTGGTAGACAAACGTCCCCCAACCCCCTCCCTATCCCCTGAAAGAAGGATGGTGGACAGCAGGAGAGGGGCAAGTTCAGTCTGCAGTCCACCAGGTTCACATAATAGTAGTGTTTATTGCACAGATGTTGATGATGGTAGGTCAATCCAGGAATCTTTTTTCATGGAAGTGTACTCAGTAAGTAGTCATCATAAACTTGCCTTGTGTAACTTTTTTATCTTGCAATGACTGGAAGTAGAGAAAATTGCCCATTTCATTTTCATTTCTGTTTATAAAGCTGATTTTGCCGGTCTCGGTTTACAGTACTAGTTGTGTGAAAAGAGTCGTACCATTCTGCAAAATGTTACTGATAAATTGGTCTGCTACTTTACTGAGTATTGTGTGGATGAAGATGGTGACAATAACTGTATGGTGTATCGTTAGGTGACCAAGGCCGACGCATGCAAGCATGTTGGAGCCTTCAAAAATTAAATGAAAAACGAAACGATATGATCTTCAGGAGACTGTTTAAATACACATATACTAGTTTGCAGTGGTGTATATAGATTCTTCTGTTGATAAGACGATGATGATGATAATGATTAGCGCATTCATTTCCAGGAGTCTAATTATCATGTATACTGATTATTTTATTGTTGTTGGTGATGACTGAATACTGTGCATATTTTCAAGAAGACTATTTTATGCCTAAATGTTAATTATTATTTTGGTGATGTGTACAGGTGTTAGGGAGGGATGCCTTCATGTGATGGCACTGATTATGTCTGGGTAGATTCACTGCCTGGGTATACAAATATCTCAGTACCTTCCCTGTTCCCCAAAAGGATGATGGTGGACTCTGGGAGAAAGACAGCTTCAGCTTTCTGTCAACTGAGCCTTGGGCCACAACAACAACATAATGTGTACTGTATGTATTTTTAGGAGCCTGTTTTACTCAGTATGTATTGCACTATAGTCACGGCGCACGACTCTGAGGTTGTCATTGTCATACCTTGGCATCCTACCATTGAAAAGTGCGTCCGATTTCGTATCATACACGAATCATATCATTGTGCACAAATATATTATTCACGAATATTACTATACATGAACATATACCCAAAATCACAGGTGTCTCATACATGAAATCAGACGCACTTCTGAATGATAGATCGTCAGAGCATGATAATAACAACATCAGAGTCGCACGCCGCAACTATAATGAGGATGAAGATGTTGACGATGATGATGAGGAGGAGACTGTAAATGATAAGGCTGATGAGGATAAGGAAGAGGAGGATGGTGGTGGTGGTGATTAAGATGAGGATGTTAATGATAAGTTTGATGATGAGGAGGATAAAGAGTACTAACTATTTTCTGTCTTTGCAGGAGCACGCGTTTGAGTCAAGTCAGAAGTACAAGGAGGGGAAGTACATTATCGAGCTGGCGCACATGATCAAGGACAATGGGTGGGACTGAGAGTGGCTTCCCGGTGGCCAGCCTAGCATTATTGTGCCGCTGTGACCACCTCTGTGATGGCCGCACCCTCCATACCCCCATACCCCCTCCCTGGACCCCTCTCCACCCTCCTTGGCCAACCCTCAACTCCCATCCTCCCTAGTCCACTCGTCGATCCTATCCTTCCAGTTCCATTCTCCCAGAGCATTCATGTCTTGCATCTTGTAATATTCACCCTTTTAGTGCCTCCCTCCCCACTCCCCATTACCCTTTTCAACCCTCCCATTGTATTTTCTGTTGCCCAAATTCTTCTCATCATAATATTGGCATTTTCCTCCCTCCTCCATTCCCTTCGCACCCCTTTTCCCCGTTGCCTTCCTGTCAACCATATCTTTCCCATCTCCCAATTTCTTGTCCTAATATTGGTGCATTCCTCCCTCTTCCACAGACCTTCCATTGACTTGCTATGCTCGTTTCCCCCTCTGCCAAATTCTCCTAGCCCTTCCATCAAAGTTATTCTCTCTTCCCAACTCAACCACTCCCACACCTCCGAGTGGTCCTATTCTCTCCCATCCTCATCCCAAAATTCCATCCATCCCTTTTTATCAATTCAGTCCTCCCACTCCATACTCCCTCTGCCATCACCCTCTCCTTCCCCCCGCCACACACCCCAGCTCCTCCCCTCTCCGTATATGCCCCTCCTCCCTTTCTCTCCCTGTACCGGCCACACAAACTCTCTCCCTTCTTTCTCACCTGACCACTCTAAACCCCCTCTTCCCTCCAGTCTGACATTTCTTAGACGTCTGACTTCCCTTTGATATGATGTCTGTTACAACATCTCTTTCCTGCAGTTTGATATTTCTAGATGCCACACTTTCCTCCTTGCCCTCCACTTCACTCTCACCCCTCCGTTTCCTCTCTCTCTCTACCGGTTATCTGCCCTCCCTCCCGCCCATCTCTCCACCGCAGTGACCAACCACAACTAGTGCAAGTGACTTAGGGTGTGGCATGTGGTTCATTGTGGTAGTGATCTCATTGTAATGTGTAGGAGAAAGAAAAAATTGGAAAAAAAAAAAAAATGAAGTCTGTGCATTTGAAGGCTAAAGTGGAAATGCTACTACTGCTTAGTGGCTTTATAAATAGTGTTTTTTTTATTTGTCATGATCCATTGGACAAAAAAATGGATTCAAGTGCTGCTAGAACTTGTTTATGCTATTTGATTCCAAGGACTCCTCAATCCGGACCCAATTGGACCCACAGGGAGTATGAGCGTGGTGTGCGTGCGGTGGAGGGGTGGTGAGGGGACGAGAGGTGGAAATAAAATGGAGTAATGAGGATATTTAAAACCAGGCAGCACTCGACACCTACAGCACCGCAGTCACCGTAAACTTCACATCGTTTTCGACTGTCTCAGCTTGCCAGGCAGTTTCTAGCCACTCACTCACTCCAGTCAGTCAGTCAGTCAGCTTAGTTCTTGTCCAGTCTCATTGCCCAGTTGTAAAGGGCTCAGTCTGTGAGTAAGAATACAGTTGGTCCTCATTTAAAGTTGTTTTGTTATTGAGTTCTGATGAGTTTAAACGTCCTCTTCACTTAAAGTTGCTTGTTATTCATTGTAAGGGTATTTTGAAGTTAGAGATGAATGTTTTATGTACTTTTAACCCCTCAGTCATGAATCAGAAGTATTTTGCCTGTGCACACATCCAAGACTTTAGGTGAGGTCTGATTGTACGAGCAGTCCTTATTATGTCAGGGTTATGTTCCAAAATATATATCATTTCACATCAGTTGGTACTTATTGGGGTAAATGGTAAAACCTGCATATATGAGTAACAGTGAAACTTTCTTTATTTTTCTAATTGACTGTGAACTTCCCCTGCTATGAAAGGGATAGTCACAGAAGAGTGAGAGAAATATATCTTAAAATAACAAAAACTTTACCTGGCAGTTTTTCTTTAATATGAACTTGACAGAAAAGAAAAATATGACATGATAGAACTCTGTGAGGCAATTATTCCCTAATTCACAACAGACTTGAAGTTGATTTACAGTGAAAACTTTACCAGGTGATTTTTCCTTAAGTTTCCGCGGACTTGAAAGGCAACTTGTTACGAGGGCTGACTGTATCTCTAAACGTGTAGTGAAGTGCTCACCCGAGTCTCCCATCCCTCCAGCATCCATCACTGCTCTTTCCTTCCCACTGGTTCCTCTGTTACCCCCACCACTTCTAACGGGACCACATGTGTGACATGACTGGTGGGGCAATTTGGTCGTTGTCATGGCCGGATGTCGATACGGCCTGTTTTCGTGACGGCTCGGAACTAATTTGACCCACATTGGGATTCTAATAGTGACCCCATTCCTTTCGTTATAAGAAAAGGTATAATTTGTTACAACGGACATCTGTGCTAAGGGGAGAGATGCTACTACGAGCGGCACGAAGGTTTGCCGTGCTAACAGGAGATATGCTACGAAGGGCACAGGCATTCTTTGTGCTAAATGAAGTGTTTTGAAATAGCATGATGCTTTTCTGTGCTGAAGGAAGAAGTGGTACAGATGGCATGATGCTTCTCTGTGCTAAAGGGAGAAATATTAGGAATGGCACACTCCTTGTGCGTGCTAAGAGAAGAAATACTGTAACGAATGTCACCGAAGCTTTGTCATAACCCTGCAAAGCATTGGGTTTACTGGTGATTGTGTCGTCCATGATATATTACTGGTGGTGTGTACGGGGATATGCTGTGATGTGATGATGTGTCTTATTCAATGCCATGCTGTAGGATTGGACAGCTGTTTTTTTTCTTTCTTTCTTTTTTTTTTTGTGTAAGTTAGCCATGTTTTGACTGCTGTATGGATAATGTTCTTTGGATCATTTTCACTCATTTTCTGTACTGTGTATGGATAACATCTTTTCTATAATTTTCAGCCATTTTTGTGATGTGCATGGATATGTTTATTTGGATTAATTTTGGCCATTTTGTGACCTGTTAATGGATAATACTTTTTGGATAATTTTCAGTCATATTCATTACTGTGTATCAGTAAGATATGTTGGATCATTTTCATCTGTTTCATGTATTGTTTTTGGTTAACATGTTTTAAATCAGTTTCTTCCATTTTCTCTACTATGTGTAGATCATGTTTTTTTTAACCTTTTTAATCTATTCTGTGATTTTTGTACAAGTAACCTATTTTTGGATCATTTTCATTGATTTGTGTAATGTGTATTGATAGTGGTTTTTGACTAATTTCACTCGTCATTCAGGTGTACTGTATGTGGACAGTATTTAGACTCATTTTCATCCTTTTTTGTTGTGGAAATGAATGGCTGTTTGGCATTTTACTCATTGTTTTGTTATGTTTTGGATCAGTTACTTGGCAAATTTGAGGATTTTATATATACCATAGTTGGGCAGTAATTTTGGCTAATTTCTCACCACATTGTTATAATCTTGATAATGTTAACCCCTTCACAACAAGAGGTTCTTTCTGGGCATAACTTTTTCATTCTGATATATGATTTTTTACTCTTGCTGTCACCAGGCAGTTTTGTTCAGTTTTAGAGAGACAGTTTGTGGTGAGGGGGTTGATAAAGACGGGTATGAAACTTTTGAATTTGAAAAGTCTATCCAGAGCTGAATAAAATCACATGGAGATCAAAAACTCTCTCCGAAACCAAATGAAATTGTGTGAAGATCAATAAGTGCCTCCAAAATCAAACTAAATCATCAGGTAAAATATAAGCTGAGTAAAATCATGTGGAGATCAAAAATTGTCCCTAAAACTGAATTAAATCATCAGGAGACCAAAAATAAGCTGAGTCTCTCCAAAGCTTAATAAATTGTCTGGAGATAGCAGGAATAAATTAAAAAGTACATCATCAAATTCAAGGGTTTAATGATATTGTCTGGTGGTAACAAGATTGAAGTGTGAAAATCATCGTTGTAGCCGCGGTGTTGGTGGAGAATACTGTATTTCCGATTCTTTAACTACAAAGGGGCGTTCCTCGGTCATATAGATGGGCTTGTGAGTGGCAGGTGATAGAAATGTCATCTTCATTGAGGGGGTAAATGGAGAATATTTATAATGTTTTTCATTGAGATTAGAGAGTACTGTATTTGTAATGTTTTTCACCGAGAATGGAGACTGTTTATAACGTTTTTCACTGGGAATGGAGTTTATTATGTTTTTCATTGAGAAATCCCTCCTAAGCCGTGAAAAAATGGTCTGGGCGTGGGGAGATTGAAACAGGATTGACCCCATCGTACGAAAAGGTTTATTAGAAAAGTATATGAAACTATTTCACCATGAGAGATCCTTAGCCTTGTGAATCCAGGTGTTGTCCTCTCTTAATTACTTTTACTGCCACCCGATGATTTTATTTAACTTAGGAAAGAGCATTGTCACTGAAGGGGTTTATTACAGCCAACTCAAACCCCTCCTGTTTGAAAATTGTACCTTAAGCTGAATTGAATGGTCAGGAGATGGCAAAAAGAAAGTGAAGAAGACATTCCTGGTCTCACTAAGGTATAATTTGTAAGGAGCATTGAGGTGGAAGGAATATTTGTAATTTTCAAGGTACATGGTGGCATTAAATCTGCTTAGGAACTTTAAAAATTAGATGAATGCTGAGAAGGATTTTTTTTCTTTTTTCTTTTTTTTAAACCTGGTTAGGAACTTTTAAAAATTAGATGAATGCTGAGAAGGAAGATTTTTTTTGCGCTTTCCATGTTACTGTATGATGTTGTTGATTCTGCCAAGGAAACGTTAAAAATTACTGGAGTTTGGAAATGGAGGGAGGTTATGTATTTTTTAATATGATGATGGGAAAGATGTGATGATGATGGTGATGGCAAAAGATGATGATGGTGATGATGATGATTGGTGGAGGTGGTGGTGGTGGTGGTGATGGTGAGTTCAAACACTTGGTCTGTCTTGTGCAATGAATGAGTCGTTGAACAGGCAAGCTACCAGTCACTGTATGTGGGGATTCTTAAACTCTTAGTGCTATACTTTAGGTGGTACAGGAGGCATCTTAACACCTCTTTCTTAGTGATTTATTTTGCATATTTCACCTTAGCATTATCTTGTGCTATTTGTCATATTGAACATATTAAAATCAGTACCATGCAAGAGGGAATTGAGGTGTGGTGGATGTTATTAGTATTATTTTTAAAGAGAATATTAAGGTATTGAGATAACGAAGATAAATCACTTGGTGTTTTATTTTGCATATTACACCTTAACGTTTTCTTTTAAGCCATTTATTTATCCTCATTGACGTAGATTGCAGCATGACTAGACTGATAAATGAGGTGTAACATGCAGACTAAATCACTAAGGAAGAGGTGTTAGGGAGTCTCCAAAGCCTCCTAGAGTACGACGCAAATTAGGTTCGTTCGTACACTCAGGTAGGTAGAGTGACATTTTCATCTCCGCTGTGAGAGAGATCCTTCCTTCTGTAAATGAGTTTAGCCGCGTCATTCCAATGATATATTTTTTAGTTTCTTCTTGCTGCCCTTAGATCATTTTATTTAGCTTGGGGAGAAAAGTAAACACAGCTTGCCCTGGTTTCATGACTGGGGTGTATTTTGGAAACCGATAATATAACAAATTAAGTGTTGCATTGGTTGTATAAGTGATAGAAACAGTTGTATAATGAGAAGTTGGTCATCACAGAAATTTTATAAATAAATAACTTAAAGAAAAATCTCTAAAAAACGTATTGTTGATCGTATAAGCAAATTATTGTACACCGAGTAATTGTATAGCGAGTGTAGCAGTTAACTGTCAGGATTCATAAAATACACTGCTAGCTGAATAAAATAACCTGGCATTAGTTTGAATATGATACAGTACTAGATTTATCCCAACCAAGAGAGGGTTGTTGGTCACATTATTAACACTCTAGGCTTCAACACACACTCGTAACTGAATAGAATAATCTGACATTAACTGGAATGGAATGCTAGAGTTACCCTGACCATTGGGGGGATTCGTAGGAGGTGTTTCAACCCCCATCCTTACACCAGGCCGCTTCGAAAATTAATCTGGAGGCAGCAAGAGTGAAGGGAAGAATTTGTCATTGGATTAGTGGGGTTAACAGCGAACTCTTTTTATATTGCCATATTCTGGAAACGTTTATGTTATATAGCTTGTGTGTATAAGTGACTTGCATGCTGACGAGAGCAATTTTGATCAGATTACACCTGTATTTTCATTGGTGTGGGAGATTCTTTAATATATTCCATGGTGACGTTGTGTATATATATATATATATTATTATTATTATTTTTATTTTTATTTTTATTTTTTTTTTTTTATTTTTTTTTTTTTTGAGATCAGAGAAAGGTAGAACAAATATAGGGGAAAAAACTCCATATGCTAGATTACAGGTGTCCTACATTCATGGCCTTTAATATTAAGTTAGTATATTCAGTGGTAACCTAGTAACCAGATGGATGCCAGGTGGTTCAGTGGGTTTAGAGGCTTCAATCTAAGATATTTGGGGGGCATAGTGTTCATTATGCCAGTCAGGAGTAATTGGCCACTTTCCCCTCTAATGATGATGATGATGATGAAGATGATGATAAAGATAATGATGAGGATGAAAAAGATGATGATGAAAAAGGTGATGATGATGAGGATGAAAAAGATGATGATGATGATGAAAAAGGTGATGATGATGATGAAAAAGATGATGATGATAATAAAGAAGGAGATTATGATGATGACGAATATACAAGAGAACATTAAGGTTTGGTAGACAGAATAAACCACCGTGGCATAAGTGCAAAGAATCCCCCCACACCACTGAGAATATACAGCTCTTTTGGCATCCCATTCATAGCATCAGGCGCTTGTAAAAAAAAAAAAGAAAGAGAAAAAAAAAAAAGCCTTGAAATAGTCTCTGCGTAAAGTCTGTGCGTGTAAGCTGTGGCCGACTTTTGATATAACCCAGTACAGTACCTTGTATTAAATTCCCCTCAGTTCTTTGTTAATCACTGCTTGTTTGGATGCCATTGCTTGCCTCACATATTCGCATTTGATTTCACATTCATTGTAGCATAAATTTGGATGACAGAAAGTCCTTGTTGTATGTGCTCTCTTTTTTTATATTCAGTTTTTTTATTTATCAGTTTATTTGTTGGTGTCAGTTCCTCAGTAAATTGCAAAAATATTCCAATATGAAATTTAATACTGACTGAGGAGAGGTGGTGGTGGTGGTTGAATATCCCCTCCTCAAATCTTAAACCCATGGTGATTATCTACCCGAATTGCACTGTCAGTAGGCATAAAATATTAACCAACTATAGTACTAAATGACCCTTTGCACAGTCATTACATGTAAAATATAACTAACTAAAAATAACCATTGCTACCTGTACACCAAGAAACCATTTACCACACTGGGTAGTAATCATATAACCAAATTATGGCACCTGGTGGTTTAGTGGGTAATTAAGTTGCTCCAATCGGATTGAGCCTGTGCAGGTTTATATCCAAGGGATGGTTGGGGTTTATTGCTCATGTAATGCCACTCAGGGATGAGTGAGGTTGGTCACATTCACCTTAAATGTCAAAACCAACTTGCCTAACCACGGGCTCCTATGCTCGTCATGGGGCAACACAGGATTAGATGATGATGCTGATGCTACCTGTGAAATTGATTTGTCATTTCTCATCTTTTAAAAACAGATATGTGGACAAATTTATGATATTTTGAATGCATCCCAGGCATATAACAAGGGCTGGCTGTGTCAAATTAGCTTTCATATTGTCATCATAGCATAAACTCTGAATAAAAGCTGGTGTATCTCTGGTTAAACAGTGACTTGTGTCCACTACCAGATCAGTTTTGACTCGCTGTGTTGGTCCGAGTTGTCTTGCTGTCTCGTATAAGCTCATATTATCTCACTGTCTTGGCTGGAATATTTCATTTTATATATGCAGTACTTCCATGTTTGTAGTCACAGATTTTGTTATTCCATTTTCTATAAAGTCCACAGAATATTACAGAAAACTTGTCCATGAACTTCTGGCTTCTGTGACCCTCTCTTGAATGGATAAAAATTTTTTTTAGTAGCAGAATATAATGATAGTTTTAACGATCATAAGAGAATTAAGGGTGAACATAATGATAGAGGTTCCTGTGACTCACAGCTGAAGAAAAAGTTATTATGAGAGAATTAAAGTCCCAATGCTACATGTAAAGCCTGTACAGTTCGTCTCATTTAGTCAGGGATATGTTTCAGAACATCATTTTGACTTTACCCATAGAAGTCTGAAATTCACTGTAAATTATGGTAGCTACACTCTTCTTTCATTATTATTTTATTATTATTATTACTCATACATTGCCAAAAATTACCATCTCCATCTTGAATGCTGAGTTGGAATAGATTGAAACTAGGTGATGAAATTAGTCACAGAGAAGTGCTATGGAAAATATGAAGCAAGGTAGCATTGTCTCTTTCTTCCACAGAGCTGCATGAAATAAACTGCAAAAGGATGAAAATCTGGGCCAAGTTAGAGTAAAAAGAGTATAGCACATCAGTTTAACAATGAACGGAGGAAGTAAGATTGAGAATTTTTGTGTAATTTTCTGTGGAGTTCATAGCAAAAAAGAACATCAAAATAGGTGACTTCATACAAGGATTCACTTCTTTTCACTGTCCTGGTCTCGGCACATGCATGCTGAAGTTGCCTCTGATGTAGCGTGGGTAAAGATGGAGGCAGAGGGAAGTGTAGTGGAAGGCTTAGAAGTCTGGTATCACTGTGGTCAGGTGGAAGTAAGGGTCTTGATGATAATGGTGGTGGTGGTGGTGATGATAATAATGGTGTGGTGGTGGTGGTGGTGGTTAGTATTTCAGCTACAGGTGGTGGAGTGAGAGGTTAAGAGATTATTTTGTAACATTTTGCCTCCTTCCTTTTTTTAATTGAAGGCAGCAGTGGAAATGTTGATAGTAATTTCTTCAAATCTGCTAACTCCCTTTGCCTCCATTGTTACTTCTGCATCAGTGTGAAATATATTTGTGGAACCTACATGTGCTGGAATTAAGCCCTATTAAACCCTATTAATTTGAGTAAGAGCTGACGTCAGTACCTAGACTTCTTTGTGTGTACTGAACTCATTACATATTTACATCATTTATGCACTGATATCAGTACAGTAATAGTTCTACATTTCATTAAATGTATGCAAATGGTCATAATTGTGTGAAGAGATATTTACTAAAGAGAGATCCCCTCATGGCGATCGTATTTTTTTACACGGCATTCTAGTCTTTCATTCTAACCAATAGTTCCAAAGTGTGCATGTCTCTGCCTTGTGTTATATTACAGTACTAGCTGTTTGTATCATGGTTCATGGGGAATATAGAATTACAAGGGAATGGCGAGAGGCAAAAGCATTATTGACTACTGTGATAAACGGTTGGGCGTGGTGTGGGCTGGTGTTTACCTTACTGAGGCATGTGTTCTGGATGGCATTGCAGGCTTCTTAACACATCATTCGTAGTGATTTGTTCTCTTATGCAAAATACTAAAATGATAACATGCAAGTGTTTCAAGTATAATATGCAGAATAAATCACTAAGGAAGAGGTGCTTGAGGTCTTCTATGCGTCTTAGAATGTGATCTTGAGTCCGGCCGGGTGGCGGCTTGGCCAGATGTGGCACTGAAGACTGCAGCATTCTCGCACATCAGATGATGGTAATTGTCAGGCTTAGTTGTGTTCCCTTATTTTGTTGATATTACGCAAGGAAAACCTGATAAGACCTAATTCAGCCTAACCCAACCCAATGAGACCTAACCCAACTCAACAAGACCTAACCAGACCAAACCCAACTCAACAAGACAACCTAACCAAACCTGACCAACCTAACTCATCAAAACCAGACTAACTAACCCGGCCCACTTAGACATAACCCAGCATAACCAAGCCAGTCAGACTTAACCTACCTTCATCAAAAACCAACTTAGGAACACATAACCCTAACTAACCTATTACACCCTGACCTAACTCAACCAAACCTAAGCCAACAAGACCTGACCTAGCCCTGAAAGCCACATACGACACATCAGTCCCAACCTTGGTATCCTTCAGCTCTGATATCGCTGAGAAGGAATAGCTGAAGTATGTGGCTCATTTCAGTGGGCGTGCTGATGGTAGTTCTTCCCCTTTAGTTCTGTCTTTTTCCTTGTCTTCTAGATCCTACCTTACCCCATCTATATGTGGGGAACAAAGGTCAGGATGATGATAATGATGTGGTGACGATGATGGTGATACAGACCTAATCGTGAAAGCCCCATACTTTGGTTTTAACCTTGGCATAGAAGGGAAAATTCAAATATGTTGCTTTCATGGTTATTTTTAGGTCTTGTAAGGTTTAGTCTGTGTAATATCCACAAGTAAGGCTGCATAACTAAGCTTTGTAATTACCCAGATGACTTTCTAAATGTTTGAGAAATATTAACCTTGTATACACAGATATAATTATGTAGTGGAACTCTCCCCAGCCAGCTCTGAGGCGCCATGTGGTTTGTTTTGCCTTTCGTCATAAAACGTTGGCTGCTGGATGAGGGATGCCTTCATGTGGTGGCACTGGTGTAACCTGGGGACTCTACTGCCCGGTTATGCAAATCTTTCACATCCCTCCTTATCCCCAAAAAGGAGGATTGTGGATTGCTGGAGAAGGGGAGTCAGCCTGCAGTCCACTGGGCTCACATTTAGATGAACCTGGAGCCACAGCAACAACAAGTCATAAAACGTTAACCACTGAATGTGCAGGAACACTTTGGCTGTTGTAGTGCTTTTGTGATTGACATTTATCATAGAGGAGCTTGGAAGCATTCACATAGGTTAGTTTCCTTTCAATGTTGTATTTCATAGCAACCATCTTGACACTGGTAACTGCTTTATTTTAGTGTGACCTAGACTGTAACTCTACTTCCTAATCTGCTTTATTTTAGTGTGACAGGCTCCCTGTTTCTTGTGAATTAAAGAGGTTACTAGCACCCTTTTCTTAATCATTTCATTACATATGACAACTCTATATTATCCCGTGCACTAAGTTCTAATGTCAAGGTGAATTGGTGATAACGTACAGATAAATATTGCCTTGTTAAACCTGGTTATATCTTTTTTTTTTTTTTTTTTTACCTGAAGATATTATTCAGCTGAGGATAGATTGTTAAATTTGAAGGGTTACCTTTAGCATTAATAAGCCCCTTGACTATGAGAAGTAATTCCAAGCTGAATACAGTCATCTGGTATTTTTTTTTACCTAACTTGGCCTAAGATTACCATGTCTCTTGACTGCAGAGTTGTAACAATAGATCAACACTCATGAAGAAGTGATATGGAAAGGATTTAGTGTCATAACATTGTCTTTTTCTGCCAGTGAACTACATGAAATAAGCCACAAGAGGACAGAAATTTGGGCCAAGTTGGTGTGAAAGAACTATAGCAGCAAGAATGTATTAAAAAGGACGTCAGCCAGATTCAAAGGGTTCATGCAGTCAATGGAGATATAAAATAATGAAGATGTTGCTGGTAGGCCTCCTTAACTTACAAGAATTATGGGCCTTAGATCGTAACTCTACTTCCTATCCAAAGAGCTTTTTCTAACCTGTACTACTTATGGAAACAGGCTTTGGGAATTTATCAGAGTTTTTTATCCTTATTATTTCTTTTGCTTGCTTAGTTTATTTAGTCCCGAATTTGAGATGTTTACCAATGTTGTTGATTCTCTCGGGAGCCGTAGTTTCGTCAGTGTAGAAGGCTGTCTCGAACCCCTTTCCAGATAATTTTCGTATATGGCCTGCTAATTTTATCTTTTAATACACAAATGTATGAAAGGCATAAACAAAATCCGGAAAAGATTGTCATTTGTAAAATACGTCACTTAGGAAGACATAATCGAATGCCTCCTGTTTATAATGTGAAATTTTTAAAAGATAAATAATGTGCAAGAAAAAAAAAATCAGGTTATGAAAAATACATGGCTATAAGGTGTAATAACCAAAATAAATTGCTAAAGAGCTGTTAGAAATGAATAACAGAAAAAAATCAATGGAAGTTAAGGAAAAATAAAAATAGAAGTGATAGTTAAAAGTAGTATACGAGAAGATGTCAAGTTTCATATCCAAAATAAATCACCAGTAGAAGTAAGTTATAATATGCAAAGTAAATCCATAAGGAAGAGGTTCGAGAAAGCCTGCCAGGCTGACAAATTTAACGGCTCCAAGTCACCCATTCTCTGGTTGCTGTGTTTGTGATGTTGACGGAATGGAACACACTCATTTTAGCACTACAGTACATTACATATTCTGTCCAATGTGAGAGAGGGGTCCATGTGCAGTGCTTTTCACTTTTATACTTAACGACAAAAAAAAAGGTGTTTAAAAGTTATTATTAATCTTCAGTGATGTGCAGTTTTTTGTTGTTGCATATGTAGATCATGTGGTCTTCATTTTTGAGTGGAGGAAGATGAAAAAAAAGAATTAGTTAAGTGTGCATTACTAGACATGAATTGTATTTAACCTTTTCAGTATGGTGATGACTTATTATTCTTGCTGTACTCATGATATCAAGTGTAGGAGAGACTTTTTTAGCTGTGGGTTTAATATACTTTTCATCAACCCATTCTGTACAAAAGGCCTTTCCTTAATTAACATTCTGGAGCTTGAGTTAACATTCTTAAGCTTGAGTACACATTCTGAAGCTTGAGTTGACATTCTGAAGCTTGAGTAAACATTGTTAAGCCTATATGACTTTCAGCTTAATAAAATCCCATGGCATTTGGTGGAACAATACTGGAGAAGACAAGTGATGAGAATTTTTAATTATGTAGAGATGGTTTGAGGTGGAATAAACTATTTTGTGAGATTGTGTGATGGTTAAATAAAAATAGTTTTGAGGCAGGAAGATTAAATTTAAAGTTTTCACCGTACTGAAAGGGTGGACTTTAATTTGAGCTGTAGCATGTGGAAGAGTTAGTAAAGTGAAATTATGTTTACGTTTTGAAAAGGCTTCCCTTGTCTGCTGGTACAGATTATGCCTTCCCATCTTCCTTCTTCTTCCCCTCTCCTTCCTCTTTCTCCTTCTCCTCCTCCTTTTCCCTGACCTGCCTGTTTCTTCTTCCTCCTCCTCCTTCTCTTCCCCTTTCTCCTTAACTGTCTGTTCTTTCCTTTTAATTCTCCTGCTTCCTCCTACTGCATGTTTTTTCCTTTCTTCAGTTGTCTTTTCTCTTCTTCCCCTTTTTGTGCATCCTTCTCATTCTCTACTTCTTTTCTTTCTTCTCTTTAGTCATGTTTTCTTTCCATCTCTTCCATTGAGCTAAGCAAAGCAACTATCCTGTGTTATAAAGCAGAGATGAATATGTTGATCATTTTTTAAAACCCTTGACCTTGCAGCATCTTTTTTATTTTATTCTTGCAATCTCCTGACAGTTTTATTCATTTTAGGATAGAGTTTTACAAACTGAAAGGGTTAGGTATAGCATTAATAAATCCATTCAGCAGGAGATGCCTTTCCAGACTTGAATAAAATAATTTGTTAGTTGCAAGAATAAACCTGTAGGGATGTTGCCTGGCTTCTAGGGGATAACTTTGCCCCGATATGACGAGAAGGAGAGACCAAGCCGTTGTAGTGTTCGCTTTCGCTTCTCTGTTTACGTTTGGTGGGGAAAATGACCGTCAAATCAAAACCTCCGATGTTGCCTTTTTAAAGAGGGATGGATCGCGGAGGAGAGCGAGTTCAGTCCCTGGCTAGCTTTCTCTCTCTCACTCTCTCTCTGGGTTGTATTCTGAGTGGTTAAAAAGGCCTCCTAGCACCTCCTCCTTGCTGGTTTATTTCTGCCTATGTTGCTCTAATATCTTGTATGTTAGTGATGAAAACTGTCAGAATTAACTCTCACACTCCCAGGACTCTCTGACATTAAGCTGGAAGAGAAAACTAGAGTTGCCCTGATGATGAGAGGGGTTAACAAAGATATGAATAAGATACAAGGAGGTAGTGAAGCATAGGGGATTAAATAATTCGCCGAGGGAGAAGGGAAAGATCGGAAAGTAAATCACTGAGGAAGAGGTGCTGAGTCCCCTTGTGCTGCCTGGGATATCAAGCTCTGTCTCTCTCCTTGTCTATGTTTGTTCCTGCTTCTTGTATATGCGAACTTGCCTGAAAGTGGGGGAAAAAATATATACAGTGGAGAAAATATTGTAAAGTTGTTTTCAGTGGCATAGAATAGGGGATCTTTTTTTTTTTTTCTTCTGTGTAAACTATAGATGATGAGATATGGAAGTTTTTCTGTGGCATATGGTAGAGTGGAAAAGTAAAAAAACCATATAGTGTTGTTTTTTCAGTGGCATAAAATAAAAGAAGCATTGTTGCCCACCTTTGCTCATAGCTTGTAAGGTATTAGTGTCAATGATGGTGTATTTGGTGATTTTTGCAGTACTGTATTAAATGTAGTAAATTTCATATGTATATAGCCCATTTTTTACCAACCAAGGACGAACATATTTCTTTGGGAAACATTTTTATTTACATCGTGTGGAGGAATCAAGAGGAACTGACTCAACCGCCAACCCGAGGACTCACGGACACTCGGAGATCGCGATACCCAATTCTCCCTGTCCAGTGGTCCAAGTTTAGGGTGCGGTTGTGGTGGTTAGCTTGTATCCTGTAGCCTCAGTAGAGCTTGCTGTTGTCAGTAAATCTGGATGAACCCTGACTCATCTGGGTAGGAGCATAAAAAAAAAAAAAAAAAAAACTGTGTGCTGTATTTTCATTTTTATTTTTTGATACGGTTTTGCTAGGGAGTTGTGAGCGATTAGACTGACTAAATGAATGTCTTGGTATTTTACACATTATAAAAAAGTTCCAAAAAGGAAAGTTATCCAGATTTGCTTTGCTGTACATAGTATTTATTCACAGGAAGCTTACACTAGTTGCTGCCACGGATGCAGAATCGTGTATTTATCTTGTTAATGACCGTTTACCTTGATTTTATTGGGTTTACAGTCGGCTGGTCAGCTGCCCTTATAATACTGGACTTTCGGTAGCCTTGCCTCGTGCTGGGGATTGGCTGTTTTGTTCTTATACCTCTGACCTCCATTTAACCTTGCATGACCTAGATTGAGAAATAATGGTGACATGCTGGTTATTATGAGAAAGGGTTATGTTAAATTTTGACAGGAATGCAATGATGTGAATTCAAGATAGTGGGGGACATTTTTTTTTTATATTGTGTTGCAAACCCACCCCATCCTCAGGTGAGAAAAAAATTACAATGATGATGATAATGATGGTGTAAAAACTGACAGGTATAGTTCAGTCTCCTTTGAGCCCTATAATGTGTTGATTGGCTGTTACTCTATTATTATTATTGTATTATTATTATTATTATTATTATTATTATTATTTTAGGGCCAGTTTTTACTATTCATAAAACTGTGTGGGATCATGTGGTACAGATTATTTACAACAGTGTTCATTTGTAAACATTTCACTGTAGTTGTTAAAGATGCTGATGAGATATACTATGTGATTGAGGTAAGAGAAGGGAATTTTTGTTGTAATGCCATAAAGGGGTTTAGGCTAGTCATCTGCCCTTAAAGGTACTGGACTGTTAGACGAAAGATAAATCTGGCTGTTACTTATTTACGTATTTATTATTGTTATTGTTTTACCCCTGTAGTCAGTGGATGTTAATTTTACTCTTGCTCACTTCAAGAGGCCTGACATCAAATATGTAAAATTATCCAGCAGGAGCAAGAATGAAGGAAACATCACATACTCAGGGGAGTGAATTAACTGAAAGATTAAATGTACATGTGCAATACTTGGAGATGGACAGAGTAAGCAGACATTATTATTATTATTATTATTATTATTATTATTATTATTATGTTTAGCTTTTTAGTTCTGAACTGTACCTCACCCCATCCTTAGGTGGATAATAGAGGTCAGGATGATGATGATGACAGTTCCTTATCTCTGTAGGTACTGGATATTCTGTGGTCCTTTTTGTTAACATTTTGAATCCGGAAGGTGACCTTTTTAATTTGTTCTTGTGGATTATTTTACAGTTTTAAAAAGTCCTCGTAATGAAGGAGTTAATGAAGGGTACATAGGATGGTTTGTAAGTAGCACTCCTCTAGAAATTTGATTGTGTTTTGTGTTAGTGGCTGAGTCTGCTGGTGTGGGTGTGGCAGTGGGAGTAGGGAATGAATAAATGATGCTAACTGATGCAGGATAGACACTGATAACCCTGAGCCGCCCCCAAAACACACAAGAAGTCACCCGGCAATGTAGAGGAGTATTATATATGGACCATGCTGTGTAACCCTCTTGAGTGGCCATAAGTGGAGTCAGTAAAATTATCAGAAAAAACAAGGGAGAAAAAATCCTCGAGGTCAGTGAATTATTATTATTATTATTATTACTGTATTATTATTATTATTATCACTGTATTATTATTGTTATTTTTGATGGTTTAATTCAGTATAGTTTTATCAGACATAGCTTTAACCTCTTCAGTTTGTGAGGTCATTTCTACTGTCAGTAAAACTGCCGTGAAGTCATATGCATAACCCAAACTAATACATCATCACGGTGAAGGGGATTACCCGTTCATCCAAGGATTTTTTTTATTATTGTTATTTATTATTATTTTTTCATCTGACAGTTCTGTTTAGGATAGAATATTTGACTTGGAGTAGGAATAGTTGTTGTTGTAGTAGTAATAGTGGTAGTAGTAGTAGTAATGGTAGTAGTAGTAATCCCAGGTTCATCAAAAACGTTAACCCAGTGGACTGCAGGCTGAAGTTGTCTTCCTCCTGCAGTTCACCATCCTTCTTTGGGGGATAGGGAGGTAGTTGCGGTATGTTTGTATAACCAGGCAGTGGAGCCACAGGGTTGTATCAGTGCCACCACGTGAAGGCATCCCTCTTTAGCACCAGACCCTTCAGTATGAGAGGCCATTTAAAACTGCATAAAATAATCTCATGGCAGCAGGAATAAAGTAAAAAGGAAGTGTTTGGTATTCAAGTTCTGTTTGTTGCCAGTGACGTTACTCCCTCTGCTTGACGGATAAATACTGTATTGTGCATAACTAGCAGCAACATTTTTGGTACGTGAGTGTCTCACATAAAAGCTGCTATATGTGACTTTACACAATAAACATTTACCAATATTTTTAGTGTATTGTTGGCCTGGGTTAGTGTAGTTGAAGGTGGGGGCACCCATCATCCACTCACTTGATGTACTGCTCTCTCTCTCTCTCTCTCTCTCTCTCTCTCTCACTTCAGGTAACTACACTGTGGCAAGCCAAATGGATTTCTGTAACCCAGAAAACCATTTCCTACGCTGGGTAGTAACCATATAGCCAAAAGACGCTTGGTAGCCTGACAGATGGAGCCTGTACGGGTTTCCATCTCACGGCTTACTGATGTTTATTGGTCACAGTGCCACTCAGGGATGGGAGAGGCTGGTCACCATTGCCTCAAATGTCAGGCATGTATAGCCTAGCTCTGGGCCCCTACACTTCTGTTTATATGGGTCAAAAGTAGTGCTTTATCAATTGTCATGCAACCACTTAGTACGTTAGCCTATATTGATGCCATCACATGAAGCTAGTCTAGTAGTACTGTAGTAATTGCAATCTCAGGCTCAGTTAAATGTGAACCTGGTGGACTGCAGACTTAAATTCCTCTTGTGCAGCCCGCCATCCCCTTTTTTTCATGATGGATTCATGAAGCACAAGGGTTTTAGCTGTGTAATTGATCAGATAGCAGCTAAGTTCTGGTAGCTCAGAATATGCGTATATTCAAGATGGTTGTTGTCCGATATGGGAGAAAGAAAAATCTACATGGTTTTTAAACTAGGCGGGCTTTGGTTCCAAAACTTGTATATACTCTATTCTAGTAGCGCATGTACTTCTAAATTAGCAATTTTGGTTACTTTTGCATTAATATACTCATTGAATTGTAATAAAATGAAACATAAGTGATATTCATTATTTATCTGATGTAATTATTCATACAACTATCAGTTCTTTTATAGAATAGTGGAAAAAACTCGAATCGGACTCTGCGGCGCGGCAACTTCACTTGTCATTTGTCAAATCGTCATGGCGGTTGGAGGGGAAGGGGAAGCAGCCGGTGTAGCGTTATGATCTGTCCCCCTGTCCGCCCCCTACGGCGCATGCGCGGGGGTTGCCAGAGGCCGCCACAAATATGCCATTTGTCCTCGGATCTCTGTAGGGGTAACATGATCGGAGCCTCTCGCCCTTTGTTTACAAACGGCAAATGGTCATTCCGGCGTCTCATTTCATTCGTCTCAAAGCTTTCTCGGGTAGTTTTCGTCCTTAAATTAAATTAGGTTAGGCGGAAAGCAGTAAAAATTCGAATTTCTAAGGTATGAATGAGTTAGGTTGGATAAATATTGTTATAATTAATCATCTGGGGACGAGTTATCTAATCTGTTAGGCGTGAGGATTGCCAATTAGCTTTGAATCTTTACAGGAATGAGTCAAGCTCGTACTGTCCCGTGTATTAAATCATTTTTATCATACAAATCCTTGAAATTATAAATAGTTTTGGCACACACTACCTCATTCGGTTGTGCATTCCATTGATCAATTGTCCTATTAGGGAGACTGAATTTCCTTACATCTTTATCAACTCTCTTTTTATGCTGTATTTTGCAATGTCCTCTTGCTGATGCTTCACACATATGATATATATTCATTTTTGTCTATTTTCTGTTCCTCTGATAAGCATTTATACAGCATAATCATGTCTCCTCCTCCTCTCCTGCAGCGTTGGTAAATTCAATCTTTCCAGTCTTTCTCAGTAACTTAAATCCCTTAAGCTTGGTACCCATCTTGTAGTGGCCCGTTGTACTTTTTCAGTCTTATCTGTGTTTTTTGAGATGAGGATTCCAGACTACTGTGATGCATACTCCAGAGTTGGTCTGATGAATATCTTCCTCAGCATATCTTCATTTATATATGTGAATGCTATTCTCATATTAGCAAGCAATGTATACATGTTTCGTACCTTCTCACTGATGTGATCATCAGGAGATAGTCTGTTACTGATAATTACTCCTAGGTCCTTCTTTTCTGATATGTGTAGGGTTGATCTTCCTAACTTATAATACCAATCTGGTCTTTTCTCACTTTTACCAAATATTATTACATGACACTTATCCACATTAAATTCCATTTGCCATTTATTGCTCCATTCATGAAACTTGTTCAATTCCTCTTGCAGCTCTTTGCAAGAATCTGTTAGTAATTTTCTTTTGAATTTTTGCATCATCTGCCAACATATTTAGATAGCTTCCTCTCTGCGTTATATATTCACTTTAATACCCACCCAACCCCTTTTAAATGCCATAGAGTCAATAAGTGGCTTGGTGCTAGCTTTTCCTTTTCCTTTTTTTTCCAATTATCCAATCCAATCCCTTTAGTTTGAGAAATCTTACATCTCCCTTTAGTTTTGAGAAATCTCACACAAGAGTGTTAGGCTAGTCCAGTATAGTTCAAGTTCAGTCAATGTGAAATAAAAATTAGCCCCAAAATTTCATTTATGGAAAAGTACTTTTAACTCCAAACACTATGAAAACAGTATGCACTCCAGTAGGGTATGCTTAGTGAAGTTTCCTGTTCACACTGTTACAGCACTGCTACTGATTCAATGGATAATGATAAAGTAAAAACCCTTATCAGTTACGTTACTGAGATCACTTCAGATACTAGTTGTTATGGGGAAAAAAAAAAAAAAAAACCTAAGTTAGGTTATTCAGCACATTGGGTACATTACTACACATCACTGATTGGCATATTTTAATACCAATCGTTTGTTTAAATCTGCACACATGTGCAGTAACATAAACCCTGTCGTGTCCAGTAGCACAGGATATATTTATATACTGTACTATCAGTGGAAATGCATTGAATACAGTAATTAAAAAAAGCAAAAGTTAGCACCAAGCCAATGAAAATATGGCACTGAGGTGGAAGGGGGTTGGGTGGTTATTAAAGTGAAAATATAAGGCTGAGAGATAAGACACATGAAGTACAAGAGGAGGTGAATAATAAGCGCCAGTACCAAGCTAAAACAATGACTACATGGCACTATAATGGAAGAGGGTTTGGTGGGTATTAAAGTGAAAATGTAAGGCAGAGAGGTAAGACAGATAAAGTACAGGAGCAGAGTGGGAAGAGGGGAAGGATGGAGATTAAAGTGCCCCTTTTGCCACAAGCAGGGATACTGAGGAAGTATTCTGTCCCCCCTCCCCAGAGGGGTACTATCAATGGAAACTAAGCCAGCTCCCAGTCACGGTTATCTCACGAATCCTTTCCCCTCGGGGAAGGGGGGATAAAATACTTCCTTAGTATCCCTGCTTGTTGTAAAAGCCGACTAAAAATCCTTCCCCTTTTCCCCCTCTGCTTCTTGTACTTTATCTGTTCCACCTCTGCCATATATTTTCAATACCCACCCAAGTTAGTGCCATATAACTTAGTCATTGAATGGAATGGATTAAAAAAAAAAAAAAAAAAAAAAAAAAAGGAAAGCGAGCAGCAAGCCACTCAATGACTATATGGCACTACAATAGGAGTTGGGTGGGTATTAAAGTGAAAAAGGCAGAGAGGTGGGACAGATAAAGTACAAGAAGCAGAGGGGGAAAAGAGGAAGGATGAAGATTAAAGTGTCCCTTTTAGACGGTTTTTACGACAAGCAGGGATACTGAGGAGGTATTCTATCCCCCCCCCCCAGGGGGAAACTTAGTCATTGAGTGGCTTGGTGCTCGCTTTCCTTTTTTTTTTTTTTTTTTTTAATTATTCCATTCCATTTCATTCCATTCCATTCATGAGTCCTTTACTCATCCCTCTTAACCACCTGTGAGGTCTACAAATACCTGTACACTAGTTAAATTTAACACAAGGAGAACACAATGAGAACTCCTCAGCTACAGACCAGTACCACTGACCAGTGTTGTAAGATACTAGAAAAGCTGATAAGGGAAGTTTGGGTAAAACATCTAGAACATGGTATGATAAAAGAGAGGCAGTTCGGTTTTAGGAAGGGAAAATCATGTGTTACTAATCTTCTAAGCAATTATGACAAAGTTAGAGAAACATTACAGAAAAGAGAAGGATGGGTGGACAGTATCTATTTAGATTTTAAGAAAGTATTTGACAGAGTACCGCACCAAAGACTTTTATGGAAGCTGTACCATCAAGGAGGTATCCAAGGCAATCTCCACTGTTGGATGCAGGATTTTCTCAGAAAAAGGGAAATGAGAACAATATTAAGGGGAAATTACTCATCATGGAGGGAAGTGACCAGCGGAGTGCCACAGGGCTCAGTTATGTTTTTAGTATATATAAATGGCATAGATAGTAATATTGGAAATGGAAGCTATCTAAATACGTTTGTAGATGATGCAAAAATTCAAAAGAAAATTACTAACACAGATTCTTGCAAAGAGCTGCAAGAGGAATTGAACAAGCTTCATGAATGGAGCAATAAATGGCAAATGGAATTTAATGTGGATAAGTGTCATGTAATAATATTTGGTAAAAGTGAGAAAAGACCAGATTGGTATTATAAGTTAGGAAGATCAACCCTACACATATCAGAAAAGAAGGACCTAGGAGTAATTATCAGTAACAGACTATCTCCTGATGATCACATCAGTGAGAAGGTACGAAACATGTATACATTGCTTGCTAATATGAGAATAGCATTCACATATATAAATGAAGATATGCTGAGGAAGATATTCATCAGACCAACTCTGGAGTATGCATCACAGTAGTCTGGAATCCTCATCTCAAAAAACACAGATAAGATTGAAAAAGTACAACGGGCCACTACAAGATGGGTACCAAGCTTATGGGATTAAAGTTACTGAGAAAGACTGGAAAGATTGAATTTACCAACGCTGCAGGAGAGGAGGAGACATGATTATGCTGTATAAATGCTTATCAGAGGAACAGAAAATAGACAAATATGAATATATATCATATGTGTGAAGCATCAGCAAGAGGACATTGCAAAATACAGCATAAAAAGAGAGTTGATAAAGATGTAAGGAAATTCAGTCTCCCTAATAGGACAATTGATCAGTGGAATGCACAACCGAATGAGGTAGTGTGTGCCAAAACTATTTATAATTTCAAGGATTTGTATGATAAAAATGATTTAATACACGGGACAGTACGAGCTTGACTCATTCCTGTAAAGATTCAAAGCTAAGGAAATCCTCACGCCTAACAGATTAGATAACTCGTCCCCAGATGATTAATTATAACAATATTTATCCAACCTAACTCATTCATACCTTAGAAATTCGAATTTTTACTGCTTTCCGCCTAACCTAATTTAATTTAAGGACGAAAACTACCCGAGAAAGCTTTGAGACGAATGAAATGAGACGCCGGAATGACCATTTGCCGTTTGTAAACAAAGGGCGAGAGGCTCCGATCATGTTACCCCTACAGAGATCCGAGGACAAATGGCATATTTGTGGCGGCCTCTGGCAACCCCCGCGCATGCGCCGTAGGGGGCGGACAGGGGGACAGATCATAACGCTACACCGGCAATCCTCTTATTTACGCCTGATCATCGCCGGAGTGGAGATTATAGTTGACTCTGGGTATTATTTAGCAAGCTGCAGTCTTATTCACAAACCAGGTATGTGTACGAGGTTTATGTTATCGTAAATATATCAGTTTGAGACACGAAGTATGAGGCAAACAAAGCCGGCTTTTTACGGTGACATTTCCATCGCAGAAAACTTCAGAATACCTGCTTGGTAGAGTGTGACATACTCACTACTAACTCAATAAAGAATGTGACACGCTGTAGTTATTATTCAGGGAGCTTTATTTCATGTTAAAAAGGTTAGCGTGTCTGCAAATGTACCAGTGTATGGTTACAAAAGCCGGCAGTCCGTTGCAGCCCCATTGTTTGATTACTGTATATTATTGATGAGCTGGATCGTTGGTTTGCAGACCTTCGTGTCATTATTTCTGGATTTTTTTTCTTTTTTTAGCTCAGCACTTATGTTCTTGCTGAAATACCATATGGTGTTGGTAATCAGCCCTGAAGCTGACCCATAGTTAATGCTTTTTCCTGTTTTCTGCTCAGCATTTATATAATTCACAGTTGGAAAAACACCATATGGTATTCTTAGCACAGTCTATAATGTGTTCTTTGCCTAGGAGTTGAAAAATAATCATGTGGTTTATCGTAAACATTTGTAGTCAAAGTATCACAATTTTCGGAACACTGATCCAATAGGTTAGGTTAAGCTGTGGCCAGTTTGGTTAGAAAAGGAGCAGCACACTTTGTAACTCAGTCCAAAATACATTCCAGGACACCTAACCTTACCAAGTCTAGCCATACCTAACCAAACATCATGGCAGTGTTTTATAGGATGAAGGTTAAAATTGGACCATGATGTTTTTCTGTAAGCCAAGAAACCATTTACAACGCTGGGTGGTAACCATATAACCAAACCATACGTGTACCCTACATGTCAACAAGTGGGTTGGTGGAGGGTTAGTGCCCTTCCCCGTAAAACAACTAACTCAAAGTCAAATGGCCACCCCTTACGGGATTGTGGTGTCTGGCAATAGATAGATAGACTAAAGGACAGATTAGTTAGAAATTTGGGCCAGGTTTTTGCTGTGAAGAATGGCTTGGTTAGGGTGGGATGAGGATACAGCACTTTCTTTTGGCTGGTTCAGATCACTTAAGTGAAATCTTATTTTTCTTCCTAAAGCCATGGTCACATGGGACAATTGCAAGCATTTCTTGCTTCCAGAAATGCTGTTTTGCTTGATATAGGGACATCAGAGTTGTTTGGGCAATTTCTGAAAGATACTCAGATGAGCACATTTGTCACACTCAACAGTCAGCTTCATCAGTGCGAATATAATTATTAATTACGCAAGTTGTCATGCCCAATTTTGTGCTTAATCGCATGTTCCATAAAAAAAATAAAAGCACTGGGGTTGTATACAGTGGGTGTTGCTTTGATGAGTTATTGTATACATTTAAGCTTGTCACAGGCTCATGGTAAGACTTCCTTGTGTTGGTATCTGTATGGAAAGCAACACAACAGGCAGAAAATGGGGGTTCACTGAGTTAACCACTGCCTCATAATCCGAGTCTGCAAATTGAACTGACAAGTTGATAAATGTTCTGTCACTTCTTGAAAGCTATGTGAGTCAGCAAGGCTTTCTAGTAGTAGTCTGCTTTATCACTGAGTAAGGATCTATCTATCTATTGCCAGATGCCTCAATCCTGTTTGGGGTGGCCACAAACAAATCACCTCCAAGTCGCCCTGTCCCCCGCCATTTCACTGCCCTGCTTCCAGCTCACACCCCCCTCTCTCATATACCTCTCCACCCCATCCCTCCATCTCATCCTTGGCCTCCCCCTCCTCCTTCCCCCCTCCACTTCACTCACATACCCTCTCTTCGTCAGTCTTTCACCCTCCATCCTCTCCACATGGCCAAACCACCTCAGTGTGTTCCTCATAACGCTTCCTATCACATCCACATCAACACCACAACGCTCCTTTATATCCTCATTTGTCAGCCTGTCCCTCCACGTGACTCCACAGGCTCCTCTTAAATAACTCATTTCCACTGCTCTCACTCTTGACTTGTGTCCTTCCAACAATGTCCAAGCTTCACTTCCGTACGTTAGAGTTGGTATCACAATACTGTCATGTAGTAACTTTTTCACTTCCATGTAAGGATCAAAATTGCCAAAGTAGCAGCATCCTCGTCGGTGTTTATCACCTTACCCGTTACCAGTAAAATTTAATAGAGAAAAGACTATTGCTCTTCAGATTGCAATTATTCAAAAATGTTTCCCTTGTGACTGTGGCTTAATTGAATTTATGTTGACTCCATGTTTTGTTTTCTACTTTTGGCCACCATGAGAATATGAACAATGGCTTTCCTTAGTGTACCCAAGCATTTGTAATTATGCAGTGCTTTGTACAGTATATGTACTCTTTTCTTGTTTTGTGAAGCTGTTAGTTAGATTTGTATTCCACCCTTTCCAGGATTAACACCTGGCTAGATACTGTAGATAGAAATTTGGAGATTGGGCAAATATTCTTTATAGGTAATAGAAATTGAATTTGATGAATTTTTTTGGAGACAGTAAAGGGGGGGGGGTAAATGCAAGGACTCATTGTACAGTCGTGGTCATAAATAATCGCCTGTTCTCCGGTACTGTGTGCCTCAGACTGGCTCCTTTGTGTGGCAAGTCATAATGGAGTAAGAGAGGCTGAGGGAGGGGCTAGAGAGGGAAGGGAAGGTGGGTGGGTGGATGAGTGATGGTGCGACGGTGGAGTGAGGGAGGGGAGGGAAGGGAGGTAGGTGAGGGAGAATGAATGCGAGGTGGTCACATAATTTTTTTCATTCAGGGCATGATATAAAGGAGTTAATATTTGGTAGATAATGCTGCATTTCACCTTGTATAGCAACGTCAGATAACAAGCTGTAGACAGGTGATGACATCGAGCTGGCTCTTGAGGGAGATAAACTGACGTGACATCTAACATTAGTGCAGGCCCAGAAGTTTCCAGCACAACACACTGTTGCCTTGACCACCAACTTGTAACTAGCTGTTTTTTGTTGGATGAAAATATCATTCCGAGGTGATGAGAGGGTTTTGAAGTTGTTGGATGGCCATTCAAGCCCATACCGGCATGGAGTCCAAGCAAGAGTTTGAGAGAGATCGTAATTATATCCACCAGTGTGCACAGACATCTAATTTCTTCCTACCTTTTATTCACAATTATTTTAAATAGCATTTTCATATAGGGATGCCATAAAATAGTATACATGATGGTGACTATAGTGGGAGTGTATACCAAGAGGATGATCATATCTCCTGTGGACACAGTCATGTCAAAGATTGCATAAGATGTTTAATTCCAAAATTAGTTACTTGAAATGGTAGAGAATGTTTCTTACAGAAACATGGAAGTCAAGACCATCAAGATTCCACTTTGCGTTTGAACTGTCAAAATACACGACTTAAGTACTCTGCACTAATGTTACATCTGTCACCTTGGTATTTCTCTCATGAGCCAGCCCTTGATATCACCACCTATCTAAAGCTGGTCATCTGATGCCGCTATACAAGGTGAAATGCAACATTATTTACCACATAAATTCCTTTATATCCTGCCCTGAATGAAAGAATAAGCAAATAATGTGACCACCACTTCGTGTTTCATTCTCCCTCTCCTACCTACCCTCCCTCCCCTCCCTCACTCCATTCCAACACCATCACTCATCCCCCTACCCACCTCCTCTTCCTTCTCTGCCACTCTTACTCCACTGTGACTTGCTGTGCATAAAGGAGCCAGTTTGAGGCGTGGGGTGCCGGAGGATGGGCGATTATTTATGACCACGACTATACCCTTAATTAAAATACTCATGCTTGCCTTATTTCCCTCTTAAAGGTTGTGACAGTTACTTTATTTTTATTTTTTTAGGTTAGTCAAAATGTTCTAATTCAAACATTTATTATTTATTGATTTATTGATTTTTTAGGTTAATAGAAATGTTCTAATTTCAGTGGCTGCCAGGATGATGCAAGTGATGGAGTGGCTGGGAGTAGCAGCATGGAGTGTGTGGATGAACCTTATATGTGGCCAGATAGTGTTTTCACCTGACTGAACTGGGTCACTCCACTGCCTGACACTTGACAACTGTAGAGGTAAGAGAAAGTCCTTGGTTATTTAATAGATTTTCACCTGATAGAACTGAACCACTTGCAGTTTGAATGTGTGTTTGTCATTGTTGAAATTTGACAAGCCTTAGTTACCATAACTGGTAGGAACAAGTCTTCTTGGTTGTAAGTGAAATCCAGCTACACTTGGCCATCAGTGGAGATGAAAGGGGCTAGGGATCTTTGTGGTTAGGATAAATAAGTTATAGGATGTACTGATGGAAGCTTGGAGTACCAGTAATGATGGAATGGATCCAGGATGGTACAATGAAGTATCAAAAATTCAAAATGCTCGTCCACAGACTATTCAAACTTGAAAAATTTGAACATTAGTTGGAACTTTTGTCTGGGTTTGCTTGTCTGAATGAGGGACTTTCAGGTGTCGTCTGCTACCTAGCTGGTGAGCCATAACTTGGTCCTAGACATGAAAAAGTAACATAACTTTTGTGACTATTATATATTTCTGGATAAACTTTTACAAGAGTTAGCAACACTATAGACCATTAAAGTCACTAAAATACTCATTGATGACAAATATCACACCATGAATGAATACTTCTGACTGGCTATTTTGCATAAGTGTACATTGGGCTTCCATCCGGCAATTCCTTACACAGTCATTTCGTTGTTACTGATGAGTTCAGTGCAATTGGTTTTCAGATCTACATTCGTATTGTCTTTTTGAGCAAGAACAGTGCTTTCTTGAAGCTTGTCATAGCCACAGTTTTCTGGATTTTAATATTTGCCAAATACCGCCACTTGACACCTGTTTCTATACGTCATAGGTGACCGTCCCCTGGGTGGGATAAAACATAGCTCACTTTTCGCTAGCTCTCGGTGAAGGTGGATGTGCGTACAGTTCATTATTAGCCCTTGTGGCGATTATCCAAGGTTTTGAAGTCCAATATTTGCATGATTTATATGATGTACCAAGGTTTTGAAGTCCAATATTTGCATGATTTATATGATGTACCTTGATTTATACAATGAGGGAAAAGACAAAAGTTAGCCCAGAGCATGTGCTGCTATGTGAATGTGATTATACTACATCCTTCACTGAGGACGTCAGTCATTTTATTCTTTATTCAGATGACTTTGTTCATGTCATGGGTGACTGAACTGGATGATGATTCAGCTTCATTAACCCCTTCAGTATGAGTATTCTAAATGGTAAAATAGTTTGGCAGCAAGAATAAAACTATATATCATCGGACTGATAAAGTTAGGCTTCTGACATCTCTCTCTCGTTCAGAGGCTTACCTGATGATCATTTGGTATGTTTTAAGATTTGTTTTACCATCCCTTCCAAAAACTGAAGGAACGTACATGATTTTAAATGGCACTGGAGACTTGGTACGACTTCTGTCTGTTACACATATATATCCTCATGTATGGTAAATGATGCAAACTGTCGAGATAAAAATATGCAGTTCATTCATTTTGTTTCTTCAGTTTTCATATTTTAAATGAACATTAAGGTGGCAACTTTTTGTTGTGATGTCTGTTAAATGTGAGGTATTATACAGGTCTGCAGTACTTTAATCATTTAAAAGTATTGAAATGTTAAATAGTGATGTAATTCAAGTGGGCTTGTGTGTGTGTGTGAAATGAATGGTAAAAGATGCCTGAGGTTTATATTTACTGTGGAGTTGCATGGTACTTTATTCAAATATCTGTTTCACAGCGCTTTGATAGTGACAGAAAAATATTATAAGGCTAATGCTTGTCCTCAGTCATGTTTCTGATAAATGTGATTAAAATTCATTATTGTAGTTAACGACATTTAACAAGTGGTGTTCAGTGTTTTGCTTAATAAAGGGACATTTGCTGTAGCATCGTTTGGCACAGAGCTTAAGCTTTCACATTGCTTTGTAGCATTGTATACTATTGTGTTTATAACGCTGTTGCTGCCTTCTTGAGAACACCTACAAAGATGGTTACATACTGTAGCTTGCTTGTACATAACTTGTGAATAACAAGTTTTAATGTACATTGCAATTTCCATCACCACAGTCATCTCTCATGCACACACTATGTACTTGTAGCTGGGTTATTTTGCCGTACCTTTATTAACACTTTCAGTTTGGGTGATGGCATTTATAATGTATTCCTTACAATTACCAGGCATATTGAAGGTGAATATTGCTGATGGCTGTTAGTTTTTACCTGTATTGTACCTGCCCTTACGACATTGCAGGTTACTTTATAGCTATATCTAACTCCTGGTTTAATAATAAAATCCTGAGGAGATAGCAAGAGTAATAAAAGATACCCTTAGCCTTGTTGGGTTAGAATTTCTACAGTATTTCCATACTGACAGATTTCAGTGTTCACACTGGGTTGTGATGATCTAAGTTGATGCCAAATTATTCTGACTGACAAAAATGCCTGAAACACAATTGGAAGCATTGCTGCTGCAGTGTCTCAGCCAGTTTACTTATTTAGTAAATATTTCAGATATATTACATCATTTTTGGATTGATATATTTACCCACAGCCATGGGACTTTTTTACCCCTAAGGGATAAATTTATCCTTGGTTGAGAACGACTGTGTAGGGCCTTGTCAAATGTTGGTAGTCTGTATTTTGTGTAGGCTAGTGTAAATTGGAATGTGACATACATAGTAAATGCTCTTGTTATCATGCATGTTCCAGGTTGCTACAAAAAAGACAGGTTGTATTAATATCTGCATATGTTTAGTCTGACGTACTCTCTGGATTGCACATAACTGATGGAAGTTAGTTTCATTCATTCATCATTCATTGCCAGACGCCATGTATCCCAGACGGGGTGGCCAAGGGCTTAGAGTTAATTGTTTTACAGGGAGGGGCACTAATCCTCCACCAACCCCACTTGACACGTAGGGATGCCAACAGCATCTGGTGTTCCCAGATGGTCACCCATCCAAGTACTAACCAGACCCAGCGTTGCTTAACTTCGCTGATCAAACGGGAAGCGGTGTACTCAACGTGGTAGTTAGTGCTTCATAAATTTCAAAATGGTTGTTCAAACTGAGTAACTCCCACGTTATTGGCATTCCACCCTTAGGTGCATTGTTTGGACTGCATCCTTTGGTTTCTGTGGTCTAATTGAAAGTCAGCAGCATATACCTAAAGACATTAGTTGCCCACATTTCAGTTACCTGCATGTTCTTATTTGATGACGTCGCTTGTTGCCTACATTTACATAATACTTCTCGTACATGTGTAGCGGGTTTTGGGTTCGTATTGGTGTGGCGGTGCTGTACAGTGTTTGATCTACTGGATGAACTGCTTTATAGGAGCCATAGTTTACAGGGCAGTCTTCCAATTTTGAGAATATCCTGAAACTTAAAAACCTGTCTGTAAATTTGGACTTGGAAAACTTCAGTTTAATAGGAATTCCTTATTCTGGGCAACTGTTTACAAATTTTGGCATTCACTTTACTGTTACATTAGCTTCTGTACTAATCAAATGGAAGAATAAAAACCCATTTAATGGCCAAGTTGTTTATTAAGGGCATCATGACTATGACAGGTTGGTGATGAACAGTACACGAGGTTGTCAGGTTTATTCCAGACAGGTTTCACTGTAAAGCTTCATCAGAGGAATCGGCTCTGATGAAACGTTACAGGAAAACTAGTCAGTAATAAACTTGACTACCTCATGTATCCATCCACCATTCATTATGGACATAACAGCAGCTTTGACTCCACTATCGTGCTTTTGTTGTAACCTGGCAAAGGTCCTTGACTCCTCTTAGACCAGTTGTTGGCCAAGTGTAGCCTGCTTGGACAGTTGATTTGACTATGGTATGTTTCCTACTTAAAATTAGGCTCATTGAATTAAATGCATTCACAACTTAGTACTCAAGTTGTGGGATTAGTTTAGTTCCATCAGGTGAAAGCAAACTGATTGGTATAATTATTTTAATCATGTAGCAGGATTTTGTTGATGGGGAAATAGTGGCAGAGTTGAGTTTATATACAGCAGATTTGCATTTATAGACAGTGGAGGATGTCTTGTGTGAAATTGTGCTGCGATTGCAGGCATGTGCAGAAGTTTGATTTGAATTTAATTAACCTGTGGATTGTGAGTAACAGCTTGGGCTGGGAAGTGTGCGTTGCAAGCCACAGCTCAGGCTGTGCTGGCCGTGCATCGCCACTGACTGCTCCACCTCTGTGCAAACTTACGCTTGGTACTACACAAAGATGGAGAGAGAGTTTATTTATTTATTTATTTATTTCTTTTCACCAGGTTATGCCCTGGATGATTTTCAAGTTTATAAAAAAAAATTATTTATATTTTTCACCACGGGGTGGGATTAAAAAAACTGCGCAATCCACGGGTTAAAACATACCTTCACATGCAGAGAAGGTTGATTTGAATGTAATTAAAACTTATCTTTCACAAGACCAATTGGTGTCACAAAAATGCTCCTAATATCTGCACAACTCATGACCAAGACAGCCTTAGCATCTATTCAATATGGATAGTGGGTGGTATTGCCCTGGTGACATGTGAAAGTGTATTTTAAATCCACATTATAAAACATAACCATCCACCCATCTTCCAATCCAGTAGTACCCCATCAGGAGTGTAGGGGCCCATGGCTAGGTAGACAACTAGGGTGAGAACAGGAAAATTATTAAACCCATTGCTGCCTGTAAAGCCGATTTGAGTGTACCAGTTTGGATCCCCCCCCCCCCCCCCCCATCAACTAGAAGCATCTCGGTAACATTTTGCCTTACTTCAATTAAATGACTTTGTATTGTGGGTGAAGAGATTAATTCTAATGATGCTTTCAGTGGATGGTGGAATGTTGGAGTGGCTGAATGGAGCAACCAGGTGGACAGTTGTGTGTGGTGTTCAGGATGTCCTAAGGTGCACAACATTGCCAGATGACACCCAACAGGGAATACCAACCTTGAGGCCTTGAAGACTGCGGGATTTGTATGAGCCAGTGGTGTGGACGTCAGAGAGGAAGCAATTGGGGAAGTGTATGGTGAACAAGGATGTACAGCTGAAAAACAAAAAGGCTGCTACCTTTAATGGCACTGGATTTAACAAAGGTTTCCTCATGTTCTGGTATACAGTAAGTTATCATTCTCTCTCTCTCTCTTTCTCTCAGTAAATTATAGAAATAATGCATATCAAAGTTCTGTTGGTGTATCTAAGCATTTGCTCATTTTCCTTGTTCTGAAGTGTATACAGTACAGTATATTCTCGTCATATTAGTTTGTTTTGCTTTTTAAGTTCACCTTTAAATTACAGAAAAGTTGCCTGTCAAACCAGTTAGTCTATAAAGCTGATTTGCTTATTTAACTACCCACAATTTACATTTTTTTTAAAGTATACTCTTTGTTACTATGCCTAAAATTATAGCACTTCATATAGCTGTCACATCTAGCATGACGTCCTTCAGAGATTTGTTTTATAAAAGCGTGCATAATTCTCCAGGAATTAGTTATTATTGTAGTTTTTGCCATTCTGATTTCATCATTGCTTTCAGTGGATGTTGGGATGCTGCTGCCAAAAGTGATGCAGGGGATTAATACTGATGGAGTAACCTTTACCCCTGCAGTGGATTAATACAGATGGTGTAACTGTAACCCCTGCTGTGAGGCCATCAAGGGTATAGTGACAGACACTGGAGTACTGGCAGCCTGATGGATATTTCACCCTATCACTACCAATACACTTTTATAGGTAAGAGTACTGGAATTTTTCTTTAGCCCTGGGATGTCTTTATTTTACTCTTGACATCTGACTTTCCTCTGTCGGGGATTTACTATACTAGATGAGTTAGATATCACCATAATAAACTTTCACTATGAGAGGGCTTTTCTAGGTTGCATATATCTGACAGAGGCACTATAGTAAATTTAGCTAGCTGCTGAGCAAGTGCAGTTATTGACATCTGTTAGTCTACTCTAACCCTCTGACCTTAATATATGAAAATTGTATTTGTGGCCAACATCAGAGGATTTTATCATGGAAACTCTTTATGTGCAGCAAAAAGTTGAAAAACTTTCTTTGTGGCTGAGGATAAGAACTATTTTCACTTCCAACAGCAAATTATTTTATTGAGCATGGAGTAACCACAGACAGTTGAAAGGCTAACCTAAGGAAGGTACTTTAATGGTAGCAAGTTCAAAATACAGGAGGAATTCAAAGTCATTAGGATAATACTGTATTGCATAATGATATGGAAGAGGGACAGTATGCTAAATTGTGGTTGCCAATTGCTCTGGTGCAGAATCCTATGTCCATGCATGTGATTTAAAAAAAAAAAAAAAAAAAAAAAAAAAAAAGGCAGCTATGAATGCTCTGATATCGGTCATGCACATGGTCCCACAAACCTCCTTCAGGCTATCTTGTGGCGCTTAGCACGTCTCACTTTACAGTACACGTTTAAATTCAGTGCAATGTATTATTTTATGCCCACCGTGATTTTCTTTTGTTCGTGTTGGCTCATCAGTCACTAGAGTTTTTCTCAACCCATTGGGATGGTTTGCCTGACATTTTGGAGTGCCCTTGACTTTCCCTTTAGCCAGTGTGTGTCTTGTTTCTTTTGGGCACAAGTATATGCCATTCCCCCCCTCCCCCTCAGGTATGTATCACAAAAGGTGGGAGGAATGTTGTCAGCCCTATCAGGTTGTCAGTCATATAACAAATAGTGTATCATTGTTACCTGCACACAATTTTGCTTTTTATGTAATTTTATTTTTTCCAAGTTGGCAGCAAAACTTGTACCGTACAATGTTGGGCCCGTGCTTAGGGCTGTTTACCCACTTGGGTCTTTTGCCCTAAATGGGTTCACTTTACTTTCTTCGATGGTCTTCCCCATAGTCAGCTCCCCCCTCCCCTCCTTGACATCTATGAGTTCCTTAGCATCCTTTTCATAGTTTATATTTACTGTTTTTTGTAATCTGTTTTGTCAGTGTATCCTTCCCTGTGTGGGTATTTCCCATCATGTGGTTTTTTTGGGAAATCTGTACCTGACACTGTTTTACTGTTTCCCTTTTCCCAACTTTTTTTGTGGGTTGTAATAGTTTCGCCTGTAGGTTTAGTTTAGTTCCATTTGTAAATGCCCCAGCATCCATGCATTAGCCTTGTTCAGCTAACGGTGGCTCCCCATGCTGCTTGATCTCTGGTAGCCTCCCTATTCAGTCCCTTATTCCTGATGTCTCACTGACTTCATCCCAGATCTCTTCGGTCTGCATCATGCAACTGTACCACCACACCGCATACACTCTGCACCCATTTGTCATCCTCCATTTTCACATGCCCAGACCATCTTGATCTACCTTTCATCATATGACATTGTACATTTGAGTTCCAAAACTTCCTCTCATCTCTTCATTCGTAAACATAGGCCCCCCCCCTTTTTTTTTTTTTTTTTTTTTTTTTTTTTTTTTTTTTTTTTTCCGTTCAAGGACGAACTGCACATCCACTTAATCATTGTCATTTCTGTACATTTGAGTCTATGAATATGCTCTTTCTTTACTGCCATTGATTTTGCTTGCTCCCATGACATCCATTCTGGGGTGACCAGATCAGGATCTGCAGTGTTGGGAAGGGAATACCCAATTATTAAAAACACTTTGTGGACTTAAAGGACAAATAATGATCAGTAGTCTCCGGTGACTTAGTTGCTCTTGGCCTTGGTCAGGAGGATTCTTCCCAGGAATATTATTTTAGCCAGTAAGCAATGTGACACCCCTTATCCTTTTTTATGGCTTGTCTAGTCATCCTTGGCAGCTTCATGTGTCTGTCCCACTGGAGGAAATTCATAGTTTTTACTCGCATATGAGTTGCACGAATAGTAGCTTTGTACTGTGACCTTGGCCCAAGTTCTTGTCCGTTTGCAGTTTCTTCTTTGATGGAAGAATGTGTATGCAATAGTACAGTTCATCCTTACTACAGCATTGTGACAAACCTTTTCATTTTAATCTATTTTTATTGCAGTGTCAGAACAAGATACTACTACAGTTCTGCATTCTTTCTCTAGTGTCTTTATTATTAGCATTGTATTCTAATATTGATCTGATGTTATAACCTGTGGCCACACCTTGTGGGGTTGAGGTGTCTGGCAATAGGTAGATAGTTATAAAATAACACTCAAACTTGGCCATGGTGGTTGAGCGCTTAGCATATAGGACTGTGAAACTGCTTGCCTGTTAGTGCCAGGGTTCAAATTCTAGTTTGGGTAGCTGGTGTTGCTGAAGACTGGTGTCCATCCTCTCTGTGGTTGGCAGGTAAAATGAGCACTTGGGGGGGGTGGAGGTTACTTGGATGATTCAGTGGCCTTGTATCCCAGAATTTTGAGCAAGAAGCTGTTATGGAGACAAGCACCACAGCCAAGTATCTTATGGCATCTGCTTCACCTTTTACCTTTACTGGAGAGATTCCTTTTTTAGGCTTAGAGTAAAAAGTTAACATTCTAACAAAAGACCTGGAACTACCAGGTGTCAATATCACCATGGGGGCAATGTGTTCCACAACCTCCTTGCCTGCTGTTGGTGGTCAGCTGCCTTTTCAGGACATGTGTTGTAGTCTTGACTGGCAGTTGCTGTGCCGTGTTGTCTTCATGTTTCCCCTATCCTCCCTGTTTTGTCTCCCTGGCAGTTTCCACTACATGACCTCACTTGCACCTCCATTCTCACATCTTATGTCTGATCATTATGCCACTTCCAGAACTCCCCACTCACCCCTTCTTCCCAGTCTCAAACTCCTGTTGTTCCATCCTTTGACCTATTCTTACTTCATCCTTCACTAGTCCCATCACTCTGACTTGCATCACACATTTTCATGAAGCTGGCAGACATACCCCATGTTGGCCATTTGCTGATCAGTACAGATTGATATCCCTCCAGCTCCCGACTTCCACTTCAGTAGTATTGTATTGTGAAGACCTGACTCTGCCAGACTTTGCAGCTTAATCCACGTAATTCCAGTGTCACCAGTGGGCTCTGTCATTTGTCCCCCCTATCTGGACCCAACTAAGCCACAGATGGTAATGCTTGTTCATTAAGCTCATCTTGCCCAGTTGACTGGCCATCAAATTTCTATTGGTGGTCATCATAGTTTTTCCATGCCCTTCCTTCATGGTGGTTGGACTATATGCCTGCTGGGAGGATAGTCCAAACCTTGTAATCCTGGACCCATTTCCATTAGCACTGAACACCCCAAGGGTATTGTGTAATGAGTGTCCTGATCACTTGGCTTTCTACTTCCAACTTCTGTCTTGAAAAGAACATGCTATATCTGAAGTTGTGGGCATTTTTGGTAATGCAGTGAAAAAAGTTTATTGGCAGCCATCATCATTATTAGTGTTCAAATTTACATAAGTGAGCTCCACAGTAGATGGTCTAAACGAGTTTCATGGGATATGTGTCTGTCTGATGTTTTCCTTTTTCCAAGTACTTACTGTAGTGATTTTTATTATTTTATTTTTTCTCCCCCATACCCCTGCTCCTCCTGTAAGTGTCTCAAGTGTATCGTTTAAATGACTAATATTTTCAGTGTTTCCAGTGAATTTATCTGATTTCTAAGTTGAGTTAGAAAACAGTTACATTAAATTGCTGTTTCCCCATTAACAGGATCTGTTTTAGAAAAAAAAATGAACACTTCTGACTTACTTCAAATGAAGACCTCTAACATGTTGCTGCCAGATCTGTTATGCTAAGATTACCTATTTGAACGAGTCAAACATTTCTTCTAATATCTTGAATACCGAACTAATAGCACTTTTTCCTTGCAGGTGTGAGGCTTCTGGTACAAGAAATGAGTGCAGTACTTGTTCCTGTGACTAAACATCACTGTGGATTTCTGCAACATTGCGTCCAGTGGGGACCCTTCAACAACAGTTCCATGGGACTGCAATCCAGAGCCTGTCACTTACCACTACATAGGAGTCAGATGGCAGGATGGTGATAGACCAGACAGGTGGCAGGATGCTGATTGACCAGACCACTGCTACCATTACCCTTAGGCTGGATGGACTGGACAGCTACCTGGAGTTCAAGATTGAGAGAATGCAGGATCAAGAAGTGGAGTCCTCCACCCAAGAGGAAGTGGTCAAGAGAACATCACTAACATTGTGATGCAAGTCACGGAAGCCGCACAAAAGGGGGGTGGATGCTTGTTGTCCACCTGCCCATGTAATCCAGATACTTTCAGCCCTTGTCTGAAAGATCGGACAGAAGAACTACTCAGTTTTTCCTAAATTTTGAGTTTTTATTTTTTTTTTTTAACTAAAATTTTTTCTGGAATTGGTCCATGTATTTCTTGGGAGACTCTTGGAATTATAGGAGACAATAAATCTATGGAGTTTACACACAATGTTTTCTTACACCAGTAAAGTATGTGGTTTATAAGTCAAAAGCAAAACACACACTGCATGGCTAATAGAATGAAAACTATATGTACAACATCCCACACACAAAGGGCATTCAAAACTTATATATATATATAAATGGCATTGAAGGCCACAGCATTCAACACACACATATATATAACCAGCATTGAAGTCTGTAAAGGACTGCTGTACATATTCTCTCTTACAAGGGTAGTTCCTGAGTCATTATTAGAGGGAAGTCCAAGTTTCCATTTAGTGCTGTAACTTGTTCAATAGGATGAATTATACCCACATGCTGAAGCTGTGTTTATTGTGAGGATCTGACTGTTGGCCCGACTTGGACCTTAAGGGGGTCCAAGTTGGGCCAACAGTCGTATCCTCACAATAAACACAGCTTCAGTATGTGTGTCTAGTTCATCCTACTGAACAAGTTACAGCAATAAATGAAAACCTGAACTCATCTTCATTATTACCTTCAATCCAATGACGTCTTTTACTGCTTTATTCCTGCTGCCTCCAGACAATTTATTCAGTTAGAAGAGACTTTTAGCACTGAATGGGTTACTGAAGCCTGCATCTAACCCTTCCAATACCAAAAGTCTCTCCTAACTTACATAACATTGTCTGAAGGCAGCAAGAATAAAAAGTCATCAGACTGAAGGGATTAAGTCCGAGATATGTATATACAGTGCAGACAGTAATATCAAGACACTTTATAGTCTAACGGTTAAAGAATTCTCATATAACTTTTTGAGAAGTTTGTTAAACATCAAAGATCACAATATTGGACTTTGTCACTTGTCACAGTTTCCTTAAGTAAATGTAAAGTGGACTGACATTAGTGTCTGCAATAGTACATTATTTTTTTTCATACATTTGGTACTGTAAACTGATAGAAACTGGCAGTCTGTATGTAGCAATGGAACTTCAATATGTAATTTTTTCTGTTATCTACTGTAGACTTAATGGCAGAAAGTGAAAACGAGGACTTAATAGTACAGTTCTCAGTAAAACACTACTACCAATATGGTTACATTTTCAGGTACCAATCATGATAACTCTCCATGCTATGACATTTTTTTTTCTACTAATCAGCATGTACTTTTAAACTGCTTGATCTAGGGTACATCTTAAGTTTCTTCTTGCTGCTACAAAACAATTTTATTCAATATAGGTCTCGTACCAAAGGCACATTAAGACTAGAGTATATCTAACCCCTCCAGTTCAAAAAGTTTATCTTACAGCAGAATAAAAATTATCTGACAGTGGCAAGAACATAATGAAGACATCCCAGGGCATAAAGGGTTCATTTTAATCTTGCTACCTTCAGGAAACTTTGTGCAGCTTGTGAGAATTTCCAAAGTGGAGGAAGCTACACATGACCTTCGCTAACCTCTTCATTACTACTGGATGTTCGTTTGTTGAGTAATACTGACTGGCAGCAGCTTGATACGAATACAGTCTTATGTCCTTGACTAAAACTGACTGGTTGTAGCCTCGTTAGAATACAATTTATAATTTTGCTGTTCTAATTATGAAAGCATTTATGCACTGAGGGAGTTAACGTGAGCTATATTCAATCTTACCAGCTTAAAAATCATCTCCGAAGATGAATAAAATCTGGCAGCAGCAAGAATAAAATGTGCTCTGAACTTTTATAATATACTTATATTACTCCTGTTACTATCACAGGGTTTTACTTAGCTTGACATAATGCTCGGTTACCAGTTTGCACAAATTTACAGTACCAGCTGTATGGAAAAAGTTTATATTTTGTAACATATCCCTGGCTAATAATGAGGACTTAAAGTCATATTATTAAAAATAGTGTGCAAAGGTGTGAGGAAGTACATAGTTGTTTGCGGTTATTTATGGAACACTTGCAAATGTTATCTGTGATCAGCCGGCATCCCACGCTAGAATGTATGGAGCAATGATAACATAGATCGGCACGTTCTAAGATCACCATCACACGTATGGAGGTTTTGTAACTGATAAGTTAGATGTGATAAGCCTGTATCCCACACTGTACTGTAGTCCACAATGACAAAAGGCAAGGCATGTTCTTAAAAAAAAAAAAAAAAAAAAAAAAAAAAAAAAAAAAGGTTCACACCTTTGTGCTCTATTTTAACAATACAGTCCTTACTATAAACTGAAAGCAATAGCTGAAAAATAATTATAATTTTATCACTACACTTGAAATCAATAATCGTATTCCTCAAACATACAAAGCCACGAGCCACTGAGCCAGTGAACAATACATAATACTACAGGTGACACAACTCCAAAATTAGATGAAAGGAAGGATGTATTTGCAGTAATATGAGAAAATCTGTGGAAGCTGATACACATTACAGGTCACTCACTGGCTTTTGTATGCTGAGGAAGATATCAATTACTGGCTTCGTCTCTATCACAGGACTATACTCTTTTCACCTTAATTTGGCCTTGCGTTTTTTTTCCCCCCCCCTCATGTAGTTCACTATCAACAAAAAGACAATGTTGTGACTGTATGTTCTTTCAACAGAACTTTTTCAAGACTAGAATCGTGTTCTAATTACCACTGTTACATCTTGACTTTCAAGATAGACGTATAGTAATTTTTTGCCAAGTTAAGAGTGAAATTAGTATTTAACTGCAATAATTCTATGTAGTCCTCTTACTTAAGCTATTTCATTATTAAGTTACTGATGCTTTAAATTAATTACTTTACTTAGCAATTTTTTATTAATAAGCTGCTAATGAATTTAATATCTTTTATTCACTTAGAGTTCCTTTTGATTCTATGCAAAGTTGTTTTAAATTCTGAAATGAACATGGGGCATGTGTCACTCCAATATATTTAAAGCACATTTTGCTTGTACACATCCTAGATCATAAGCAGGGATTGACCACTAGCTGTTCAATCCATCTGTTCCTTTATTGCACCATCAGGGCCTGGGGCTTGACTAGCTCTGGCTAGTTATTTTCCCTGAATGGTAATATCAGCAATAAACCCTAACTGCCCCACATATGAAAACTCATACAGGCCACGTCCACTTGGAGGGCTTTCATTAAACAACTTGGTACCCATTTGGTTATATGGCTACCTCCTAAAGTATAAACCGTTTCCTGGCCTACAAGAAACAGGTGTGGAGTTACCTGGAGAAAAGAAGCATTACATCCAGTGAGTCGAAGTAGATACCAAAGGCCTGCAGTGTCTTTTGCTTATCTCACCGGCCTGTGATGCAGCATGCTTGTAATGTGGGTATAAGTGTAGGTGTGGGTGTGGGTCTGAAAATGCCAACTGATCATCACTCACTCTGTAAAATAAATACAGGATTAGAATAAAACTAAAAGTTATCACTTACACCTGCTTGCAATAATCATCATAATGTCTGAAGTCATATATTTATTTTTTTACCCCTTAAATCATAATCTGTAGCACGTCTTTCTTAAAACTGTTTTACTTAAAAACAGCATTTTCTCTGTACACACTTTAAGTGAGGTCAGAATGTATAATAAGTAGTACAGACACTTCCCAATTCATTCGATATAACGAGTTCTTTATTTCTATTGCCTTCAAATGACGTTAAGTCTGTGCTATATTTCTTGTGCAGTATCAGAGAAATTATACGAACTAACTGCAGAGGGTCACAGGTACGTATGTGGAGGGAACTCTGCCCTGAGGTAAACCCGAAGAAGATTGAAGGTAGGGTCCTACATGGAGACCTTCAGGCTTATGAACCAAGAAGGGAAATGACTCAAGATCGTAATACGAGGTCAAATGCCATGAATCGAAAATATGTACAAATGCTGGTATAATCAATGGTCTTTAAACATAACATAATGTGGGGGAGCCTTGGGGTATACCGTACATTATATGCTAGTGGCTGCCTTACACACAAATTACACCTGTGGGCAAGTTTCATATACAGTGCTCGTCAGAAGTATGGGGCGCCCTGCGTCCCTCCTGAGAAACAAACCTTTCAACATTGAAAAAACATATAAATAATGCATTTTATTTACCTTTAGTGCTTCGTAGGGTAGCCTTTACGTTTCTTCACGGACCTGAGACATCTTGGAAATGAAAGGACGAGGTTCCTGAGGTGCTGGAGGGGTATTTTGTCCCAGGAGTCACGAATGGCGGCTTCCAGCTTAGGCAGAGAGCTCACGTCCTTCCCTTGGAGACTCTTCTTTACGACGTACCAAAGGTTTTCAATCGGGTTGAGGTCTGGGCTATTTCCTGGCCAGTCTGTCATGAATGATACCTCGCAGTCACGAAGTCAATTGGTGACCGATTTGGCCTTGTGAGCAGGTGCACTGTCCTGCTGAAACACTCGTGCACCTGTTAGCTCGAAGGAGTCTGGTAAATGATCACACAGAAGCTCCAGGTAAACATCCTGATTCACTCTGAGGTTCTTGGGAAGTACAACAAGCTTCCCCAAACCCTTCCCTGAGAAACAACCCCATACCATGAGTGAATCAGGATGTTTAACTGTGCTTTCTACATACCGTGGGTCAAGTGGGTCACTACCTTTGCATGCTCCTCTGTTACAGGTAACACTAAATGTTGCCTCATCAGACCACAACACTGACAACCATTGCTCCTCACCTCAATTTAGATATTTATTAGCAAAGGCAAGCCTACGAATTCTCTGGCTGCAAGAGAGAAGAGGCTTTTTCACAGGCCTGTGACTTGTGTAACCAAGCTCATGCACCCTACGAGACACTGTTCTCACTGACACCTCACCAAACACTTCCAGGTTGCTCTCCTTAATTTTCCTTGCACTCACACAAGGATTAAACTCCACTGCACGTTTTAAAACATTAACAGACCTTGGGGAAGTTTTCCTAGGCCTACCAGACCTCGGTTTCTTTGTGGGAACTTCGCCACCATTTTCCTCCCAAAACCGCGCACACCAACGACGCATTGTCGATCGTGCCACACCAACCAATTCACTAATTTCCTTTGTGTGGTGGCCTGCCTCCTTTAGAGCAATGATCTGGGATATGATTTCACTCGATAGTTCACGGGTAGGTGCCATAACAAAGTTTTGAAGGCCAAAACACTGCGGGACACTCGGTAAAAAATGGCGCAATTTGAGAGGGACACTCGGCGGAGTTCCTCTCTCTCAGGCAGCCCGTGGGCGACTGAGGCGGGAACCAACCAGCGCGTCAGAAGGCCTCAGGCTACCGTGACGTCATGCTCGGAGCTCAAATTTATGGCTCAATTCTTACCCCCAAAAATGGGTGATTCTTTTTGGGTCATAAGTATTGCGCGCCCGGCGGACAACGCTGAATACTTCTGACGAGCACTGTACATGTTTGTCATACAGTACAGTATGTTCCAAATCCTGAAGGGGGACTGATCAACAGAGCCAAGGAACACCAATTTCCATTCCCACCCAATGCTTCAGACAAAGGTACAGATGTGGGCAATGCAGTATCTAACTTCTCTAGTTCAAAAATAACAAAAAATAATTATGGCAAGTTAGTGTCAATAATTACATAAGTTGCAATATTATACTTTACACTATAATCTTGATGAGACATTCTTTGGCTACTGAAATTCTAGATACACTAGAATGGCTGTGCTCTTGAATATGAATTGTTGGGAAAATCTGGTTTATAAAACTGCCACATTGCGTTACCCACCATGCCTCTATCACCTACAAAAATGTCAGAATATCACTCTAACCTGCAGCCTGGTAAACTGTTGCTTTATCGAAATTATTACTACTCAGATGAAAGGCAACTATAGAGACAGGGCTTCTTGAAATCTGAGAATGATCAAAATCCAAGTGCCAGACAGCAACGACCATAAGGCATCAATTCTTGAAATCAGAGCTGGCCACTATTCCACCTACATTAAAAGTACTGTACGTTAAGTCTGGTTATGTTTGTTAGTTTCAACACCTGCATTCATGGATGGAGCTGCAGAAGTAACCGAACACCTTCTCTATTTTTCTCAGTACTAAACAAAGCTTTTCCAAAAATAATAACTGACACGACACTGCGTTATTTGGTTAATGTCAAAATTAGGTTATGAAAATGTCTCATAATTTGATTAACAGGGCAAAATTAGGTTTCATTTGGTTACGTTATTTACAATATACACATTGCTACGCAGAACTGGAGAGGCAGCCCACCAACTCCACTTATGTTTGTAAGTACAGCATTAAATAAAGCTTTTCCAATCAAAATAATTGAGCCTACACCCCAAATTCATTCAATGTCAAAATACGCCAAATAATACCTGTTAAAAAAAAAAAAAAAAAAAAAAAAAAAAAAATCATCTACTGCAAGCTTTCACATACTGCATATCTGTATATAACGAAAGATAAGGTATAACTTTAGAAGTAACCAACGTTACCAATTTTCATTATATTACGTCCCTGAACTATTCTAACTAAGACTTACCCTTTAAGCCTAGTTTCAGTTGGGGGAGCAAATTTTGTAGGCATAGTCATATAGTGACTTAGGTTAGGCTGTCGCTCAGTAACGGATGAATGTTGCGCCATATTGGCTGGTGCAGGCGTGTGCATTTGGTCTATGTCAGGCTCTAGATCAGGCCTAGGTTTGGTTAGGTTAGGTTAGGTTAGGTTAGTTTGGGTTAGTTTAATGCAAAATAGTGTATTTTTAATTAATCTTGATCTTGATTTTGGGGGATAAACCCACTTTTGGAAATCTTACTCAAAATTCCAAAAGGGGTATTTTCCCCCCAAAATGAGGGTCAAAACTAATTAAAGCACAGTATTTTGCATTGGAAACCATAAAAAAAATAATAAAAGAAAACGTTGGTTACTTCTAAAAATTTACCAAAGATAAAATAGTTATTGTTGTATACGTGGAGGACTGGGGTGGCAAGTGTGTTTACCATATGGATAGTTTTAACACTGTCCTGGTTACCATTAATGGCTACCACTCCTGTACTTACTATTTCAAAATCACATATCTACGTCTGTAGCTGGGAAAATACATGATTCTTCTGTAATTATCCCCCTAACATAAATCTCTGCACAATACACTACCCCTTACGGTACATACCCTTCTCTGTCCTGAGCTTGTCACTACTCAATATGGGTATTCCCCTTAATATTGTCCTTCTCCACCAAAAAAACCTGCCTTAAAATAGTCTACAAATACTTACGAGTTCGTGGAAATAGAGCCACAATATGACCACTAAGATATGAGGCAAATATAAGCAAACTAAATACACCACCTTTTGCTTACCTTTCCCTGCCCCGAGCTTGTCACTAATCAATACGGGAATTCTCCTTAATTTTGCACTTCTCCACTAACAAAACCTGTCTTAAAATAAACTACAATCACTTACGAGTCAGTAGAAATAGGACCTCAATATGACCACAAAGATATAGAGGCAAAAATAAGCAAAGAACAGCGCACCAACCACAGTTGTATACTGCACCACTACCTGCTACCTGACAAGGGGATACTAACGGAAATAGCGTGAAAGAAATTCAAGTGTCAGATGGCAAAGATCACATGACCCTATGTGTGATTTGAACGTATTGTAAGGCGTATGGGGAAGATAATTATAAATTAAGGGGGATTTTGGATCTGCTGAAGACTGAAGAGATTGGACTCCCCCCAGAATCTAAGACAGGGACGAGAGCAAAGCTGTGCTAGAAAAGTGTGGCAAGCAGTAACATACTTCTTAGTGTCTAAAAGGATGTAAAAAGCAGAAATGGGCACGTCATATGTATGGCAAAGAGATCCATTGGACATAAAATGAGCCGTGTATAACCAATACGTTGATGGGCTAGTTTCCCATCGTTTTAAGTTATGAAGCACTGTGTCAAGGGGAAACTGAAATGTCAGCCACATACCCCAATGAAACTGGAGAACGTTCTAGAGAAATCAGCTTGTTCGCGCCCAATTATAGGCCTACCTATATAAAAGTAAATAGGATGAAAAAAAATACGACTCATACATTTCATAGGAACTCAGCAAGAACATACCGGGTACGTTTTTCTAACAAACGAAATATTCACTCGAACCTCACAAACACGGGGATGTAAAGGAGACAAGACTACTCGTCACTTGTGGGCCAGGTAGACTGTAATAATACTGCTAGATAAAAACTTGACGATTATGTATCCATCCTGGAAGACTGCCAGTGCTGGTTGAGTGACATGTGAACTCAAATTGTGACTAAACAACTTTTAGTAAAAACTTTTCCTTCTACAATCTATACTTTGAGATTTTCGACACAGATGCATTTCGTACAAGAATGACCATCGACTACCTGGCTCAAAGGATGACAAAAGGGAAAGTGTACTTTCCAAGTAGGGCGATGATCATAGAGTAGACGAAGTTTCTCGGAGGTTTGCTATTGTAATGAGGAATTGTAAAGAGAGGGGAATGTAAAACTATCCTTTTGCGGGAAAACAAGCACAGCGTATGATTTAGTCACCAAACAATAGGCTGCCGAAACCGCAGAGTGAATCAGATAATATTCAGATGTTAAAGTATTGACAGAAAATCCCGAGACAACAAAGTCACCTTCATAGAGGGATGATTGCCCCCCCCCCCCACCCACCAATAAAGAGCCAAACATGGGGAGGGTGAACACTGGGGCTCGACGGCACCCCCAACAACCTGGTATGTTATGACAATCGCGGGACCGATGCCACGGCCACCAGACAGCAGCCATTTGACCCGTGCTATCAAAATGACAAGCCGATTGATAGCGTATGATGATGGAAGAAGTGAAAGAGGGACAGGCAGACAGACCATGCAAAACTGGTTGGGCTAGGGGCTGGAACTACTAAGGATTCCCTCCCTCTCACATGTCCCTACCCCCATTTCCCCCCACCCCACGACCGAAATGGGCATGGGACTGGAAGGGGGGGGGGGACAAAAAGAAAGGAAACGTAGTACGATGACTGTACATAATGAATCCATCTACCATCAATATCTGTGGTGAAGAAAGATGCCCTCATGCGGTGGCAAAAGTATAACCAGGTAGATCCACTGTCTGGTCATATAAACGTCCCCTATCCCCCCAAAAGAAGCATGGAGAACTGCAAGAGAAACTTCAACCTATGGTCTATTAGATTTACGTTCTAGATAAGCCTAGGCTCACACTACCATTATTATCCGGGTTTTTTTTTCCATACACAGGTGAGGTGGGGTAGGGTACAAAGTTAGGAAAATGAAATAAGACAGTCGTAAAACTAATCAACAGCATACTTAATGAAATAAGCCTCAAGCCCATACACTTACCTTTCAAGCCCCTGGAATCCTAACTCCAGCTGGTAGGTAAAGTTGTCCAAAGGTAGCTTCTCATTTACCTGTAAGAGTCCACATTAAAACATGTACATATAAAGGACAATATTATTAAGCAGTACTATGCTATGCTGTACGGTGGAGTGGAAACGTCCTTTTTGATTCAATGATGGTGTACTTTTTACTAACTTAGAAAAATATGACAATTTCATCTCTACATCTTTGTTTTAGGATGAGTCTTCGTTATTTTAAGATGTCACCATCCCTCTATGTAATGTCACCAAGCCTCTAAGGAACATCAAGTATTTAAAAGGGTCACCAAAACTTCTCTACACGTCACCATGCATATACAGTATTTTAATGCCACTGAAAACCTGTCACCAAGCATATATTTTCATACCACTGAAAACCTGTCACCAAGCATATATTTTAACACTGAGCACGTCACCAAGCATATGTTTTAATGCCATTGAGCACCTGTAACCAAGCATAGACGTTAATGCCACTGAGCACGTCACCAAGCATATACGTTAATGCCACGGAGCACCTGTCACCAAGCATACATTTTAATGCCACCAATTTTAATGCCATCAAACATATATTTTAATGCCAACAAGTATATATTTTAATGCCACAAAGTGTGTGTTACTGGACGAACTTCGTCAAAAAATTGCAGCTTTTAGCTCGAGTGATCATTCATGCACTTTAATTAGTCCTTATACTTGGTCCTGGGGAGGGACGACTTCATGTGGTGACGATGATATAACTGGGACAGCCCTAGCATGTATTCAATATGGACGGTGAGTGTTAGCGCCGAAGTGGTGACATGTGGAGGTGTAGGAGGATTACTGGGCCTTGGGATAGGCTACTGCCCCCGAGATATAGGCCCTGAAGCCTTTGCCCAGAGTCGGACACATTAAAAAAAAAAAAAAAAAAAAAAAAAAAAAAAAAAAAAAAAAAAAAAAACTGCCCAGCCACACAAACATCCCACACTCTCTTATCTCCGAAACAAGGGTCGTCGGCTGCGAGAGGACAGTTTCAGGCTGCACTCCAATGGGTTCACATTTCAAATGAACCTGGAGCCACAGCAACAATATATACAGGAAGATCACTCTACCCAGGTCCACCACGAGGAGGTAAGCTGCTCGGACCCACACCATGCCCGTCCCAACCACCCTACCATTGGACATGCTGCCATCACCATTGCATATGCCTTGTAATTTAACGTTACAATCTGTCTCTGTATGGAATGATGGCAGTAGACATTTGACTTTAGGAGAAACGTTTCAGCCTGGAAGCATTATATACGGCCTTCAATTTCTTCTTGATCTTTGTTTTTTTTAAAGCACACCGAGAACAGGAAGTAGTGTGCCTGAGATGAAGAAAACATACCAACAGGAACTGGTGTGCCTAAGATGAAGAAAACACACCAAGAACAGGAACTGGTGTGTGTAAGGAGAAAACACACCAAGAACAGGAACTGGTGTGTGTAAGGAGAAAACACACCAAGAACAGGAACTGGTGTGTTTAAGGAGAAAACACACCAAGAACAGGAACTGGTGTGTGTAAGGAGAAAACACACCAAGAACAGGAACTGGTGTGTGTAAGGAGAAAACACACCAAGAACAGGAACTGGTGTGCCTAAGATGAAGAAAACACACCAAGAACAGGAACTGCTGTGCATAAGGAGAAAACACACAAAGAACAGGAACTGGTGTGTGTAAGGAGAAAACACACCAAGAACAGGAACTGGTGTGTGTAAGGAGAAAACACACCAAGAACAGGAACTGCTGTGTTTAAGGAGAAAACACACCAAGAACAGGAACTGCTGTGCATAAGGAGAAAACACACCAAGAACAGGAACTGGTGTGTGTAAGGAGAAAACACACCAAGAACAGGAACTGGTGTGTGTAAGGAGAAAACACACCAAGAACAGGAACTGGTGTGTGTAAGGAGAAAACACACCAACAGGAACTGGTGTGGGTAAGGACAAAACACACCAACAGGAACTGGTGTGGGCAAGGAGAAAACACACCAACATCAGGAACTGGTGTGTGTGGCATTGTGAGCTCACACCGAGAACGTCCGCCGCAAACAAATTTCGGTCGCGCACGCGTAGCATCTTCCACCAAACTAAGCTACATAAAAAGTTCTCTGCTAAGCGAATCAAGGCAGCCATAACACAGGCTGCAGCATTACGTGGGTACTTTTGTAAGGTGTAGCTTGGTGACCTTTGGTGACATCCAACTTTTATGATATATAAAAGTTTGTCCAATTTCGAAATCTAACAGCTTGGTGACATTCTACTATTATTACAAAATTTCTCCAATTTAGAAACCTTATAAATTGGAGGCACCCTGGTAACATCCTACTTATTTTTATTTAAAAAAAAAAAAAAAAAATGCCTTTCAGCTTATAGAATTTCAGGTGCATGATGTGGATGTGGCCGAATCAGATGTAAATCATGACGGGTGGTTGGGGTTTCTTGCCCAAGGGAACGTGAAGACTGAGAGGATGTGCCTATGTATCAGCGTCCCACGTGTGACATTCAGATAAGTGCTGGTGCCCTGATTAACGAGCAACACATCGGCCCAGACTATACTCAATTCAACAAGTCCGACACCATCAGCAATGACATCAATGCCTCAGATGTTGATGACCTCACAGATATGGTGCCAAGCAGGGTGAACATGGCATATAGCCCGATTGTTTGTTGTGCCCAAGGGTTATGGCCTCAAAAGCGTCCTCTCAGGTACATCCAACACCCACTCGGCATATAATAAACACTTTACATAAAAATTACTAAAATCAAAATTGAAAAGACATTATTCAATGGAAAAAAATAAAAAACAAGCAACCACGTGATTGTCACACGCAAGGGCCGAGTGCATGTGATGGCCGGAACGTCCCACCTTTGTGACATCTCGCCGTTCACCTTACGTGCCTGTTGTGGGTTCGCGCAGTACATCCTAGGGCCAGGGCATCACATTTAAGACCCCTTCTTAGCGACCCCCTGGTAAGAAGACCATCCCCACACAACAAACACGCATGGCGAAACGACATCAAATTGACAGAAACTGGCGGGGAGTGTATGTGTGGACTATTCTATGCGACCCAGCCACCCAGACTTCACATGAAGAGACAGTGAGAGAGATAAAGACGGGAGGGAGGGGAGGAGGACATTTACTCAGTTTAGCCAGTGAAAACACCTGCTATTCAGCAAGATAAACGATACGGTAATGAACCATACCGTGTCAGGGCTTGGCAAATTTTTTACGGCCGAATGCCCAATCCTGACACCAACCCTCCCCTATTCATCCGGGCTTGGGACCGGCATTGAGTTGAGCCGGACTCCTCCTGGGATCAAACGCAACTCAATGGCTGGGTTAAAATGTCATACGCTCCTTTTAATTTACCTTGGCCTAAAACTGCCATCTACCCCTTTTGAATCTGAATTCTAGAAAAATTAACAAACACTACACTTCTTACTCTAACATGACCACTTCCATCCATCCAGTCACAGAAACAGGACATAACTTTTGATAAATTTCGAATAAAACAAGAGTACATGAGGCAAAATGAGCAAGGATAACGTGAACTTTATGACAAACAAATGGAGGAGAAAAAATCCATGGAGAGTTACTTAAATACCTGGTACAAAGAAAGTTTTGTAGTTCTTACCTAATTGCTTTCCAAATATCAGGTAGTTTCCCTTGACTCAAAGATTTCTTGAAAATTAAAAATAATGGTTTACTTAACTCCTTTGCACATTCTCGTAACACCCAACATGAAATTTCATCAGGACCACTTGCTTTTCCTCTGTCTAATCAACATAACTCCTCTTGTATTACTTTTTCTGCTATTTGTATATCTGGTATTATGTGTGGTGTGTGTGTGTGTGTGTGTGTTTTACCTGAAGTCCTTGAGTCCCTGAGAGTCTGGCCAAGTCCTGAGGAATTCCTAAGAGGTGTGTTAGAGGTCGTAAGTAATCTTGGTAAATCTCTTCCTGGCGTCCACATCCAGCTGACCATCACACTGTATTACTTAGGATCCTCTGTGGCTTAGTTGGAGCAGAAGTTGTCTTGTGGTTCACATGGTCAGATGTCAACGTTCAATTTCTCATCAGCGGAATCACATGATCATCCTGGAAAACAATGTGCAGTGAAAATCCAGCCTCATTGATTTTACTTATTAATTAATGGCAGGCTTCTCTATCTCTTGCCAATCAATTACAGTATATGTTTACCTGTCTCTGGTAAGAAACTGTTGTTGTCGTTGCTCTACCTCAGTCTGTCTGGCCAAGCAGACCTATCAACGACAAGCAAGTAGTCGCCTTCCTGTGGCAGGCATCTGATTATAGGTTCATAGAAACTGTATTGCCTATTTTGGAAGGTGATTTATATATTCAGGTTCTTATATAATAAAGCAAGATCCATTTGTTTAGTCATTATTTCGTATGTTAGGCTGTTGAAAAAAATAAGAGGGCCAGAAATTGAAGTTTGTGTTGATGTAGGCATGTGCTAATTACACCACCCACCACTTAGATTGCAAGCAGCCTTTTACCTCCTGAGATGTGCCTGAGGATTCCTTTGTATTTAATTTTCGTTCCTCCAAAGATCTGCAGTGTTGCTCAAGATCTCCTTTATATTTATGAACATGGAAAGTATTATTTGCCTCCCATGGACTGTTTATGCACTTCCTGTCGAGGCTCCAAGCACCCCTGGTTGGACAACTCTACAATAGATCATCAGATCAGATGGGGTATACGGCTGGGTCATGTGGCCAGGTTGCCAGCTCAGGGAAGATGGACATCCCTGCCCTGCATACTCCCGGGTCATCCTTGGGCAAGGTGTAGCACCCGTTAGCCCCCCAAAAATGCAGTACGTGGATGGAGATACTACCATGGGAGTTATGGAGAGCCAAAGCCTGGTAGCTGGCCTTGTACAACACTCTCAGGCGGGGAACTCAACCACGTTTACCAAGTAATCAAATCCAGGCTGCTGAGACTACTGCTCATATATATCTCCTGTCATATTTAGGCCAACTGTTATATTTCCTCAAAGCATCGTCAAATACATAATATTCAGCCAAGAATCAGTTACTGAAGCCCGAGTGTTAACTGGACGCCACTTTATTCGCGCAAGCAGAGATGTTGTGTTCCTTATACGGCCCGAGGAACCGCCGCCCTATCAAGTAAGACATTTTTCTACCCATCCCACACAACTTTACCCTATATCGTTATTTCTGCAATCGCTCACTCTGAAAGTTACAGCCACAAAGATCAGAGACGTCAAAATAATTACCCATGAGGAATTAATAAATAAGGAAAGTGGTTAACAGCTACTGCATGGTGGAAAAAAGGTTCATACAATCACGCTTGCCGACGTCGTGTTCCTTACCTGGCCCTACCTACAAACGAGCCATAAAATCCCTTATCAACTCTTCATTTTTCTACCAGCTAACGTCAAATAACGTAAGCAAAACATTTGTTACCAGAGTCTGAAAAGGACAAATGATACGCCAATCATATAAGTCACTTCGGTAGCGAGCGGAGACGTCGCGTTGTCCTTATGTGGTCCATCAACAAGCGAGCTACAAAATTCCAAATTATTTCGTTCTTGCACTCAACAGAAATGTCATTTTACACCAACTGACTTTATATAATTATCCATTTTCAGTCATAAGCGTGCAATCAGAGCCTGAGAGAACTAGTACTTCGATATAAGTAAGCTACTTCGACCGCGCTTGCTGAGACGTCGTGTTCCATATTTGGTTTGCCGCTCGAGCAACGAAAGCGTCATGGCGTCTGGTAGATTATCTGGTACATCTCATTATTTGACTTATTTTTCAATTATCATCCATAAAAATGAAAGACGCGAAGTCCAGAGATGCTAGAATAATTGAAGATAGAGATGAGATAAACAAAACTAAAACAGGGGGCAAAATAAATGAGAAAAAACATGAAATGGGTCCGTCGGCATTAAAGGATGGTGCAAACTCATTCCTTCGCGTCTACGATTAATTCCTCCACCCACTCTTTATCTTTTATTACACCAGGCTTCTAAGCTATTGTTACGAAATCTAGAGGCAATGAAATAAATGATCATAATGACAAAATAAACAGGGAATGAAGATGACAAGAGAAAATTCATGATAAAAAAAAAGGTTGGTCTGCATTACCGAAGAACGTCAACTCGCCAAGGCGTCCCTAGATAATGGGCCCTCCATTCTCTCCTTCCTTCTCGCTCCATCTCTTCGATCCACTTGTTCCTCCTCGCACGAAAATCCACTGCAAATCTCATTTTCACTTCTCGTCCATGGAAATAGTCCAGGGTCGTCAAAACACCACAAAATAAGAAAAAAGCATAGAGCACGCGGAAACTCTGCACTTCCTCTTGGACTTCCGGAGCACGACTGTAAATATGGACCGTCTCGCACTCTCCCTGTTCCAAATTTCAGGTTTAATATTCGAAATTCATAAGTATCCCAACTCTAGCTCTAAAAAAAAAAAAAAAAAAAAAACGCTGAAACCTCCCCAGAAACATACAACCTTCATTAACCCTTCACCTGATGTGATACTTTAGGTAAAATAAAACTGTGTGGAGGTAGCAACTACAGCTATTACGAAATTGACTGACAGTTTTTTTTAGCGGAATGAAATTACTTCTCATAGTAGCTTGAATAAAAGAATGCATAACTATAAAGGGTTGAAAACTGGCACAATTTCATGGGTATTATCCACAAAGACTTACCTCCCGTCAGCATATCTGTTAACCATCACTGTCTCTGCCTGTCCTTGTTTCCCAGATCATGTACCACCACCTTCCCCATCACCATCCTGAGATTCCATGCCACTCTGCAACATAGATCCCCACTCACAAACTGGTCTTTCACACTTACATCTCTTCCAGTGGTCAAAATCAAACTTTGGAGTGTGTGAAATAAGAGTGAAGTAATGTTTGCTGAGAGGTAGCTGTGCTGGTGAATTATGGGAGTTGAATACCTGAGTGCAGTAACAGGCGTAAATGTGCAATGGAAACTTCAAATTAGAAATAATAAATTAAAAAAATTGGAATGAGGATTGCACGGGGTTTTAGTGCCCACAGACTTAATAGGTGTGAGACTTTGGTACAGCATGAATATGAAAGTTTGAGCAGTGGAGATGGGGTTGTTGAAGAATGTTTGTGGAATGAAGAGAGTGGGCAGGATTAGAAACAGTGATTCCTCAAAGATGTGGGGATAGGAAATGTGGGCAAGAGTTGACGTGTGCTCTGATGGTATGGTCACACAGAGAATGGATAAAAATAGGATGGCAAAAAAGGGTATATGTGAGTATGAAAGTGCAAGGTGTGGCAGACCAAGGTGGATAGATATTGTAAGTGAAAAATAGGTACAGAAAATGCCAACTGGGAATGAGAACTGACAAGGAAATGACAGCTAGATGAATATTGTATGGTGGTGCTCATGACATGGGATGGCACTCTTTTCCTTTCGATGTCTGAGAAGTCATGACTGTGGCCTAAATGATGAGTGAATGGGTGTGTAGCTCATTTTAGTCTGCTGTTTAGTTCTGTTCTCCATTCCTTGCTTTCTGAACCCTACCTTACCCCAGCTTTGTGTGGGAAATGATCAGGATGATTTTATAACTAACTGCTGCTGCTGGAACTGAGTAGACAATATTAAATCTATTTCACTGTTTTGTATGCATCAGTTGAACAGGCTACTGCCATATGAATTCTGAATATAGCCAGCAGTATTCACTTTAGATTTAATGAAGACATCGTACTTTCTAAATACAGTACTTACGAGCGTTTTCAGTGTCACTGCTCCCAGCCATTTTCATAGTCAAGCAAAACTGTTTTTTATAGCATTTCAAAATATTTTTTTTATATGAGAAGACAGTATATTAACTTCAACATTAATAAATAAATGTATGCTCTAACCTCCTCTTCTCTCCATTGTTACTAGCTAGTGTGATGTGTATGCTTGGGTGGGATTGGGGTGGGGCAGAATAGTGGGGGGTGGATGGGAACAGGATGGACGGGCAGGTATACAGTAGTGTTGGGTAGGCAGGTATGCTTTGGGTATGGAGATGGGTACTAAGTAATGCAAGCAGGTAGCAAAGTACATTGGGTAGGCACATATGAAATAGGTACGTAGGCAGGTGTCTGAAATGGTTAGATATAGCTGGCTTACCTATGATGGTGGTTGGTTATTAGGTTCACTGCTGGTCTTGTGGTTGGTGGGATGGTCAGTTGGTTTGCCAGAGAGGAAGGGCTCATCACTTACGGTCATCGGCATCACACAACCCCACCACTGAAAGAGAAGTAATGTTTAAATAATGTTAAATGTAGTGGACTAGTTTGTGCGTGTGGATCTATGTTGCAGGGTGGCATGGAGGAGCCTCTGGTGGTGATGGGGAAGACTGATACATGACCACGGAAGCGACAAGGATAGACAGCAACGGTGGTGATTAAGATGCGCTGGCAGGAGGTAAGTTTTCGTGTGATGTATTCTATATCACATCTATATCTACAGTGATGAATACTTTTATCAACTGTCAGTTTTACTCTGCATGAAAATCACTGCAGCTCGTACATCTACACAATTTTATTCAACCTACGGTAAAATATCTTGTGAAAGGTTAAAGGTTGTATGTAACCCCTCCAGTCCAAAGTCCTATAAGCTTAATAAACTGTAATATAACATCAGTGGAGTGATTACATAATCCTTTCACTACAATGACATTTAATTCAAGGTACCATGAAATTAGCTTTTTCAGCTTGGTGGGCTCCTCTTCCTACAAAGCCAGCTCAGTCTTATTCTCTGAGTTTATATTCTCCATTCCCTCCATGTGGCTAAAACGAAAGTTTGTACTTAAACTTTTTTAAGCATCTACACTAGCTAGTTACAAGAACAGTTGCTGGAAACAGTCTTGGCTTGGACTTTGGACCTGTGTATGAGTGGCTATTTCAAGCCTGTGAGTTACGATTGAGATTAGCTACCAGTTTGCAGCCCTGTGTCATTCTGATGGTAGTACCACTCAGGGTTGATGGTAGCCAGCCACTGATAATACCGGTATGCCACGCTTTTGGTGATAACCACATAACAATGCCTTGTCTAGTGGGTAAAGACATTCCAACCGCATGTGGTCACTACGGGTTCATATCAGATGATGGTTGGGGTTTGTTGCTTGTGTTAAGCTCTCAGGGAAGGTAGTGGTTGCTCATGCCTTGAATGCTGAACAGCCTAGAGTCCTGGGTCCCCTACACTCATAAACATGTGGCCAAGGAATGGATAACAGTCCCTGTATTATAATTAATCCGAAACTACTGATATGAGTTATAATTAGCAGACTGCTGTGAGGACTGGCACTGACGGGACAGAGGATTTGGCGCTGACGTGACAGGATTCAACGCTGATTGCTGATATGAAGGGTGAGTCTTGAACAAGCGTAAGATGGTAATAATGTTAAATAATTCAAAAAAGGGACACAGGGTTATGAGTTACTACTACAGAGTAAAACCTACACATACATGAAGGCTAAAGTATTATGTCTTACCTCAAAACTATTCCGTGTTGCAGATGCTGGCACAAGAGAACCATGGAAAATTTTAACACTGATGGGATGGAGTAATTAGCACTGACGAGACAACAGCTGAGTGAAAGAGCGATGGGTGTTTCGATCAGCCGCCAAGGGGTAATATTTGTCTGAAATGTGATAATATTCGATGACTAAGAAACACCTCAGAGTATGTCTCTAATGTAATGAAAGGCCAGGCATAAATACAACTAACTAAAGCCTCTACACATGCAAACAGAAAGTATGGTATCTTGTCCTAATAAAACTGGCATATCTTGTTGCAGATGCAGACACGAGAAGACTCAGGATGATGCTGACTGGGAGGAATCAGCACAGACGAGCAGGGCGAACTGCTGACTGGCTGCTGATGTGAGGGATTGTTTTAAACTGCTGAGAAGGTAGTATACACACTGGTATGCACTTTTTAAAATATAGAATACGGTATAAATAACTATACAAGTGCATACCAAACTAAACTGAATTTTTGTGCTGCTAATTATAGGAAGCAGAATACTGTGCTAATGAAACGGATTAAGATGCAAGAGGACCGTGGAGGGCAGAGGCTGACATATGACAGGAATCTACGCTGATGACGGACAGCAGCTGACTACTGACGGAAAGGAGTGAATGGTTTACAGTACTGGGCTGACGTGAAGTGGTAATGTCTGGTCTGTATTTGTTAATTATACAACTGTAGATCATGAGGGTGTCAAACTAGCACGAAACATAATGAGATAATGTGCCTTATCTTGTTACAGAGGCTCATGCGAGACGTTCCTGAAAATATGAAGATGACAGGACCAATTATTTGACACCGGGGGACTGGACTGACTGACGGGCATGCGTGACTGAACTGATGCAAAGGGTAATAATATTCTACCCACACTGGCTGACAAATATAATGAACATTTAATATATTGTACTATGCTAATACAAAGTACTTTCATTCTCTTAAAACTGATCACCGTTATAATTCTTGTTGCTGATGCTGATATGAAAGGAAAATGACAATGGTGGTATTAGCACTGATGAGGATGGACAATGGCTGACTGGCTGCTGACATGGAACACCTGTTTTGACCTGGGGTGAAAGGGTTATATTTTGCATTCTGACCACACAGACTTGTAGAAATCGTACTGTAAGAATGGAAGAAAATTCTTTTCCTCACAATACTGAATAAAAATTGTTAAAGCTGATGTTTCTGGAAGGTGGAGACGCTCACCATCCACTCACTCTATGTAGTGCAGCTCTCGGGTGACAGCTTTCCTCTCTTCCTTCCTGTCGTTCTTCCACCTTCCTTCTATCTACGGGTGACTCTACACTGAGTGAAAGCCAAATAGTTTCCTGTACAACCTACACTGGATGGTAACTATATAACCAAATCATGGCGCCTGGTGATTTAGTAAGTAATTATGGCGCTCCAATAGGACTGAGCCTGTGCAGGTTTATATCCATGGGATGGTTGGGGTCTACTGTTCACGCAATATGCCACTCTGGGATGTGGGAGGCTGGTCACTTATCTTAAATATCAGGACCAACTTGCCTAGCCCCGGGCTCCTACGCTCCTCATGGGGCAACACAGGATCTGATGATAATAAACCTGATGTGCAAGGAGGAGTCTGGTGAAAAAAGGCTGCTGGATGCTGAGGCAAAGGAGCAACTGTGATCTGAGCTGACACGAAGTTATATATATCAACAATCACCAAAGAGTAATATATTGAGATAATCTACAATCACGTAAGAGTTAATAGAAATATGGACAAAATATTACCACAAAGATATACAAGCAAAATTAGCAAAAGAAAAATTAACACCCACACTGGACTATGGATACAGCCATTGCATGAATGGCTGCCCGGGCTTGCCAACGAGATGGAAATTATGATTTTGTCATTCTACAGTAATTGACGCGACGCCAGTATTACCCACAGATAATTGTTAATTGATGGAAAATGGGCTATTAGAACTGGGCAAGGAAATAAGAGCAAAATTAAAGAAAAACCTTCCGGTGAAACTCACCTGGACAAACGACAAATCTCCAAAAGTGACGTTTCAGCTGTTGATTCGTACATTTAACCAATTATCGTACACAAACTTTCAAAATATCAAAATTGGCCTTACATATCAAAATTGGCCTTACAAGTCACCAATATTTCAGCAAATACATGATTTTAATTGAATTTAACTGACTGTAGTCCTGAACTAACGAAATAAAACTACACAGACTTAGTGTTTTCCTTTCAACTACTATCGTAACCTTTATGATCGTGTACTCAAAACTGTATTGAAAAAAAGTGCTGGAGAGGAACGCCTTCACGTGGTGGCACCGGTATGATGAATGGTTCCACTGCCTAATTAAATATGTCTCCAGTCAAGGAGTCAATAGAGCTGACATTCAGTACCACAGTCTTTTGTGATAGGTGTGGGCACCATCATTTACTCTAAGATATGGTGCTTCCATTGGGGACTGCATTACCTGACGACCCTGATGTTTTCCTGTAACCCAATAATGGGATGATGCCCACTATGGCATTCCTGTTAACTGGGTGGAGACAAATGCAGCACCCATCTGGGAACCAAACATTCACACTTCCTTGCTCCTCGCCAAGGGGCAGGGTGGCTCGGTGGTTGAGTGCTGACTTGAGACCAAAGGGTCAAGAGTTCGCACCCTGCCTGATAGCTGCCCTGCTGGGAGAGGTCGCCTCTCCTGTCACCTAGCAGGGCTATAGGATCTATCAAGGTCTAGCTCGGGGAATTAATTTCCCCATAAATCTAATTCCTGCTCCTCGCTATGTCATGGCGTTAATGCAACATCAGTCCACTGCATAAGACAGCCCTGCAGGGGTAGTTGTTGCCTGAGGTTGATGGGTTTGCTAGGCAATACAGACCCTGGTTAACAACAGGTCTTTACTGAGCTGAATAAAACCATCTGAAGTACCAAGAATAATAAAAAAAATATTAAACACAATGGACTGATGGGGTATACCGTACTGTGTGAAACTAACCACCAACCTAACTCCTATTGAATAAAGAAATAGCCTATTTCTATAAAACATGGTATTTCTCATTCCAATATGTCACACCCTGCCGACTCCCTACTTATCATGGCTGCTACCCCACATCTCAAGGGCTAGAGCTGTGTGCAGTATGTTGAAAACACCTGTATAATCCATGCATAAATCTAGCCCTTTATGGGCATTCACAGTCAAGTATTCACATTAGAGTCGGAACAGCAGCTGAGGTTGGTCAGTCGTCCCTCTTAGCACATCACTTTGCATGAGAGAGACAAAACACCAACGTTGATGCCGACGGGTAGGAATGACAAGGAATACACCTAGTACTGGTTCTGAACCCATGAATGAGATACATGACACTCCCATATTCAGGTATACTATATAACCATCATAATCATATCATCATCATCCATACCTTTTTCCCACCTATGAATGGGGTGAAGTAAGGTCCAGAGCTGGGGGGGAGTGGTGAAGTGAAATTAGTCTGCCCAACAGTGAGGTGAAATTAAAGAACGACTGCCCAATTGGATGTGTCACAAACTCACCTTTCAAGCTCCTAGAATCCTGACTCCACCTCTCAAGCATAAACATCCACACATAAGCATTTCATCTATCTATCTATCTATAGCAAGATGCCATAATCCCATAAAGGGTGGCCATTTGTCTTTGAGTTAGTGGTTTTACGGAGAGGGGCAATAACCCTCTGCCAACCCACTTGCTGACACGCAGGGGGCAAGTATAGGTTGGTTATATGGTTACCACCCAGCACTGTAAATGATTTTCTGGCTTACAAGAAACCATTTGGCTTGTCACTCAAAGTAAAGCCACCTGAAAAGGAAAGAAGAGTAATAAAAAGCGACAGGAAAGATGGGAGACATAGGATGAAAGGAGGGCAGACACAAAAAAGAATGAACAGAGGTGAAGGATGAAGCAGGCAGCACTACATCAAGTGAGTGGATGATGGTGGCCACCACCTACCACACAAGCATTTCATAACTACAGTATACACAAATAATGCAATCCATTTACCATCGAATACTGTACTACCACATCAGGAGTACAAGGAATTACAAATAAAACTACTAAACTGTAATACTGTAGCTTTACAAAAAAAATTACTTTATTGATAATACTGTACTGTACAGTACATGGAAGGCATGAACAAATTACAAAACTGACTCTTACTCTCCTACGTAAAGCAATAAATTTGAGCGAATATAGCATAGAGTGTCCTGCATGATTTTAAGGAGCTTCAGGTTATTTTTTAGACAATTTTGAGTTTTAAAAATGAAATATATCACCATGGTTCCAATTCTCAACCACTATGGAGTTACAACTAATGATGACCTTGTATGTTATGGTGATGATGTGGATCTAATTACAGTTATGATAAATACAGTACTTTTGAGATGGTTTGGCCATATGGAAAGGATGGAGAATGAGAGACTGACTACAAGAGCATATGTGAGTGAGGTGGAGGGGGAGAAGAGGAAGGGGAGTCCAAGTTACAGAGAAACGAAGTGAAGATATATGAGAAAGATGTGAGTTGGAAGGAGGGTAGCCAAATGGCAAGGCAGTAGGCGATATGGTGGTGGTTTGTGTGTGGCCACCTTTTACAGGATTAGGGCATATGGTAACAGACAGGGAATCACATGTTAATTATGATGGAAACCATTTTCAACTGTAAGGTCAGAAGTAACTGTAGCTCCATAATGGCTGATAATTTAACCTATGGCTATATAGCACTTTATATTTAAAGTCAGTCACAGAATAACCAAAACTATAAATGATAAAAAATAATCACGGGACACCCAAAATATGCACCAGTATTCAGCTATAAGTAAAACTATAACTTCCTCAGATTATTACATGGGAGATCAGAAATTATGGCAGATAAGTAGCAAAAATAAGAGCAAGATGCAGATGCTATTTTCCTATAGTTCTGCACTGGAATCTCTGTGGTAAATTGGCACCTTCATTCTTAATTTCTTCCTATGTGTCTGAAATACAGTGTTTGGGATCAGCCACCAATATAACAAATCTATGATACAGTATACAGCGACTGAAGACTATATACAGGTTGCCCCATAGTACAACGCTCCTTTTCCACTCTGCTGGGTGACTTCTCGTGTGCGGCAGTGTCTACCCTCCATCATTTACTTATGTCCTACTCCCACTGCCACACCTATGCCCACACCAGCAGACTGATCTATCCCCAAAACACATGAGATAATGCCAAGTCAGAATTTTAGTGGAGTGCTATTTATGGATGACTATGTTGTTGAAGCTCTGTACCTAACCATCCAATTTTAGATATCCTTATATGAAAAATAAAAGAGCTAATCATAGGAGACACAACAGTGCACTGACCCTTCAGTATCATGAAATACAGTGCTGTAAAAACCTCTTTAAGGCACACTCCTTTAAGGTGGGCTTCTGTTGAGGTGGAGAAGTTGTTGCTGTTCCTCTACCCTGGTCTGTCTGAGCAGATCCATCAACCACAAGCAGCCAGCTGCCTTCCTGGGGCATTCACTAGCCACCATCACTATAAGACACCTCCCCAAAGCTTACTAAAATCTTCTGGAGGTAACAGGCATCATATCATCATCATCATCACCACATTAAAAAAATCATCATCATCTTTCTTCTAATCTCATAATTATTAAAACAATCATCATCATCATCAAAATCATCATCTTAACCTTTTGTTCTCCACCTAAAATAGTTCACTTACCATCATCATCATCATCACCCTATCCTTTTTCCTCTACCCAAAACATTTCACTATATTAAAGGGGCTAAACCACCAGTGCACCAGGCAATGATATACAACAGTTTGTTATACAAGTAATAATTATCACACGTATATTCACAGCCGACTGAGGAGTAATAACATATTCTCTCTTACTGTTGCCATGTTATGCCAACAAGAATAATTCATCCGTCCATCTGAAATCATACTGACCCATCACCTAATTCCTCAAAGTTTATTATATCTACTGCATATATCTGGGTAAAGAACACTGTTACTTTATTAGTTACTGGTCTGCTGAAAATGTGATGGGGGGAGTGAATATGCCCCACACTAAACCCATGCTTGATCCTTCCCTAAAGGAATCCCCATATTGAGGTAGGCCATGGTGCAGCTGATGTTTTATAAGGACTGGATGATAACCAACTGCCAAAACTAGCTAAATACCACCCAACCTTTAATACAAAGAAGAAGGAACCACAGGCTAGAAAAACAAAATAATTGTCCCCTCCATGAAAAAATTTAAGATGAACTAAATAAAAAAAAGAGAGCCAGTCAAGATCTGTTATTTTCAAAATGGCTGGAAATTAATCCTAAATACATAATACAATTTACAACAATGTCAGAGTCTCACCTTGGACTTCTGAATCTAAAACCTATGGAATGAAACTTAGGAAAAGCCTCTCACACTTATGGCGCAAATCATTACACTTATGGCGCAAATCATTACATGCAAAATCACGGCATTTTGAAACATAATACTAAACTGTACAAATCTTAAAAGAGAAAAAGAAAGTAAAAAGAAAAATTCAGGATGCTGCCATGTTGCTGTGGTTAATATCTACAAGCACATCTTTCTTAAACTTTAAACAAATCACATAAACAGTGGATCTGAAAAAACAAATGTTAATCATCATCATTTAGACCTTTTTTCCCACCTAAGAATGGGGTAAGGAACAAAAATATTCATACTCTAAATGAATTACACAAAACAGCATTAATGTAAATTATTAATAAAACTAATAGCAATTGTACTTCTTATATACATTCACTTCCTTTTGAAATTTGACTCCTTGAATCTAATAACATACAGTACTTTATTTTTTATGTTTCCAAATGATTTTATTCAGTTTTGGAAAGACTTTCAGCTAGCATGAAAGAATTTTAGTAGGGAAGGGGTAAACAAAGGCTACATCTAACCCCTTCAGTTTAAAAAGCCTCTCCAGATCTGAATTAAATCACCTGAGAAATAAGAATAAAGTGGAAAAGCTGGACAAACTTGGGGTATTTGACTATATGCTGTTTACATTAACTTAGCCCAGATTTTCATCCTGTTGTATCGTATTTCATATACATCACTGGCAGAAAAAGACAAGACTATGGCTCTACATTCTTTTCAAAGCACTTCATCACAACTACCACCACATCCTTGTTTTAATCTACTGACCAGTCTATTCCCCTCAACATGAATGAAAAATCTCAAGAGGGGGCTGAACTCTATGCAAGGCCATCACTCTGAATAACGCGTCCTAACCACTAAGATCACAGCCTACATATATAGAGGGTTGAGGGAGGAAAGGCAGAAGTTTGGGAAATGATCCATGGTAGGGGGGGGGGGATGAAAAAGGTAGACAATAGGAAAAAAAAGGAGGGGGGGGAAAGGAAGACAGAAAAAAGCTATCTCAATATGGGTCCAAATCTGTCATTAAGAAGCTACAATTACTGATGACCTTATGGCCACAAATGTCCTCCCTCATAATTCACCTATACGACCATCAATAGCTGTAACTCTGTAATGTTTGAGATTTGGACCCATGTTCATATACCACGTTTTATTTAAATTCTCGTTTATCATTTCCCAAAGTTATGGCCTTTCCTCCAGAGACACCCTCTAAAAAAAAAAATATATAAAAAAAATAAAAAAATAAAATTTATATAAACCCTGCTGCTCCTATGAACTAAGTACAATCACTGTGTTTGGAAAGTTAACACTAATTTGTATGCTTAGAAACTTAACATTATCTTTCTATATTTGGAAACTTAACACTAGCTTTGGTCATGTGGAGAGGACGGAGAGCGAGAGACTAATGAGAAGTGTATGTGAGTGAGGTGGAAGGAGGGAGAAGAAGGGGGAGACCAAGGATGAGATGGAGGGATGAAGTGGAGAGGTACATGAGAGAGGGGGGTGTGAGCTGGGAACGGGGCAGTGAAATAGTGGGGGACAGGGAGACATGGAGGCGATTTGTTTGTGGCCGCCCCTTACAGGATTATGATGTCTGGCAATAGATAGATAGAACATTAGCTTTCTATGTTTGGAAGCTTAACCCTAATTTACCTGCTTAGAAAGTTAATGCTAACTTTATACAAATGGAGACTTATTAATTTTTCTATATTCGGAAATTTCACGCATATTCGTATGCTTAAAAACTTAACACTTATCATCAGCATAATCATCTTAATACTGTCTTTGTGTGTATGCAAACTTAAAACTGTCTTTGTGTGTATGCAAACTTAAAACTATCATCACCATTATCATCATCATTTTAACACTGTCTTTGTGTGTATGCAAACTTAAAACTATCATCACCATTATCATCATCATTTTAACACTGTCTTTGTGTGTATGCAAACTTAAAACTATCATCATCATTATCATCATCATTTTAACACTATCTTTGTGTGTATGCAAACTTAAAACTATCATCATCACTGAGACCTCTTTAACTCCTTTTTCCACCTAAGGTTGAGACGAGAAAGGGTCCAGGAAAAAAATATATATATAGGCCTATGCAGAAAAACTCTTATCAAGTTTTTCACTATCTACTGTATGTAATGCTGTACAAACTCTGAAATCTGACATGTTTGGGTTAAAAGGCTTCATGAAAATGGGAATATTTTGGAGAAGTACAAGAGAGAGAGGCGAGTTAGTAGGAAGGGCAGCGTAAGGGCAGAGGACAGGGCAACATGGAGGCATTTTGTTTGTGGCCACCCCTTATGGGATTAAGGAGTCTGGCTATGGATAAATACATGGAATTATATTAATAATTAGCAGAAAATCATGTAAGAAAATAACCTATCGTACCATAAACAGTAAATTCAATAAGTACCTTGTATTAGTAGTATATCATCTGTGATTACAACTGTCGACAAATAAATTCTCTCTCCAAATTGCGGTGATTTTGTGAGGACAGACACAAGCACTCACTTACTGAACGAGAAAATGTTTTGGAGATGGAGATTTTTGGAAACTGGATGATCGTATTTGGGAGGCTGTGCTGCACCTATTGCCAGATGCCTTAAGGGATGGCCACAAACAAATCCCCTCATCACCCTGTTTTCTGCCATCTGACTGCCCTCTCTCCAACTCATACACCCACTCTCAATATACCATCTGCAGCCTTGCATCCTTACAACTGAACATACTCATGACTATACTCTTTTTACACCAACTTGGCCTACTACTGCCACCTCTCAATCTTGAATGCAAAGTTTTAACAGTAAATTAAAGCTAGAATATGATGCTAGTAACAAAGAAATGCTATGGAAAGGATGTAGAGCCAGGCCACTGTCTTTTTCTGCACTGAGGTAAGAGAAATGAGGCATAAAAAGACAAAAATCAGAGCCAAGTTAAGATGAATGAACTACAGCAGTGTTAATCTCTCAATACAATTCAGTGACAAAGATGGAGAGAAGTCAAATCTAGGCCAGGTTAAGGTGACAAGTGTATAGCTGGATTAGGTTTTAAAAAATTATTCCCTGCTGCTTCATAAGGCTTTAGTCTAACATCACTATCATCATCACCACCACCATCATCATAATTATCATCATCATCATCTTCATTATTTTCATCATTATTATTATCATCATAAATAGTTGTAACTATCATCATCGTCGCCATCTTATCAACAACATTATTACTGTACAGTATGTATATCATCATCATCACAACTTTATTCCATAATCATTATCATCATTAAAATTATCATTCTTCACATCATCATCATTGTCTTATCACCACCATTATTACTGCACCATATATATAATCATCCTCACTCTATTACCTAATTAAAGCTTTGTTTTCTATGACCAAGCAATTCTTTTAAACTTATTCTTCTTTTCTGCCTTGTGAAACAATGATTCCTTCTTTGTTTTTAGTGAGCATTTTTCCCTCTTTTTCTTATTTTTTCTTCTTTGCTGTGGGTAAGTCAATAACTTCCTTGTCTTCACTAGGATCAGCTACTGGGTCAAGTTCCGGGGGCAACCAGCCAGCCTCCATCATCTGTGTGTAAATAAATGAATAAATATACTGTGAATAAATGGGGAAATAGGAGTTAATAATAAATGGCATACAGTAATTGGAAATGGTTGTTGTCGATGTTGCTGCTTAATGCCTGTCTGTCTGGCCACGCAGACCTGTTAATCACAGGTAAGCAACTGCTTCTGTGGGACTGTCCTACAGGTACAAAAACAATGCATAAACTGTGCAGGGATTCAGTGCCCCCTTGTGGTAGATACCACATCACCAAACTAGGACCAGAATCCCTTACATGTAAGGTGCAGGGAAGTATGAGGAAGTCTACCTCCTGGATGGATGCCACTGGTGCTCCACCCACTGTGCTCAGCACCAACATGCATAGGGTCCTTGTGTAAATAAACAATGGTTAGTACAGTGTCTCTCGATATGAAAGTAAATAAATGATGGTGACTGCTGTACATTTGTTCTAACAAGACAAAGATCCTTAACTCCTTTCAGCTCAGTGATGGCCAAGTGTAGTCAGACTTGAGGGTTGGTTTGGCTGGTACCCAAGGAGGCTTATAGTAACTAAGGCCCAACACATATCATGCAACCACGACTTAGTATTCAAGCTGCTGTACTGCCCCAATTCCATCAGGTGAAAATAAACTGAATATAGTAACCAAGAAGACATTCCTATCTAATAAGTAAGGCTCATTAAATTTCATGATAAGTAAGGCTCATTAAATTTCATGCAACCATGACCCTGAATTCAAATTATGGAATTAGCACAGTTGAGAGAGAGAGAGAGAGAAACTATTTAAGGTGGCAGAGAAGGCTTCATAACACCTCTTAGTGATTTGTCTAGCATATAACACATTAACATTCTCTTGTATTTATATGATTTTAATGTTGACATAGTTGGCACCAGCAGCACACAGGAGAGTGGTGAGTTATAACATGGAAAATAAACCACCAAAGAAAAGATGCTGAGATGTCACTAAGCAACTAAAAAAGATGCTCCTTCAAACTCATCTATGCACCCACAGTCTGTATCATCAGTATTCAATTTCATCCTGCGCTCTCTCTCTCTCTCTCTCTCTCTCTCTCTCTCTGTTACTATAAAGGTTCTCACCCACTTACAAACGGCTGACATACAAATTTTCGCATTTACGAATTTGTACTTTTGGAAAATTATTCAATTAATTATATAGAATTACATGCGATATTCAACACTTTATTATAAAATGGGCTTTGTGTTAATGATTTTGGCCAACTGTAGGCTAATGTAAGTGTTCTAAGCACGTTTAAAAGGCTCCGACGCCTGGCTAGGCTATGATGTTCAGTTGGTTAAGTGTATTAAATGCATATTCAACTTCCAAAATAATCAACTTACGAGCAGTTACTAGTAACATAACCAACTCGTAAGAAGGGGAGGACCTGTCTTTATATTTCATTTTGTTTTCACTCACAAACTCTCTACTGTACACTTTTTACCTTAACTTGACCCAGATTTAATTCTTTGGCAGCTTATTTTGTGTGGTTGCATAGCAGAAGACAATGTTATGGCTCTACATCCAGTCCACACCACTTCATGACTACAGTGTATACCAGTGTTAACTACTGTTAAAACTCAGCATTCAAGATGGCAAGAAGACAATTTTAGGCTGTGTTAGAGTAAAAGAGTATAGTATAGTCAATCTCCCATTCTCCATCCTCTCCGCATGGCCAAACCATCATAAAATTCCTCCAAATGCTTTCTCACACATCTACATCAATGTTTAATAACACAAACACTAAGCAGCATAAATTCAGCAGCATCCTTAATAATACAAAGACTAACCAGCGTAAATTTAACAGCATCCTTAATAATACAAAGACTAACCAATGTATATTTAGCAGCATCCTTAATAATACAAAGACTAACCAGTGTATATTTAACAGCATCCTTAATAATACAAAGACTAACCAGTGTCTACTTAGCAGAATCCTAAATAATACAAAGACTAACCAGTGTAAATTTAGCAGCATCCGGCACAAGATGGGACGAGAACCATGCGTTAAGGGCCAAAGCAAGACTGTCAATATCGAGTGGTTCCGTTCCTCCTATCCATACTCCTTTCACTTCGCGTCGGCGGTCACCTTCCATCACCTCGTATTCAACTCTATCACCTGTGGAATGAATGAATGAAGGATGGAAGGAAGAAAGGAAGGAAGGCAGGAATGAATCATGGGATGGAGGAAGGAAGGAAGGAAAGAAGGAAGAAACAAGAGCTAGAGAGAAGGAAGCTATAAATGGTGCTTATTAGAAGGAAGGGAGGGAGGAATAACTGGAGGGAAGGAACAGTGAAAAGGAAGGAAGGAAAGAAAGAAAACAGGAAAGGAAGGAAGGAAGGAAGGAGAGAAAGGGAGGAAGGACTGAAACATGAAAAGGCAGTACCTCCACTTGGTCACTTGTCAGGAGGGAAACAATTTGAGAATCACTGCACACAACCTATCCCCTCCTACAGCCACCGTTCTTTATAAATTAGAAAATAAAATATGGGCAATTTAAACCCACGAAGCTCTGGGGTAGTCTGATGAAAACAAGGATGACAATGACTATGACAAAAACAAGGATGATGATGATGATGACTGCGACAGTGACTATGACGATGATAACAACGATGAAATGATGGCGAAAAAAGGATGACTATGGCAAAAATGACAATAATACTCACCAATGGACAGCACATGCCAGAGATCCACATTGCTAAGTCTCACGCCATACAGGAAACAGCTCTCCCGATAAAAGTAAAGTAGTTCCCCACTCTCTGCCTGCATCTGACCGAGGATTTTGTATACTTCTGTAATGTGACCTTTCTTTGCTGCCTGGTGGATAACAATGTTGTTATTATTACTGGTGTTATTATCATTATATTATTCATTCACATTCACATTCACTGCCAGACGCCATGTATCCCAAACGGGGTGGCCAAGGGCTTAGAGTTAATTATTTTACAGGGAGGGGCACTAATCCTCCACCAACCCCACTTGACATGTAGGGATGCCAACAGCATCTGGTGTTCCCAGGCGGTCACCCATCCAAGTACTAACTGTACTAATACAGTATTATCATCATTATTATCAGTTATTATTACTATTATTATTATTATTCTCTCTGACAAAGAGAGTAGGCATGTTTTCACCTGTTTCTTTGTTAGTTTGTTTGTCTGTTAGCAGGATTACTCAAAAACTAAAAGAGAGATTTGGACTAAATTTGGTGGGTAGACAGACCACGTCCCAGGGAACAATCAGTTCCAGTTACCTTTTGGGACCGATTGGGATTGTATTACAGATTCTGGATCTGGAAAACATTTTCTGTGAAACCCTAATCAAAGATGATAAAACCTAACTTATCATTAATACTATTGCAACTACTACTACAACCACAGTATTATCATCATTATTTGCCTAGCCTCGGGCTCCTATGCTTCTAATGGGGTGACAGAAGATTGGATGATGGATGGATTATTATTATTAATACCATTATTGTTATTACTACCATTATTACCATATTGTTATTATTATTATTATTTTTACAATATTGTTATTTTTATTATTTTTTTATTATCATCATTATTATTATTATTATTATTATTATTATTATTATTATATTTTTATTATCATTACTACTACTACAGCATTATCATCATTATTAGTATTACTATTATTATTGTTATTTTATTATTATTATTATTATTATTATTATTATTATTATTATTATGGCTGGGAGAAGGAGGGAGGTGAGAAGACAGGAAGAAAGCAATAGGATAGAAGTTGTGGAAGCAATGAAGAAAGTCAAATTGAGGAAAGCCCCAGGAATTGATGGAGTGTGTGGTGAAATGCTGAAGCATGGGGGAGAGATAGTAGTAGAATGGATGTGGAAGATGTGCAGATTGGCCTGGGAGGAAGGTAGAGTCCTGGAGGATTGGAAGTCAGGTACAATTATTCCCTTGTACAAAGGAAAAGGGGAAAAAAAAGTGTGTGGTAATCATAGGGGCATTCGTCTTCTTAGTGTAATAGGAAAAGTGTATGGTAGGATACTTATTGACAGAGTTTGGGAAAGACCAAAGGAATTAGCTGGAGAAGAACAGAGAGGATTTAGGAAGGGGAGAGGTTGTGTAGATCAGATATTCATTCTTAGATCTTTAGTGGAAAAGTTTCTAGAGAATGGAAAGAAGTTGTATGCGGCTTTCATGGATTTGGAGAAAGCAAATGACAGGGTTGACAGACATGGATTGTAGATAGTATTAAGAATATATGGAGTAGATGGGAAGTTGTTGAATGCTGTGAAGAGTATGTACGATGGTGCGAAGGCTGCAGTGCGTGTGGATGGTGAACTGAGTGAATTTTTCTCTTTGAAGGTTGGGTTGAAACAGGGATGTGTCATGTCTCCATGGTTGTTCAATCTGTACATGGCTGGGGTAATAAAAGAGGTACAAGGTAGGGCAGTGGATGTTGGAGTGGCCCTGGTTAGAGAGGGTAGTGTTTGGAAACTCCCTGTATTGTTGTCTGCAGATGATAGTGTTGTTGAGTGAAGACGAAGGGAAGCTGCAAGGCTTGGTGGATGAGTTTGGGAGAGTGTGCAAGAAACGGAAACTAAAGGTGAATGCAGGGAAGAGTAAAGTAATGGTCTTTGAGAAAGGTGAAGTCAGTGAATGTACAGTGAGGTTGGATGGTGAGGAAATGGAAAATGTGAGTACGTTTAAGCACTTGGGTAGTGTGATGAGTAAGGATGGAAGTTTGGAGGGTGAAGTGCTTGAAAGGGTACAACAAGGAAGAAAGGTTACTGGTTCCTTGAAGGCAATGATAAGAAACAGGGAAGTGAGGATGGAAGTGAAAAAGTTACTACATGACAGTATTGTGATACCAGCTCTAACGTATGGAAGTGAAGCTCGGACATTGTTGGAAGGACACAAGTCAAGAGTGATAGCAATGGAAATTAGTTATTTAAGAGGAGCCTGTGGAGTCACACTGAGAGACAGGCTGACAAATGAGGATATAAAGGAGCATTGTGGTGTGGATGTGGATGTGATAAGAAGCATTAGGAGGAACACACTGAGGTGGTTTGGACATGTGGAGAGGATGGAGGGTGAGAGACTGAAGAGGAGAGTGTATGTGAGTGAGGTGGAGGGGGGGAGAGGGAGGGGGAGGCCGAGGATGAGATGGAGGGATGGGGTGGAGAGGTATATGAGAGAGGGGGGTGTGAGCTGGGAGCAGGGCAGTGAAATGGCGGGGGACAGGGCGACGTGGAGGCGATTTGTTTGTGGCCACCCCAAACAGGATTGAGGCATCTGGCAATAGATAGATAGATAGATCACCATCATCCAGGCCTAATAAAATCATCTGGTAATATCTCAGTGTATTAATCTTACCTATCTCTCAGTTTACCTATCATCCATACCTTTTATGCCCCCTGAGGAGTGTAATAACCTGAGCTACACAACTCAGTCCCAACAATCAAGGCAAGGGTGACCAGCCTCCCTTCCCCTGAGTAGCATTAAGTGAGCAATAAACCCCAACCACCCTTTGGATTTAAATTCTTAGAGGTTCTACTCAGTTGATGTGTCTTAACCCACTAGACCATCAGGCTTCCACTCCATTTGAGAGAGAGAGAGAGAGAGAGAGAGAATTAAGCCACATTTTTGCAATGTTAAAAGTCAAGATATTTTTACTAACCTTGATATCATATATTTACTATCGTGCTGATACTCGCTTTTGCAAGCACCAAAAATCAAAACGATTTTGAATTTTGAGCATGACTAGTCATGATTAGTCAATGTTCCTCCCAAGGAATTTTGACTGACATTGACCTTCCATTTTGTAAACAAACCCAGCACTACCGATGTCAAGCCAAACTCGATAGAGGAGAAGAAAGAGCTTGTAGCCATTCCACCTGTAGATCTTGGTGAAGTGTGTGAGGGGAGGTTGCTACCACCTGCAGCGATAGCCAGCACGTCAATGAGTGGCCAGCATTCTTCTTCCGCTTCAGGCGGATTTGTTAGAAGAGGCCGTTGGAGACATAAAAATTGTACCATATACGGTAATTTGACACAGAACCCAAATCTGCTGACACCTAAGATGGTGCCACCCAGTGACAATATTAGTAATGGTGTGCATTTTAAGCCTACTGAGACAAAAGTGGTCCCCTACAAGGTTATTTGACAAGGAGAATCCAAATCTGCTGTCATCAGACACCTGTGGTGGTGCCATCTAGCAGCTATTTTAATCAAAGTTAAAGTTCTTCATTTAAACCCATCGAGACATAAAATTGGTTCTATTTAAGGTTATTTGGCATGGCTTGTTACTTTTAATAGGAAACATGAGCCTCGTCGCAGGTCCCGGAGTAATTCTACTTTTGTTTTTCTCTAATACTACCACAACGTACAGGCTTGAGCATTTTGACAATTTCATCTTGTGTCCAACAACAATGGTACAACTTCCCTTTCATCTGACGCCAAAATTTCATGCAAAAGCTCCGTTTGGTCAGTCACACGATGAATACGTGTAATATAATTTTATACCTCTACTTGCAGAAAATCTCCCAAGGCAGCCATGGCGCACGAACAAATGTTTACAGACGGCACTGAGGTAAAGGCAATATAATTTTGCCGAGCCATTTTCGTGATACTCACTTGAAACTCAATATCAGTCAAAATGGATATCAAGATGATCTTGACTTGAAAATGTCGTGAAAATGCGACTTTATAGTACCAGACAGAGAAAGAATAACCATTTCCCAATCCAAACCACCAATCCAAATTACACAATGTAGTTCTTTTACAATAACATGGAACAGATTTTTGTAGTTTTTCACCTTATTTCACATACCCCTGTGGGGAAAAAAAAAAAAAAAAAAAAAAAAAATAGAGATCTATAAACCCTCCACAGCACTTCTTCATGACTAGCATCATATTGTATACCAAATCTATTGTTACAATTCTGCATTCATCAAAAAGTGATGGCAATTTTAGGCCAAGTTAAAGTGAAAAGAGTACTGACTGTTACAATTCAACAGTCATGACAGAATGATGGCAATTTTAGGCAAAGTAAAAGTGAAGAGTAGCTACTGAATAACAACTCAGCATTTAAGATAGAAAGATGGCAATTTTAGGCTAAATTAAAATGAAATTAGTACTGAATACACTGTTACAACCCTGTAATTAAGAAAGATGTCAACTTTAGGCCAAGTTACAGTGAAAAGAGTATACCTTAACTGGTGTCTTATTCTTGGTTCCAGCTGATGGGCTTGCGATAAATGGAGAGGTGGCTGGCGGTGATGATTTTTTCCCACCATTATTGGAAGTCTGGCTTGATTTCTTTGGGGATGCCTGTAAGAATATCAGACACTGTCAGTTTCATCACTGTCATCATTATCTTCACTGTCAGTTTCATCATTGTCACCATTACCTTCACTGTCAGTTTCATCACAGTCATTACCTTCACTGTAAGTTTCATCAGTGTCATCATTACCTTCACTGTCAGTTTCATCACTGTTGCTGTTACTTTCTTCATCATTTTTACCAGTCTCACTGTTGCTTTATCCCACAAGGGGTGGCCATGAACAAATCACTTCCATGTTGCCCTGTTCTCCACTATATGACTACCCTTCCTTCAACTCACACTCCCCTCCATCCCTCCATCTCATCCTTGGTCTCACCCTCCTGCTCTTACCCCCCATCTCATCCTTTTTCTCCCTCTCCGCCTCACTTACATACATTCTTCTAGTCCCTCCCTCATTCTCCACATTCCAAAACACCTGTAAAAAACACAGGATGACTGTATTATGGAATTATAAAACTATCAATACCCACCGGATTGGCTTTGATGAGCGATGGTAGTGAGGTGCTCTGCCTGGAACTCGTTTTGCTGGCAACAGCAACAGATGCCCCCACAATCGCCTTTTGCTCCTCCCTCTCCTTCTTGCTTGGCTTCTCCCCGAACCACACCAGAGCAGCGATGAACTGGACCTCAACACCAGTGATTACCTTTGGGGTGCAAGACTTGGCCAGGCAGTTGAGCGGCTTACCCGAGAGGAGATTCAGGTGCGTCGATATCGAGTGGTTTCGGGTCGGTGCCTTTTTGTGCACATAAACCGTGTCCCTTGTGAAATATACCACAACCTTTCCCCCAACCGTCTTATGATTCACCACCAGAAACCCAGACTCCATGTTCAGACGGAGGATTTTAGCACAGTTTGCCTCCATGACTTTGCCCCAGTCGTATGTCATGAGATGAACTTTGTCCGATGGCATGTTTCCAGCTGGCACTTGAGAGCTTGTGGCCCCAGAAGATAATTCAGGCTTTGAAGTCATGTTGGGCTTGGACTGGGGGCTAATCTTACTTTCAGACTGGGTCACACTGGGCTTGGGCTGGGGGCTGATCTTCCTTCCAGATTGTTGAGCCTTTGCAGCTTTTTTTGGCAAAGTCAGATCCACTACTTTCAGGGTGAATTTTAACTTGATGGCTTTGAGGCTCTGCTTGTCATCAATATTAACATTTATTTCTCCTGGAATATCACCCTTCTTCCACCTGGCCAAGTCATCAGGAGCAGCCGTGGGTTTCTTTCCAATATAACTCACAACAGCAAGGTAAGAAATGGCATAGCACTGAACAACCACTGGCTTACAGAGTTTTACTGCAAGTACAGACACACCTGAGTTTTGTTTATTTACCTCCTTTTTAAGGTTACTGGAGGGATTAACCTTCTTTCCATTAATATAAAGGTCCTTCTTAAAAGCAAGTACGACCAAGTCCTTAACCATCAGAATCGCAAGCTCTTTTTCCAGCAGTAAACATCGGCACACCCACATCTCCACCTCTGAAGACTTCTTAACATTCAGCACAACATTTTCAGTGGCTGGTTTGCCTTCTGATTTCTTGGTCCGTCCTACCACAGATGTTGCCATCAAAGGAGTTCCTGCCACTGATTTTCCTACTGGAGTTGATGCTGCCTGACTTTTTCCTGACACAGACGATGCAGATTTTCCCACCACAGATGATGTTACCTGAGTTTTTCCTATCACATTTGTTCCTGCCACAGTTGTTGCCACCAAAGGCTTTCCCACTACAGTTTTTCCTACCACAGATGAAGCTACCTGAGTTTTTCCTACCACAGACGCAGCTACCGGAGGTTTTCCTACCACAGACGTAGCTACCAGAGCTTTTCCTACAGCAGATGTAGCTACCGGAGCTTTTCCTACCCCAGATGTTGCTACCGGAGCTTTTCCTACCACAAATGTAGCTACCGGAGCTTTTCCTACCACAGATGTAGCTATCGGAGCTTTTCCTACCGCAGATGTAGCTACTGGAGCTTTTCCTACAACAGATGTAGTTACTCCAGTATTCCCTATCACAGGCATTGCTACCAAAGGCCTTCCCATTACAGAAGTTCCCTCCAAAGGCTGTACTGTTTCTGATGGTGGTCCTCCCAAAGATGTTTTAAGCGGTACCGACAAGCGATCAGGTGTAAATCGGAAGGTCACACCCTCACTCCCATCATCAGCCAGCACTATTATTTCCCTCTGCGTCTGGCTGTTTCTCCACATGGCAATGATATTTTCTACTGAATTATCCCTCGGCTTCTTACCAATGTACGTTGCCAAAGCGAAGTGGGTTATGTGATGGCCTTCAAATTCCAGTTCACTGCTAATCTTTGCTGGAATCACAGACACTGTGCTCTTTGAATTTTGTAGCTGGTGCAGGATAGAAAATTCTATACACATTCTAAGCTTGTTAATGAAAAAGTTGTGCTTCAAAACAAGAACCAACATGTCTGCTGCAGGTAAGAGCGCAAAGTTTCTCTGCGCAATGACAAACTGGCGGCAATTGACACTGGTAATGGTTCGCGGTACACAAATAATGACACCAATTATCTCACCAACTGGATTTAGATTCAACTGATTGCCCCCACTTTCAGAATTCAATACGGATGCTAAACTGTTACTGTCTGAGTGTGCAGTGTTGCAAGGAACCTCTTCAGTCTTCTGCAACTTTGAGAGTTCCACCTTCCAATCATCCCTGTACACATCCAAACCATTCTCAATTAGCTTCTCCCAATTCTCTGGTATGTTTTCCATCCATACGAGCAGAGCAATACCAGTGACAGTGTAACCCATCACATGCTGTGGTCTCTCCAAGTTCATTGTCACAGCTCCAAGTCTTTTTATGGAGAGATCCACCTCTGTGTCTGTCCCTCTCCACCCACCAAAAACCTGGCAGTGCTTGAACATAATGTGGCGCCCGCTGGATCGGAGAATTCCATACATGCTACCCAGCTCTTGAAGGAAGCACTGGTGGATTAATTTAGGGGTATTATCCACCACATGTATCACCTCAGCTTCTGCCTCTCTCATCTGGTCTGGCCTACTTTCAACCGGTTCTGATGAAGTTTGGTCTCCAGGATCAAAGTCTGATGCTTGTTGGTTTATAGTCTCCAGTTCTGACACATTTTGGTCTATGATGTCCTGTTCTGACGCATTTTGGTCTATAACAAGTTGTTTTGATGCATTCTGGTCAAAAGTGCCTATTTCTGAGACCAATTCTGATGCACTTTGGTCTCCTTTATGGCCCAGATTTAATACACTTTGGTCTTTAGGATCCAGTTCTGATAAGCTTTGGCCTTCACCAGTATCCAATTCTGTTCTGTTATGATTCATGGCAGGCAGTTTAACATCATCATTGAGACTTGTACAATCTAAGTATTGGATATGGGCATCATAGTTACTTTCACCAAGTCCTTCATTCTCATCATCATCCTCATTAACAACTGCACAATCTTGGTCTTGGACGGGGGAATCATTGCAATATACATCACCTACATCGTTCTCACTACTTGTCTCACCATCCCCACTCTCTCTGATTTTCCAACTTTCTTCATCACCAGCTCTGACTCTCTTGTCTATGTTGGATTCACCTTTATCTCTCTGGTCTGCATTGGATTCATTCACGTCTCTCTGGTCTAAGTTGGATTCATTTGTATCTTTCTGAGCTATGTTGCATTCATTTGTGTCTCTCTGGTATATGTTGGACTCATCTGTATTTAACTGATCTGCGTTGGATTCATCCATATTTCTCTGGTGTACAATGGATTCACTCAAACCTCTCTGTTGTACAATGGATTCACTCAAACCTCTCTCACCTACACTGGATTCACTCTTCTCTCCCTCAGCTACATTAGATTCATTAACATCTCTCTGGTCTCCCTCAGCTACATTAGATTCATTAACATCTCTCTGGTCTAAGTTGGATTCATTCGGAACTGATGTCTGCCACATGCTTTCCAGCTGCTCACTCAAATTCATCTTTTCACTGCATTCCTGTTTGCTTACAATCCTTTCATCAATTCCCTCATCTTGGTTTTCCACAGCAACATCAACCAATTCATCTTTCCTGGTAGGGTTTTTAAATTCATCTTTCTCTTCGGTATTATCATTCCATTCATCCTTCTTCTCTTCAGTAGCATCAATCTGTTCATCTCTCTTCTCTTCAGTAGCATCAATCTGTTCATCGTTCTTCTCTTCAGTAGCATCAATTTGTTCATCTCTCTTCTCTTCAGTAGCATCAATCTGTTCATCTTTCTTCTCTTCAGTTGCATCAATCTGTTCATCTCTCTTCTCTTCAGTTGCATCAATCTGTTCATCGTTCTTCTCTTCAGTAGCATCAATCTGTTCATCTCTCTTCTCTGCAGTAGCATCAATCTGTTCATCTCTCTTCTCTGCAGTAGCATCAATCTGTTCATCTTTCTTCTCTTCAGTAGCATCAATCTGTTCATTGTTCTTCTCTTCAGTAGCATCAATCTGTTCATTTTTCTTCTCTTCAGTAGCATCAATCAGTTCTTCTTTCTTCTCTTCAGTAGTATCAACCTGTTCATCGTTCTTCTCTTCAGTAACGTCAATCAATTCATCTTTCTTCTCTTCAGTAGCATCAATCTGTTCATCTCTCTTCTCTGCAGTAGCATCAATCTGTTCATCTCTCTTCTCTGCAGTAGCATCAATCAGTTCATTTTTCTTCTCTTCAGTAGCAGCAATCTGTTCATCTCTCTTCTCTTCAGTAGCATCAATCAGTTCTTCTTTCTTCTCTTCAGTAGCATCAATCAGTTCTTCTTTCTTCTCTTCAACAGCATCAATCTGTTCATCGTTCTTCTCATCATCTTTTTTAGTAACATCACTCATTTCATCTTTCTTAGTAACATCACCCACTTCAACTTTCTTCATGACATCACTCAACTCATCTTTCTTTGTAACATCATTCAATTCTTCTTTCTTAGTAACATCACTCAATTCAGCTGCACTTGTGGTCCGATCTTCGCTTGACTGGTGTGAGCTCTTCTCCATCTCTTCACTGACCTTCCTTTCGCTTACCATCTTTCCAAACTTCATTCCATCATCAAAACTATTTATTTCAGTAACTAGTTCAATCTTGCCTGTATGTGCTTTATTGGAGTTATCATCATTTATTTTGGTGACTATCTCATTCTTGCTTGTATGTCCTTTACTGGTGTCATCTTTATTAAATTCAGTAACTGGTTCACTTTTATTTGTCATCTGTTCTTTACTGGGGTTACCTTTATCATCTTTATCCATTTCTGTGTCATTACTTAATTTACTCTTGCTTGTCGTCTGTTCTTTATTGGGATCATTCATGTCATTTGTGGTATTCTGTTCTATCAACCAAGCCACGGCAGCTTCGTGAGTGATGGTATGGCCTAAGACAGCGGCTGGGTTAGGCAGAGCCATAACCAAAGCCTCAAGTCTCTTATCTTTACATCCCCCCTTCATCAAATCTGTCAAAGGCCAGGTCACCTTGCTTGATCCGCAGTACAGAACCGATCGCCTCACTATGGCCATCTTTTCTGAGTCTCTGAGAACCAACTTATCCTCGTCAGCACTCTCAAGTTGGCACGATCTTACGTGAGACCATAATCCAGTCATCTGGGGTCGGGAAACGTCACTCTGTGGCTCTGACTGTGGGTTGACTGAGCAGATTGGCTGGGAGACTGACCCAACAAATTTCCCATCACTTGCGCACTCTCCATCATCCAAGGCTGATGTTTCCAAATTAGCAAACTGACCATCACTTGAATCTCCTCTATGATCCAACACTGGTATTTTTGAAGCAATCAACCATTCATCACTTGTGACTTCTGTATGATCCAAGATTTCTGAAGCAGCAGATTTCCCATCACTTGTGTCTTCTGTATCATCAAAGACTAGTGTTTCTGAATCAGCTAATTTCTGATCATCTGCTTCTCCTACATCAGCAGAAACTGGTACTTTTAAAGGTAGACTCTCTAAATCAGCGGCATATTTCTCATCACTTCTGTTTTCTCCATCATCTGAGGGTGTTTCTGAACCAGCTATTTTCTGCTTATCTGCCTCTCCTTTATCATCTAATGCTGGTGTTTCTAAATGCAATCTCTCTGACTCAGTAAATATTATATCACTTGTGCCTCTGTTATGATTCAAAACTGGTGCTTTGGATGGCAGGCTCACTAAGTCTTCACTAACACTACTACCTCTTCTTTCAACATTTCCAGAGCTTTTGACAGAGCTAGACATCATATTTGTACAATCTTTGGTGGCTGGTAATTCTGCATCAATGTGACATGTGTTGGTTGGCTGGACTGGAAGACTCATGGTGTAATTATGACAAACAGGCACTGATGTAAACATACCACCACCACTGCCACCCCCATCATCACTGCTACCACCATCACTGTTACCATCACTACCACTACCACTGCTGCCGCCACCACCACCACCACCAGAGTCTTCCCCACCTGTTCCATCATCGTCATGTTCTGCCCGCACTATCCTCCCTGGCGTCACCACAAAGCACTTCTTCAGTAGGTACAGGTAACGTTCATCCACCTGGTCCCACAATGTCTGAATGTCCTTAAATGCTTCTCTTGCCATAAGCAGTTCCTGTCCCTCATCATATACTAAAACCCCATTGTGGCTGTTACATATGTGGATGCCTGGTAGAAGTTCTTTGCTCTCACTGAAGCCACTTATACCTTTGTCCTCATTGAACCCATTCATATCTTTGTCCCCACTGAAGCCAGCTGCACCTTCGTCATCGCTGAAACCAAGCACAAATTTGTAGCTGGCAGTTTTATGACCAAAAATGACAGTTGGAGAGTTAACAACAACAACATGAAGGTTCCTCATGTTTATTAGCTCCTCTGTGCCTCTGCATCTCCTACCATTGATGTAAATATGAGACAAGCTGCCCCATATCAGCTCCTCTTGCCTGCTGATACACACCACTACATCACCTGCCAAATATTTCACCCTCACAGTCTTCCTCTGCAGCCCACACAGCCTTAACACCTCAGGATGCATGCTGAATACCATGCTGCCTTCACTGCACCAACCTGATACCATGCCATCATCATTCAAGCAACTCTCAAAACCTGGAGAGTCTTTGTGAGGCTCTTGGTTGGGTTGTGCATTTGAGGGAGTCTTGTCCGTGGCAGATGTGACTTCACTATACTGCATCAACACTGACTGCTGATGGTCAAGTGATTCAATGTATTCTGTAACCACTGACTGATGCCGTCCACACTCGTGCACTGTCACCAAGCTGGGGGCACCACAAACCCATGCCAACAAGGCCAAAGCATTAACAACCCCATCGATACACAAAAATGGCTGTTCCAAGGGTAACAGGATGGCAAACACATTTCCTCTATGCTTTTCCTCAATCACATGCCACGAGGAGAGTTTCACACCCTTATAATATGCACTCGAGAGATGACATATAGCCGTGGTCTTTCCTCCCTCTGACTCGACTGCAGCAAAGTCATCCCTACAGTGCTTCAGATATCCATTACATGGCATGCTTTTCAATTTTAGTTCCGAGGTGAAGAGGCTACACACTACATGGTAACTGAAGCCTTCATGACAACTTTTTGCTTCTTTCTGCATTGCTTGATAATTTAGTAACAGCTGACAAACTTCATATTCCATTTTCTTAATTGGTGATATACATGACTGGACCTGTTTCTTGAGCTTTACTTCAGACTGAACCAGTTTCTTGAGCTCTACTTCAGACTGAACCTGTTTCTTGAGCTCTACTTCAGACTGGACCTGTTTATTGAGCTCTACTTCAGACTGGACCTGTTTATCAAGCTCCAAGTCTCCCCCAACTGTGCAGTTACCAACCAAAGTGCTGATACATGCTAGGGTTAACATGTAACTGCGAGTGAGGAAGAGAATCTCTCCTTCTACTGGGTGACTGTCAATGTCTTCCACAACAGCATAAAGTTCTGAAAATCCGATCTTCAACAGTGACTCGAGACTTTTCCTGCCTGACCGTGAATACACAGCATCATATTTATAAACGTAACACTTTGAACTACCATCTGATTCATTCTCTAAGGCCAGTAATCTGTGTTCAGCATCCAACACAGTTAATCTCTTGACAGTAATGATATAAGGGTCACATTTACCACCTTCTGGCCACATGAAAAGTGGTTTTTTGCTTTCTCCTCTCTTTGCTGCCAAAAGGTAGCTTCTCTCTCCTTCCATGCCCAATCTCCTCCATCCAAAGCGTGGAACATTGGACAGTGGAAGAGGAGACGGAAGCTGACTACATTCGAACCATGATGAACCACCAATATCTCTGACTACCCCAGCAAGGACAGGGAATGGCTCGCTGTGGGAACTGGCAAGATCTTGCAGTGATCCAGAATCTATGTGTTTTTTCAGAGTTTCCCGGCTCAACCATTTCAAGTCAGGTTTTGTGTTCCCAGTTACCGAGATTGTCTGTGGTTGCTGAGGATCCGAGGGTTTGTCTTTTTTGGCATCTTGTGAGCACTGTGGGTTAGAGAGAATGTTCTTTGTGGCCCCAATGATGGTCAAGATTGTATGTGCATGTTGCGTGTTTGAGAGGCCGTCCCTTGTTGCATCCTGTGAGCACTGTAGGTTAGAGGGAACATTCTTCGTGGCATCACTGTTAGCTGAAACTGTCTGTGAGTATAATGTATTAGAGAGAGTTTCCCTTGTGTCATCGTGTGCGTGTTGCATATAAGAGAGACTTTCCTCTGTGCCATCAATGTCTCTGTTTGCTGGGACTGTTTGTAAATCTTGTGTGTTAGAAAGACTATCCTTCCTGCCAATGCTGCTTGTCGAATCCATCTTTAGGTCTGTCTGTGAGTGTTGTGGGAAAGATGGTCTGTCCTTGGTGCCAGAAATTTCCATGTTAGTTGAGGTTGTCTGTGAGAAATACTGGTTGTAGAGAACATCAACTGTGCCTTCATTATCAATCTGCCCAAGTCCCAAAAACCTGAGAGCTGTCAGACACAAGTTCATGTTACTTGTGAGGAAAACAACCTTCTTGCTTACAACCTGGCTGGCAATGACACTAGGCTTGATTTCTTCCAGTACTGCATGTACTGGCTGACCACAATCAATATTTTCCTCAATCCGATGTCTGGTCCTCCGGGAAAACAAGTGGATTCCTTCAAACTGGTAGTGATTCACGTCTCCATTAGGGCGGTGTAAACTTACCATCTTCTCCCTGGCACTGTAGGAGAGCAGAATGAGGGCGTGCTCAGCATAAACCTCTCGATTCCTCCGCTTGAACCACCCACACAAAGGCTCATCCTTTTCATTTTCAATTAACAGATAGAAGTTTGATGGAGACATTTGTGTGTGTGGTGGAGTGGGGGTGTCCAAGGCAATGTCCAAAGGCAACTGTATGGCTTTTTCAGCTCCATTATGAATATACAAGAACCGGTATTCTGTTGGCATCCTTTGCATTACTCCTTCCAAAAGACTAAAGATGGCTGACTTTGTGTTTTCCCCTGATGTATTTCTTGATGATGTCTGGTTGACTTCACAGTCTGCAGAGGGACCAGAGAGTTTTAAACCTGCACCTAAATCACTGAAATGTGCACCTTTATCACACATATCTGCACCTTTATCATCCACATCTACACCTACATCATTCACATCTGCACCTTTATTTCTCATATCTGCACCTTTATCTCTCAGATTTACACATTCATCTTTCAAATGTACATCTTTATATTCCACATCTACACCTTTATCACTCAATTCTGTACCTTTAGCTTCTGGCTGTGGTGAAAAAAGTGCAAACACACTCCAGAAACCAAGAGACTGATTACCCCTCCTTTTCTTCAAGTGAACTGTGATTGCATCAAGAACTTTCAGGTCGCCATTTGTTTTCCTGCAGTCAATGTATTCAGTTTTATCGGCACAAATGTCTATGCTTTTGTCATCCAGAGATAACCGAAGACGGATGGAGCCTGTGGAAAAACCGGTTACCACTGCCTTGACATCGTAGTAGTAAATGTTTCTACAATCATCTATCACACAGAAAGGTCTAGCAGCATCTGGTGACCAGAGGAGGATAGCTGTGTAACTCTTACTACCTGGGAAGTTCAGGGTGGCATCGAACATGACTTTTGCACCAAGGTGTACTTTATTTGCTGGAACCACAATCTCTGGTCTGACACTGACCACCTGGCCCTCTTGTACAAACACTGTCACTTCTGTCTCATCCGACACCTTGATAACCCTCTGTCTGTCACAACTAGGGTCTGCAACAAGCACCCCAGACCAATTTCGAAGGTACAAGGGTGGCTTTTTCACATCACTCAATTGATTTCTGAGACTGCTGGGATCGGGAGAGGGAGGAAGCTGGTTTCTAAGGTTGGCATGATTGGGAGACTGGACTCTGATGTTGGCAGAATCGGGAGTGAGACAAGAAGACTGGCTGGATTCTGGCACATCAAGAAGCTCATCAAGCGAGGTACAGGATGACTGGAATGAGCTACACAGGCTTTCAGCACCATCATTTACCTCTCCATTAATGACCAATAACAGTACAAGAGTCCAAGATGCATCACTTTCTGCACTGCACTCTCTCATCAAGTGCAAAGTGACTGGGGAGTTTAGTGGAATGTATGTACAGTGCTCTCCAAACGACATGTGTGACTGTCCATAAGTACTAAATGTTTTGTCACTAAGAGGAGTTTCAATTTGCATTCTTTCTCCCTCGAAGGCAACAGCAAACTTCATTTTCCCATTTTCCATGCCTCTGTAGACACCTGGTATGTCAAAGTAATACCTCACACTACCACATTTAATCTCCTTTGGCTTCTGTCCTACCCAGAGAGCAAGCAGTTCTATCTCATCACTCGATTCCCCCTCACGAATTACATCAAAGCTAACATGCCTACCATTTGTGGAGTTTTTGTTTACCTTATATGTCACCTTGTCCTGAAACAGCCACAGGTCTTCACCACCGAGCTGTATTTGGCCAGGAAACCCATCACACATGCTAATCACGAACTGCTGCGACTCCTCATTCCAGCTTAGCAATCCCTGGCAATCCAAGAACACTCTAAGCTTGGGTTTCCATGCTGGCTGGCTGTATTGGTTCACCGTCACTTTATTATTTTGTTTCTGTGTTGGCTGGCTGTTTTGGTTCAATGTTGCTGATTTTTGCTGCGTCTTCTTGCCTCGTTTCCGAGCCTTCCTCTTAGGCTGGGGCAGCAGGGTTTCACTTGACTTCACCTCCACAATCACAAGGAATGCCTCCCAGGGCTGGTTGGAGGCAACACAAGACTCCTTCAAGTGGAGGCAAACGCGCGATGCCAGTGGAATTGAAAAGCAGCGGTGACCCTCTGATGTAAATACATCCGATGTGGGTTCTGTCATGATGGTTTGGGTCTTCCCCTCCAAGCTCACTATGAACACAAGCAGGTCATTCATCCGTCCTTGGTAAACACCCTGGACATCATAGTGGTACCGAATGCTCCTGAATCTATTGTGTGCTATGCTTGGTTTGTTGCCCTTCCATATCGCCAGGAAATGCACTTTGGTACTGCTCTCAAAACGAACATCAAACTGGATGGGACCATGTAGAGTTCTCTTCTCAGGCTCAGCTATAACAACCTCACCCTTGTTAAACAGCAACACTCGATTCCCAAGATTCAGTTCAGTGTGGAAGCCACCTACAGACGCTGCGATCTTGAACATTCCACTACCTTTGTCCCACCGCAGCATCCCTTTGCAGTTTTTGAACATTTCTGGAGTCTTTGTTGATGTTTTACCATGCTCACTGGCATTTTTTAATGCTTCTGGGATCTCTGTTGATGCTTTGCAAGACTCATCAACATTTCTTAATGGTTCTGGAGTCTTCATTGATGTCTTAAAAGGTTCATCAGCATTTCTGAATGTTTCTGGAATTTTTGTTGTTTTGTGAGGTTCATCAGCATTTCTGAATACTTCTGGAGTCTTTGATGATGTCTTATCAGGTTTATCGGCATTTCTGAACACTTCTGGAGTTTTCATTGATGTTTTACCAAACTCACTGGCATCTGGTTCCTTGTTAATGGACGGAGATTTAGTGGGTTCAACTTTCAAGGGTTGTGGCTTGGTGTCAGGCTGTGTGGGAGGTGGTGGAGTGTGGAGGGGTGTGTGGGGTGGATGCAGAGAACGCGAAGGTGTGTCGGGTGGAGGAGGAATGTACGAAGGTGCGTGGAGTGGTGGTAAAGTGTCAGACAGTGTGGTGGAAGAAGGAAGAGTAGTGGAAGACTGATCAGTTGGCTCAGCAGACTGAGGGAGGGATGGTGTGCCAAGAGATGAGGCCCTGGACATAGACTGACAGAGAGAGAGATTCGTATACAAAGCCGCTCTATCCATACAGCAGGCCTGGGCAACATTTCCACCTTTGAATTTGGCTACGAGACTCTCCGGAACTTGCACCATTACAACCCTTAAGTACTCTTTATCTTTCTTATTTCTAACATGTCTCAAATGGACGTTAACCTTCCCATTTTCTCTTGCCACTACCTGCTTGTTGCCACAGAATACACTACCTCTGCTACACTGAACTGGGACTGCTGAAATATCCTTCTTGAATGTCAAAGTGTATTTCTCTTCGCTAATGGCCAAATCCGCTTGTGCATCACAGTGCATGATGTACTGTTTCTTTCCTGCTGTGTATGAATTGACACTCTCCTCCTTTTTGTACAAAGTGAAGTAGTCGTACTTGTTAGACTGTCTTCCTTGCTCTGGCTCCACTCCTACCCACACACAAGAGCACATAAAGTCATAGCTAACTTTCCCCCAAGTGTCAGCAGTGGCAAACACATACACATCTGCATACAAAGGCCCATGGGCCAGACTCTCATTCTTCTTTGTGTGTTTTGTATCAGCATACTTCTGTCCATTGATGAAGGCAACATCGTAAGAAAACTTAATCATTCGTGCCTTCTCTCGGATGAATGCCGTAACCAACCCCCACCTTTTGGTCAAAAACACAATCTCAACCTTCACTTTGCTACACTCGTCCACAATGACATATAAATCAAAGTATGGCTCAATTGTTATGACTGGCTTAGTTTCCTGCCAGACAACCAGCGCAATGTATCTGCTTGTTCCAGGGATGACAACAGCATCGAAAAACACCTCACTGCCCTCTGGTAACTCTGTCAGGGTGATGGGTGTGCCTCCCCACCATACAAATGCAACGCCAACCTGACCCCAAGGTGAACTCTGTATTCTTGTAGCAACTAAGAGTGGGTTGAAGTTCACCTGTGTTACGATAAAGTACTCACCCAAGACCGTACAAACCTTCCCCATCTGCTGGTACAGACACGAGGGTGGGAGTAAAATGGGCGGAAAGCAACAAGGCACATGGCTATCTCCCTTGTCTGCGTCTGCCTGGGACTGTCTGCTCTCTTCTCTCTCTTTGGATTCACCCTCTTGGATCAGAACTGGAGACTGCTCACTCTCTTCTCTCTTTTGGATCTTGTCTGCATCTGCTTGGGACTGCCTGCTCTCTTCTCTCACTTGAGTCTTGTCTGCATCTGCTTGGGACTGCCTGCTCTCTTCTCTTGCTTGGATCTTGTCTGCATTTGCTTGGGATTGTCTGCTCTCTTCTCTCACTTGGATCTTGTCTGCATCTGCCTGGGACTGTCTGCTCTCTTCTCTCTCTTGGATCACTACTGAGGACCGTTTGCTCTCTTTTCTCTCTACATTTCCGGTCTCTTCTCTCTCTCGGATTACAGGTGGAGACTGGACGTTCTTTTCACTCTTTCCAGTCACTATTTTAACTGTTGACAGCTTGCTCTCTTCTTTCTCTTGAACTGTAACTGGACACTGGATGTTCTCTTTATTAGCTCTAGTTACAATCATCACTGGATACTGACTACTCTCTTTTCTCTTTCCCTCTTCTTCTTCTTTCCACTCTCTTTTACCTCCCTCTTCTCTACTGCTCTCTTTTCTCTCTCCCTGTTCCTCTTTTGTACCTTTTTCTTCTCTATACATTCCCTGTTTAATATCATACTCTCTCTCATTATCTTCTCTTTTACCCTCTTCTTCAACTTCTGAATACCAGTTCAGCGCCTCTTCTCTCTTTACTTCCTCTGTCAGTTCGTTCTTCCAGTCTCTCCCACTTTCTTCCTCCATTTTCTTTTTAATTTCACTATCAAACACTGCCTCTCCTTGTTCTCTTTTCTCTCCATTACTATCTCTTCTGTCATCCTTTCCAAGTTTTCTCTCTCCTTGATCTACATTATCCCTAAGTTCACCGTCATCCTTCTGTTCCTCTTCTTCTCCCTCTCTTTCTTCTCTCTTTTCTTCCTCCGCTAGTTCCTTTCTTACTTCCTCGGTCAGTTCTCCTCTTTCTGGACTTTCTAGTTCTTCTCTTTCTCCTCTGTTCTCTCTTTCTTCCTTTCTTTCTCCTCTGCCATCTTCACTTTCTTGCTGCCCTCTCTTTTCTCTATTTTCTTGCTCTCTTCCTCCTCTTTCTAACTCCTCTCTTTCTTGGTTTCTCTCTCTTTCTACCCTTTCTAGTTCCTCCTTCACTTCTCTCTTTTCCGGCTCTCTTTCCTCTGCCTTGTTTGCTTCTTTCCAATCAGCTTTTTGTTTCATGCAGTCTGCCCTCTTATTAGAATCCCCCCAGTTAATCTGAACCTTATCACCTGCAACAGATAACAAAATACCACTGCTGATAACTTCTTCCTGTTGTGTGGAGGGCGCTATCTGATTACCACTCTTATCATCAGGTTTTGTGGGTGGTTCTGACATCATTATTTCTGACTCATGGAATATTGCAACATCTGAGCCTTTTAACAGAGAAATATCATCCTTTTTTACATCTCTCTCTGTTGATTCCATGACATCTACAGTATTCAGTTCAGAACTATCATCTTTTATAGTGTCACATCTATGTAACTGCATGCCATAAAAGGTCTCCAGTTCACATTTCTCATTCTTTCTTTCTCCACCCTCACCTAATTTCATGCCTTCAAGGGTTTTCAACTCAGAAATATCACACTTTTCAGTATCTCTTTCTTTTATGGTGTCACTTCCACCAGAGTTTTGGCCATCAGGGGCGTCCACCTTAGAAACATCATCTTTTATGGCATTACAATTGTTTAAGTTTGAGGAATCAGAGGTCTTCAACTCAGATATATTACTTTTTAAGGTATGAGTTTCCCTGGATGCATCAGAAACATTATTCATCATACACAGAACTTCTTGAGAAATTTCACCTTCTGTTTCCTGAGATGTTGGGTCTGAAGTTCCACTGGTTGAAGTTTCAGTGTTTCCAGCTAAGTCTGATTTAACTTGGGTTAAGTTTTCAATGCTTTTTGTTTCCTCTGACGAAACATGGGTAGAAGTCTCAATGTTTTCTGTCAACCCTGAAGAAACACAGGTAGAAGTTTCAATGTCTTCTGCTAGCCCTGAAGAAACACGGGTATAAGTTTCAATGTTTTCTGTTAACCCTGAAGAAACACAGGTAGAAGTTTCAATGTCTTCTGCTAGCCGTGAAGAAACACGGGTATAAGTTTCAATGTTTTCTGTCAACCCTGAAGAAACATGGGTAGAAGTTTCAATGTCTTCTGTTAACCCTGAAGAAACACAGATAGAAGTTTCAATGTTTTCTGTTAACCCTGCAGAAACATGGGTAGAAGTTTCAATGTTTTCTGTTAACCCTGAAGAAACATGGGTAGAAGTTTCAATGTTTTCTGTTAACCCTGAAGAAACACAGGTAGGAGTTTCAGTGTTTTCTGTTAACCCTGAAGAAACACGGGCAGAAGTTTCCATGCTCTCTATTAACTCTGAAGATATAAGAGTAGGTTTTTCAATGTTTTCTGCCAGCTCTAAAGAAATAAAAGAAGTTCCAGTGTTTGCTGCTGATTCTACAGTTTCTGTGGGCACTGCTGAAGCACCCTGGAACTTGCTCAAGTCTCCAGAGCTAGAAAGGAAAACAGATGGTTTGTGATGAGGTGACAAAGTTGGCAAGGCCGTGTTTTGTTGTGAGTCATAAGGACGAGTTGAAATTTCTCCAGGCAACGAATGACGCTCAATGTCTCCAGTGCATAATGAAGAGGGTAACAGTTTGTGATAATCTGACGAGGTTGGTGAGGTTTCATCCTGTTGTGGGGTGGGAAAGTGATACAATGCTTCACCAGGCATCAAATCACTTTCAATCTCCCCAAAATCTGAGGAGGAATGGGTTTGTTTGCAATGAAGTGAAAAGTCTGATGATGTTTTAGTCTGCTCTGGGCTGGGAAAGTGACATGAAACTTCAGTGGGCAGCAAATCACTCTCAACCTCCCCAGACTCTGAGGGGTAAGGAGCTGACGACACTGGTGAGGCTTCACACTGTCCTGGATTGGAAGAAAGACTTCTGTCTTCATCCTCAGCTGTTTTTATACCCCAGTGAAAGTAATCCGAAGTTGGCTTAACATTTTGGGGATCTGGCTGATTAACTGAAGAAAGCAAAGGATTAGTGCAGGAGGCAGAATTAACAGTCCCAGGTTCAACTGTTCTAGGTGAAGTATTGGCAGAATCCAGTATCCTAGGTGTGGAAAAGTTAAAATCAGTGGTAGACTGATCAGTTCTAGGTGTACAGTTAGTAAAATCAGTACTACCAAATGCAGCATCAGTAGATTCAACAGTCATATGCAGAGAAATGGTTGATTCCAATGTTCTAAGGATCATGCTAGAATCCACACTCCTAGCCACAGAGTTGGTAGAGTCAACACTTCTAGCATTAGCACAAGAATAATCCACAATCCTGGATGCAGAAATGGTAGAATCAGTATCCCCAGATGTGGTGCAAGAAGAATCCACCATCTCAGGCGCAGAAATGGTAAAATCAGCACTCTTAGATGTAGTGCTGGAAGAAGAATCCACAATCCTAGATGCAGAAATGGTAGAATCAGCACTTCTTAATGCAGTTTTAGAAGAATCCACATTCCTAGGTGGTGAATTGGTAGAATCAGCAATCCCACTCATTCTAGCAATAACAGTAGTTCTGCAAACCTCACTTGCCTCTTGGCCAAGCTGAGGAATGTAGAGCACATCTCCTGGATCCTGCTTCCTATTCTTTCCTTCACCATCTTTTAGAGTCTGGTCTCTATCTTCTGAAGTCTGGTGTCTATCCTCCCGTTCTCTGCCTTCATCTCCACTGCCTACGAACTCCACCTCCTGGTCAAGTTTAGGAATATACAGCTCACCTTCCAATGCCTTGTCTCCATCCTTCCATTCACTATCTTCTGGAATCCAATCTCTATCTTCTGTAATCTGGTGTCTGTCCATCTGCTCTCTTCCCCTATCTCCCCTACCTGTGCATTCTGCCTCCTCTCCCACCTCCACCTTGGCCTCCTCCTCCGCTGGGTGATCTTCGGAGACTGAGCTGTCATCGGAGTCGTTGAGGTATTGTGAGGTCCTAGGAAAAACGTTGTCCTTCAGCCATTTAAACATGGTCCTTGGTGGTCACGCCATCTGGAAATAAATGGAAAATTAGATTAATTATTCATTCTTTCATTCATTGCCAGACGCCATGTATCCCAAACGGGGTGGCCAAGGGCTTAGAGTTAATTGTTTTACAGGGAGGGGCACTAATCCCCCACCAACCCCACATGACACGTAGGGAGAAGATTAACCATGATTATCATTATTATCAGTCACCATCATCATCACTATCATCATATCACTACCATTATTATCATCATCATCGCCATAATCACAATCATCATCACCACCCTAACAAACCACCACTACCGTTGTCATCATCATCATCATCATCACCATCTGGGTATAACCAAGCAAATTTGTTTCCCAGTTAGGGTATATAAATGTCCCTCAGCTCCCCTTCCTCGCCCCCGAATGGAGGACGGTGGACTGCATCTTCAGCCTGCACTCTACCAGGGTCACTTCCACTTGAACCTCGGGAAGCAATAGTGACAACGACCCTTATAAGCTGAATAATATTGTTTAGGAGAGATTTTTCCTATCTCTCCTGTCACTTTTTATTACTCTTCTTAAGCCAGGAAACCATTTACAACACTGGGTGGTAAACACGTAACAAATCCACAGCTATATGTTCCCTACATGTCAACAAGTGGGTTGGTGGAGCAACAGTGCTTCTCCCAGTAAAACAAATACTGTAACTCAGAGACAAATGGTCACCTCTTAAGGGATTGTGGCGTTTGGCTATAGATAGAAGAGATTTACGTCTTTTTACAGCCTCTGGCCTCGAGTTCAAAGGCAGAATAAGAAAATACTATGGCCCTGCATCCTTTCCACATCACTACTTTGTAACTAGCACCATACTTTCATGTCAGTTCCATCTTATAGCTCAGCACTCAGGATGAGGAGATGGCAATGTTATGCTTATACTCTGCTCACTTTCACTTGGTAAGTTAAAGTTTGACTTACTGGCCACTTATTACCATTATATTCTTGTTCATACATTATTTTTTAACCCTAATGATGATTAGTGTGTTTATAGTCATGTGTTTGGTAGGGGTAAATGAGGACTTTGGCAAAATTCTGGGCTCCAACATTAGTTTATTCATTCATTTGTTTATAAAGACTCCAACATGACTCCATGCATCAGCTTTGGTCACATAATGGCAGCTCTCAATGCTGCTTGATCTCTAGCAACTTCCCTATTTAGTCCTTTATCCATGAGGTCAAACTCTATTCAGCTGTGACATTAGCCAAACAGCAATGGTTCTTATGACATGATTTGTGTGTTTTCATTTACACGGTACTTTTTACCCCCACATTAGCTGTGAAAATGCAAAGGCCTACTGTATGTCCTTTTCAACCCAATATTTATATCAATTCTCTCCATATGATTATACCTAAGAACGTTCTTTTCAACACTGTTGTCCATGCATTTCCTTACTCCAAATCTTTCACAGGTCACCTTAATTCTTTATCCTATACACACTGCACTCACACCCCTCAATAACCCTAACTCCACTGCCCTAACTCTTCTTTCACAGGTCACCTTATTTCTTTATCCTATCCACTCTCTGCGCTCCACATACACACTGCTCAATATCCCTAACTCTTCCTTCACTCATCACCTTATCACCCGCCTTTAGAAGGCGGAATGATAATGTGTGTGTGTGTGTGTGTGTGTGTGTGTGTGTGTGTGTGTGTGTGTGTGTGTGTGTGTGTGTGTGTGTGTGTGTGTGTGTGTGTGTGTGTGTGTGTGTGTGTGTAGGTTTGAGCTATTAACATGAAACCATCATGGTATCAAGATATAGCCAAAATCTTGGACGCGTTCGAAAATGGGCACTTGCACTCAAGGTCATCAAAACTGCTGCCAAAGGTCAACTAGTTTTTATCGTCCACCTTTGGCACCATTATATTTCATGAACGGCTTGAGCTATCAACATGAAACCTTTAGGGTATCAAGATATGGTCTAAATCTTGGACTTGGCCAAAAGCATATTCTAGTGGGCGATTAGCATTTGGCTTCCGAGTGCTTTTCTTACATTTCTTGTCCTATCCACTCTGCACTCCACACACACCCCTTAATAACCCCATCTCTATGGTACCACTCTAACACTTGACTTTTCATTTTCATGCCACACCCAGGCTCCTGCGCTCCTCATGGGGCAACGTAGGATTGGACGATGGATGGATGGAGGGACCCAAGATGACCATAGGTAAATGTGGGTACAGTACTATTACCCCATGCAATTCCTCCTGCAGACAGATACTTACCCAATACTTAAAAACTGGCTTACCTTTATGATAACCTCTAGCACCTGAGTGACATCCTTTTCAGTTTATTCCTACTTCTCTGATATTTTTATTCAATTCAAGACAAGTCTCCCATACTTATGGAGTTATCAGTGCTATATCTAACACACACCCCAGTTCGAAAAGTCTCTCCTGTGCAAAATAAAATTGTCTGGGAGATACAATTTTAAAAAAGTCTCAATGGGTTAAAGCCTCTTCCATTTGAAAGCTAAAAACTGCCAGCAAAGACCAGAACAACACTGCCTCTACGGAGACTCCTTACACCTACATGACATTTGTAGCCTATATTCTTGTTGCTACCACATTATTTTATCTTAAGAATGATTTGGAGTACTGGAAGGGGGTTTAGTAAGGCTAAATCTATCTCCACCAGTGAGAATGCCTCTTAATAAGGCTAAATCTATTCCCACCAGTGAGAATGCCTCTTAATAAGGCTGAATCTATTCCCACCAGTGAGACTGCCTCTAAGGCTAAACCTATTCCCAGCAGTGAGTGCCTCTTGGTAAGGTTCTATTTATCCTTAACAGGTCAGAAAGCCTCTCCTATGTTGAACATAATTGTCAAAAATGGCAAGAATGTAACTTAACCAAGAAGACACTCCCAGGCTCAGTGTTTCAACCAGTTGTCTAGGAAACAACAGCACAGTACACAATATACTGTAATCCAATCTAAAATAACAGTTAAGTAAACCTAGCCTGACCTGACATAGAGGCTCCATTGTTCCCAGGACTGTAACTGCCACTTTTTTGTGTGTGTGTGTGTGTAAACAAAACTGAAACTTAAACTGTTTTGATTATACTATGTGAAGTTTTTACATCATATTAGTCATACTCATATTTCAACATGCTCCCTTTCACATCCATGGAGTACAAATAATTGTTTGATTTCATTTTTGCTTTCTTACAGCATTAGAAGGGCAGGTTACTAAACCTGCCTCATCTCATGCATAAGCTTAATTATGTTCTGACTGGCCAAACATGTGCAAAAATGGGTAAACATACACTTTATTTGAGGCAGTAGATGCACCTTACCAAATCAGTTCTTCTTCTTGATATTCTCCTATATTTTTCTGGTTATTTCTAAGGAGTTAGATAAACATTTCATGTGAAATCTGTTTCCCCACTGTCTTTAGGTATGTTCCGCTGTGACAACCCATTTGATCCGTCAGCGTAATGGCGGAAGGGACTGTCTTAACCTAAGTGTTTAACTAAACTTAACCTAATGTAGCTTAACTGTACCTAGTAACCTAACCTAACCTAGCATCCAATTGCGAAGGTGGAAAATGAAATCCACCTTTAAGTACATTAAGATTCTTCCATTATGCTGTAAACAAACAACCACAGGTACAGCTTAAGGAACATGATAAATAGTGGGAAATTTTTCTGCAGAAAAAGGTAAATTACCACCCTGAAAACAGTCAGAAAAATAAAAAAAAATAAAACTGGAAGAATATGAACTGAATTGGTAAGGTCCTTCTGCCTCAAGAAAAATGTACATTTACCCTAATGGTATTACTGTACTTCAGAAATACACCCAACTAATCAATCTATCTACCTATTGCCAGATGCCATAATCCCGTAAGGGGTGGCCACAAACAAATCGTTTCCATGTCGCCCTGTCCATCGCCATTTCATTGCCCTGCTCCCAGCTCACACTCCCCTCTCTCATGTACCTCTCCACTCCATCCCTCCATCTCATCCTTGGCCTCTTCCTCCGTCTCCCCCCCTGCACCTCATTCCCATATACTCTCCTCATCAGTCTCTCACTCTCCATCCTCTCCACATGGCCAAACCACCTCATTGTGTTTCTCCTAATGCTTCTTATGACATCCACATCCACACCACAATGCTCCTTCACTTCCTCATGTCAGGGCCCAGGCTGTCTTTCCATGTGACTCCACATGCTCCTCTCAAATAACCCAATAAATATTGAGTGAAATTCTTGTGTTCTTCATTTAGTTTATGCAGTTGTAATCAATTTTTCTTCTACATACAATACATGTTGCAAATGTACTTTTTACTACTATGCAGATAAGGAAAGGGAGTAGAGGTTGTTCAGCTTGCAGCTCCGTCTGATACTGAATCTACATCCAGATTAGATTAAATTTGGTAGAATTAGATTAATTTAGGTGTAGTTAGGTTAGACTAAGTTAGATGTAACGAAAAATAAGGTAGGAGCTGGAAACTCCGACCCCACCCCCCCTTCTCCTTTTTCATGTACAAAGAAAAGCATTTGCAATGAATGATTTTATAGGAGAAAATGCTTAGAATTCCTTAAATTTAGCAATGAGCACATTGATTTCAGTGTCCGTTAGTTGATGTACAGTATTTCCGAAACTTTACCTAGAATTTTCCCTGGTTCGCCATCACTTACCGGTATATAAGACACGGTTGTCAAATATCATACTTACTTCACCACAAGTTAAAACAAACAAGGACTCACCCATTACTACAAATAAAGTGCAGACATGACGTATCACTACTCCTGACTCAAAAACAGCTGCTTGTATCACAACGCACTTATCAGCTGCCAGTCCTTCACGTTCTTGTCACGTTTGTTTACATTTCTGTTGTCGTTACATTTTCTTGCCGCTGAATGTAGCGGTAAGTGCATGGATATATTTAAGTATATATTATTTGCGTCATTATCTGAAATGACTTCTCGGACATAACAGCAGTATGGGTAGGGAAACAATCATCATCACCACATCATTTTCCCCCCCCACCAGCATGCAAGTGAGGTGTGGTAAGGTATAGAAAGCTAGGAAAAGGAGGGAGTACGATAGTGGGAGTACTAATCAACAGCTCGCCCAGTGAAATGGGCCACCCATTCATTCATCATTCAAGCCCAACTAACACGTACAACGATCACATATACCTGTAGGCTACAGTACCTCTTCGACAGTCAGTCCAACGACTAGTGTACAGTAGAAGCAAATCATTGAACACTCATGCTATTCACAGTATTCAGCGATTCAATTATCAAAAAACAAACAATCTTGCCTTGTATCAAACTTCAAATGATTTACTGAATACTTATTGTTTTTCAAGCTTTGCGAGGCGCTCTGAGGCAAGGATGATAATACTGTATAAGCAACCCATCACCACCCAAAATAGCTTTCTTCAAGGAGAATTAACAAAGCCATTACCTGATTCACAGCTAAAAAAAAAAAAAATGTAATGAAGGGAAATATACCAAAACGATAACTGATAGCCTGGGGAGAAGCGAAAGCTGTAGATCTTGGTAGAGCTGTACAACCTGTGATCCAACCTCGGACAATACACGTGGCCGAAGCTGAAGGTCACTAGTTGCCATTTCAGCGACTTCTCAGCTGCTAAAGTTGGCCAGGTGTGTATGGTAATTTAGGACATTTTATGCATAATGATGGTGTGTTTGTTCACAGATAACATTACAGGAGATTTTATTCCTTATTAAAGCCTTAAAACATCAGAAAATTTCTTTACTAATGAAGGTATGATTAGATATCTGGCAACGATACATGCTTATCAAGGAGATATGATTAAAAATGACGAAACACACCATTTCGTTACATGTTTACTACCCGTATCAAGTTCCCTGTGAAGGTTGGACAGGTTTTACACTCTTTTAACCTTAACTTGACCCTGATTTTCGACATGTTGTAGCTTATTTTGGTACATTTCAATTGTCTGTCGATGAATATTAAGGAATGAAATGCAAATTTACACTAAAGTGTCTTTAAAAAATCTCGATATACAGATTTAGCCATTTCTACGGCTCAGAGAAAAATCCCTGCCGTTATCTGGCTTCATTTTATTATTCTTTTTTTGTTTTAATATTCGGTGGTGAAGAAGAATGCCTTCGTGTGGAGGCACATACATGACCAGGCGTTGGAACTACCCAGTTTTACAAACGTCCCTCATTCCCCTCCCGATCACCCGAAAGGAAGATGGCTGACTGCGGGAAGGTAACTTTAGCCTGCAGTTCACCGGATTCACGTTCAGATGAGTCTGGGATTGCAACTACTGCTTTAATACTCGGTAGCAGTGTGAGCAAAGAGTATATAGTAGTCGTTATTGTTCCCGGATCATCTGGAGTGTGAACCCAGTGGACTGCAGGCTGAAGTTGCCCACCTCCTGCAGTCCAAGAGAATGTCAAGGTGTAATATATAGACTAAATCGCTATGAGAGAGGTGTTAGGAGAAACACTGGTGGTTTGGCCATGTGGAGAGGATGGAGGGCGAGACCAACGAGGAGAGTGTATGTATCTATCTGTTTATCTGTCTGTCTATCTATATATCTACCTCTCTATCTCTGTCTATTTATTTCTCTGCCAATCATCCAGCCAACCTACCTACCTACCTGTCAATCACTCTTCCACCCATCCAACCACCCAACCTACATATCTACCTAGCTGCCTACCTTCCTGTTTATCTATCTATCTATGAACCTGTCTATCTAGCTACTTCTTCTTCTTCTCTCTCTCTCTCTCTCTCTCTCTCTCTCTCTCTCTCTCTCTCATTCATTCATTCATTCAACATTTCTCACGATATGTATTAGTTGCCATGTTTTTTAAGCCCTGTGAACCCAGTGGACTGCAGACTGAATCTGTCTTTTTCCTGCAATCCATCATCCTTATTTGGAGGATATGGGAGGAACGTTCATAAAATGGCAAGGGTGTTAGGAAGCCTTCTTAACCCAGGATAGTAATGGTAGAGGTGTTAGGAAGCCTTCTTAACCCAGGATAGTAATGGTAGAGGTGTTAGGAAGCCTTCTTAACCCAGGATAGTAATGGTAGAGGTGTTAGTAAGCCTTCTAACCCAGGATAGTAATGGTAATGGTGTTAGGAAGCCTTCTTAACCCAGGATAGTAATGGTAGTGGTGTTAGGGAGCCTTCTTAACCCAGGATAGTAATTGTAATGGTGTTAGGAAGCCTTCTTAACCCAGGATAGTAATGGTAGTGGTGTTAGGGAGCCTTCTTAACCCAGGATAGTAATTGTAATGGTGTTAGGAAGCCTTCTTAACCCAGGATAGTAATGGTAGAGGTGATACAGGAAGCCTTCTTAACCCAGGATAGTGATGTAGAGGTGTTAGGAAGCCTTCTTAACCCAGGATAGTGATGGTAGAGGTGATAGGAAGCCTTCTGAACTCAAGATAATAATGGTAGAGGAGTTAGGAAGCCTTCTTAACCAGGATAGTAATGGTAGCGGTGTTAGAAAGCCTTCTTAACCCAGGATAGTAATGGCAGTGGTGTTAGGAAGTCTTCTTAACCCAGGATAGTAATGGTAGAGGTGTTAGGAAGCCTTCTTAACCCAGGATAGTAATGGTAGTGTCAGGAATCCTTCTTAACCGATGATAGTAATGTAGAGGTGTTAGGAAGCCTTCTTAACCCAGGATAGTAATGGTAGGGATGTTAGGAAGCTTTCTTAACCGAGGATAGTAATGTAGAGGTGTTAGGAAGCCTTCTAAACCCAGGATAGTAATGGTATAAGGTGTTAGGAAACCTTCTTAACCTGGATAGTGATGGTAGAGGTGTTAGGAAACATTCTTGGGAATATACGATATTTGGGAATACATTAAATAAGATTCATGAGTTTTATGGCTTTTATTTCACACTTTCTGGACTACATACTGCTAGGGCATTAAAAACACACACATATATTTGTATAAATTTCAGTGTCACATGGCTTTATAAATTATGATGTTTTTGAAGAGTGTGTATGTTAATTGGTGTAAAAGTACGAAATATGAAGCCGTGATGTTGACAGCCGCCACGTTTGTTTTTGTTGCGTCGGGGGTGAATTGGGCCACGGATTTATTGGTAATTTTGCCTGTATTCCTTTGTGTCCTTATTATCGCATATTCCCCATTGATTTTTTTAACGTAGGTGGGTAATTTGGGCATCACTTCTAATACTGGAAAAGGAGAAATTTAGGAAAAAACCCGTATCACTTAGCATCTCTGCAGGTAATGATTTAGAGGATGTTCGGTGTTAAAATTTTGCAAATATTGCCAATATTTCTCCTTGCTTTTGGTATGGACATAGTCATGCCAATTATTGAGTGATCTAGGGTAATTTTGGCGTCACTTTTGTTACTTGAGGAGGACCAGATATCGAAAATTTCTCGTGTCACTTGGCCAGCTGAGAGCAAGCAGGATGAACAGGGTTTATTTTTGCATATATACAGGCGTGTATTGGAGCAGTTACCGTGGCATTTTGTATTTTTTTAGCCACTGATGTAGGTGCTGTACAGAATTTCTGATGTTAAATGGACCAGTGATACAGTAAATAATTATTGTGGTAACTATACTCTATTTTTCTTATTTTTACTGAGGCAAAGATGCACTTGATAGATTGGTGATGACTGGCTGAATGTTATGTGTCTGAATAACATTTACTAACCCAAATTTCCCCCTGAGATATATGTTCATTCATTCATTCATTCATTGCCAGACGCCATGTATCCCAGACGGGGTGGCCAATGGCTTAGAGTTAATTATTTTACAGGGAGGGGCATTAATCCTCCACCAACCCCACTTGACACGTAGGGATGCCAACAGCATCTGGTGTTCCCAGGCGATATGTTGCCAATTAATAATGCTAACGAGTAAAAAGAGTTTATGAAGTAATGTTGCATTCAGCCAGTCATCACCAACCTGTCAAGTGCATCTCCGCCTCGATAAAAAGAAATGAGTATAGTAATGGTGCCTCCTGTCGAGAGTAAATATGGTTGACTTTATTATGTATGCCAGTGATGTGGTATTATCAGATTTCCTGTTGGAGTGAAGTGTTGATAGGATCCTTTGTTATTTTTGATAAATGTACGCTTGAGACAGTGGAAGGGCCTTACCAATTCTGTTTATATTCCTCCAGTCTATTTATTATATTTTTCTGACTACTGTACTTCCAGGGTGGTAAATTACCTCTTCTTACTGAAAAATTTCCCACTTATTATCATCATGTTCCTTATCTGTACCTATGGTTGTTTGTTTACAGCATAATGGAAGAATCTTACTCAGTGTACCAAAAGGTGGATTTCATTTCCCAAATCCCCAACTGGATAGTAAGTTGGATTAGGTTAGGTTAGATTAAATTATTAGGTACATGTTAGGTTTAGTTAAACACCTAGGTTAGGACAGTCCCTCCATCATTACGCTCGACAAATCAAATGAGTTGACACAGTGGAAAAGCTAAAAACAGTGGGGGAAACTAATTTCGCATGAGATGTTAATTTACCACCCCCGAAAAAGTCAGAAAATGAGACAGACTGTCAGGAAGAAAAAACTGATTTGGTAAGGTACAGTACTTCAGCTGCCTCAAATAAAGCGTATGTTTACCTTATTTTTTACAGAATAGCATACGGTACAGTAGTACGGTATACAGAATAGTTTTTATATATTTTTTTTAATGTTGGTTTTTAAAAATGTTCGAAAATAGGTTCTGTTAGTGTACAGTATGTAATACTGTACTTTGCGAATCTTACATTTTACGGAATATGAAGTGATGTAATTTAATTGCTTATTGCTATTTTACTAACCTATAGCCTACCATGTTTTAATTGATGTCACCTGTGTGTTGTACAGTATATACAGATTTGCTTTATGATTGCACCTACCTTTGCCATTGCATTGTCGTGTGACAGTTGCACCGTGATTAACAAATGCTTATACTGTTTTGGCAGAAGTTTTACTTTTGTCTAGCTATTGCCAAATGCCTTAATCCCGTAAGGGGTGGCCATGAACAGATCGCCACCATATTGCCCTGCTGCCCTATCCTCCCCCATTTCACTGCCCTCACCCCAGCCCACACACCCCTCTCTTATATACTTCTCCACTTCATCCCTCCATCTTATCCTTAGTCCCTTCCCCCACCTCACTGACATACACTCCCCTCATTAGTCTCTCACTCTCCATCCTCTCCACCTGGCCAGACCACTTCAGCGTATGATTTTCTTCCTACGCTTTCTATCATATCCACATCCACACCACGACGCTCCTTCACCTTCTCATTTGTCAGTGTGTCTCTCCATGTACAGTAACTCCCAGGCTCCTGTCAAAGAACTCACTGCTCTCACTCTTTTGTCCTTCCAACAAGGTCCAAGCTTTGCTTCCATGCAATAGTTTTACTTAATGCACATTTTAATTTGCACACTGTTAGCAAGGTTACAATCACTGAGGTGGATCTTGGGGGCAAAGCCCCTAGTTAGATTTCAGCGCTTCCAGTTAGGCTTTTGCTGCTCTTTATGGTTTTAAATTGTATACATTTGAGTTTGTTTTGGTGTGTTTACATCCTGTCCAGTCAGCAGGATCAGCAGTAAACGTGCTGTTGGGGACGTTCAGGCAGCTTTTTGTAATATCACAAAGTAGACGTGTTTCGTTTGTTCTCCAATTATTTTTTATAAAAAATCATTTGTTAATCACCTGAGATGTATCTAGTACTAAAATTATTTTCCTTGAGAATGTGGGTCTATAAGAAATCAGTTCGAATCCCTGCTTCACTGTTGTTCATGTTTACCCAGACTGTAATTACAACCCCTGACCACCCATTGTGTCTCCAAAAATCACACTCTCACTGCTTAGCTTTAGTGATAGTATAGCGTTTTTTTTTTTTTTTTTTTTTTTTTTTTTTTTTTTTAAACCTAAAAAACATCCTCACCTTTCAGTTCAATTAATCCCCAGGCTGCAGGAGCCCTAAACATTTCCTATGTCCATGGTGCAGGAAACCTGGTTTTAAAAATCATGTTTTCATCATGTGTTTTGACCCACTTACACCTAACCAAACACGATAACATTATAGTCAAAGTTTACACTGCATAAGCATGCAGTAGGCACAAAAAGTGACCAAAAATTTCACGATATTTCATGCAGCTTTTCCAGAATGGAGAATAAAGGACTGACTAAGAGGGTGTATGTAGGTGAAGTGAAGGGAGGGAGAAGGAGGGGAAGACTGAGAATGAGGTGGAGGGATGGAGTTGAGAGGTATATGAGGGAGGGGAGAGTGAGCTGAGAGGAGAGCAGTCAAGTGGTGGGTAACAGAGCAACTTGGAGGCATTTTGTCTGCGGCCACCTTTTGCGGGATTAGCGCATTGGGCTATAGATAGATAGATAGATTTTCTGGAATTTACGACGCAGGCTACGCATCAGCATTTCCAGAACGCTATACACGGCCGAGGGGTTAATGGCTACTGGTAAACAAGTCAGATTGGATTTTTTTTTTTTTTTTTTTTTTTTTTTTTTTTGACTGGTAACCAAGGAGACTAATTCCTGCCTCAGCTTTTAAAAGTTCATGCAGCCATGATTTAATATTCAAGTTATGTGTGGCCCAGTTCCATCAGGTAAAAGCAAGGCAGGTATATTATTTTTCAGGGAAGCTTAGAGAATATTTTCAATGTAGGGTCATAAAAAATAACAGTTTATGGATTGTGTTTTGACCTTGACTGAATAAGGGGGTTTGTTCAGTTATTTTTTGTTGCATTTCGCTTCATTTTAGCATATAGAAAAAAGAAAGAAAGGGTTAGGAGTTTTTCCATCATCTAGCTTCTTCCTTATATTGAAATTGTGTACTGACCTAACCTGATACAGTAATACCTTGATATAACGGACTTCAGTAGGCCGGAATTCGCCTTTATCAGACTTGAGAAGCTACCGGACTAAATTCCTATATACTGTATCAGGAAAAAGTTCGATAAAGCCAGAAGCAGTCCGGACTGCCTGACCGCTTCAGCTATGTTCACCACAATAAGGTAAATAAAAGACATGTTTGTCAGTGTACAGTACAGTGTTATTATACAGTATACAGTATATTATACCATTTGAATAATGTACTGAAGTTATAACACAGTACAGTTCCGCAAAGGTAGTGAAAACAGTTCAAAAACCGTTCATGCTATCTGGACTAATGTCTGATATATTGGAAAAAGTCCAGGTTAGCAGGGGGAACTCTGGATGTCACTTTTATCCGAATTTCGCATTTTTCGGAATAGTTTGGGCCCCAATTAGTCCATTATAGTGAGGTCTTACTGTATTCTCCAGGTCCGATACGATAGCGGACAGAACTTGCATTAAGCAAGCAGAGGTTTGCCCATATTTTTTCGGGGGGGTTTGCTAAGAGAGCATTAAGGGAAATGGAACAGTTGGTAGCCGTGCATGGCCATTCCTAGCTGGGCTGTGTTGCACCAGCCATTGTGCCCCAGTGTGAGCCAAAACGTTTGAAAGTGCCCCTTTGCCTGCCCCCCAAATTATGGTATGCTCGAAGACCTTACTGTAGTATACATAGATCTGATCACTTTATGCAGCCATCCATATAACGGTCTTTAGCCAGGTCCCTTCCCAGTCCTCATTCACAGAGGCCACCACATAGGACCTTACCCCAAGTCGTCCTTGGGTTTGCTTGAGGGCATTTTTCCCTCAACATTCATACCTTTGATCCTCCTCAGCTGTTGATTCCCCCTTCCCCACAACTTGTTCAGACCATCTTAATGTAGCAGTTTGCATCACTTCCCTGATACCACTTATATGTGAGGTGGCTGAGTAGTTAGCATCGTTGACTGGGAAGCTGCTGGCCCGTTAGCGCCAAAGCTGAATCTTGGTGCTGTCAATTGGCATCACTCGACTGGGGTGTATATCCAACCTTTGTGGGTTGGTGGGTAATATGAGTACCTAGGATAACACCTAGGAGAGGTAACTATGGTAATCTGAATGATGCAGTGGCCTTGCATCCCAGGAAAGTGAATAGCCCACCACAGGCTCAAAGGCCTAAGTTATAGGGATGAGCACCGTGGCTAACTGCTTCATAGCATCTGTCCCCACCTTTTCCATTACTTATGCCAGATCTCTCTTATTGAACTATTTTCATGACATCCTTTGAAGGTAGCATAAAGTAAAATTCTATTGAAGGGTGAATTGGAAAGACTGTTTTGTATATTATTGTCAGTCATAACTTAGAGTTTGTAATGTATGAAGGCTAATTGATATTTCTAAGGCAATAAGTTTTAAGTAAGTCATGTTTCTGGCCATGATTGAAGGGTTATAAGCACAAAAAACACCTTTCCTGATCTCAAAAAAAAATTTAATGAATAGCAGCCAACTTTACGTGAAACAACTTTGAGAGGACTACTCTAATCTTGTATTTATTTTGCAGAATGAGTGGTGATGAGTTGGTATATCCACACACAAACTCTATCCATGTCTGTGCTATTACAGTCCATTCAGAGAGGACCAGAAGAAGCTACAGGGCTGTTATACTTCCATCCACCCACTTCATGTAGTGATATTTACAGGTGACCCCACACTTTTTTTATATAAAACATTCATATCTGACTTCAAAACAATTTATAATGAGTATCAAGTTGCATAAAGTGAATGAAAAAATGTTAATTCATCAGCAGCTAATTACTGAAGTAACTAAGTGAAGATATTACATGTATATTTCAGTAATTCATCAGCTGCTTAATAGTGAAACAATTTTAAAGGAATAAGCTACATACAAGGACAATTACTACTGCCACCTATGCTGTACTCATTTCACATTAACTTGGCCTACAGTTGCCATCACACCATCTTGAATGCTGAGTTGTAATAATAGATTAAACACAAGAATATGCAACAATAGCTAAACTCTAGGATATGAAACAATAGATTAAACACTAGAATATGCAACAATAAATGCTAGAATATGCAACAGTAAATTAAACACTAGAATATGCAACAATAAACACTAGAATATGCAACAACACATTAAACTCTAGAATATGCAACAACAGATTAAATACTAGAATATGCAACAACAGATTAAACACTAGAATATGCAACAACAGATTAAACACTAGAATATGCAACAATAAACACTAGAATATGCAACAACACATTAAACACCAGAATATGCAACAACAGATTAAACACTAGAATATGCAACAGTAGATTGAAACACGAATATGCAACAGTAAACACTAGAATATGCAACAGTAGATTGAAACACAAGAATATGCAACAGTAGATTAAACACTAGAATATGCAATAATAAACACTAGAATATGCAACAACAGATTAAACACTAGAATATGCAATGACAGATTAAACACTAGAATATGCAACAATAAACACTAGAATATGCAACAGTAGATTGAAACACTAGAATATGCAGCATTAAACACTAGAATATGCAACGACAGATTAAACACTAGAATATGCAACAATAAACACTAGAATATGCAACAATAAACACTAGAATATGCAGCAGTAGATTGAAACACTAGAATATGCAACAACAGATTAAACACTAGAATATGCAACAGTAAACTAGAATATGCAGCAATAGATTACACAATAGAATATGCAACAGTAAATACCTGAATATGCAACAATAGATTAAACAGTAGAATATGCAACAGTAGCTTAAGCACTTGCATACACAACAATAGAGCAAACACTAGAATATGTGGGCACTCACAATGACGTGCTGCGGAAAGAATGTTGAGCCATAGTGTTGTGTTTTTCTGCCATTAAGCTACACAAAATAAGCTAAAAAAGGATGAAAGACTGGGCCAAATTAAGGTGATTAGAGTATAGTATATGGTAGGTACAGACAAAACAATTAATCAGTGTCTACCCAGCATAATGACCTGTAATATGTATCAGCTTCCACATCCTCATCAGCCCTTATTCTTGTTGGTTAAGGAAGCTCCTTGACACCTCTTCCTAAGTGATTTATTGTGCTTAGTACACCTTGCCCTCCTCTTTTGTCACTCAAATATCACTATTCAGTACATTAAGAACATACAGATTGATGTTAGCCAGCAGTATCAAAATATTAATCAGTAAGGATGTTACTTCATCTTGCACAGTGTTTATGATAAGTGGGAGCATAAGAGATGTAATGATGTCAGAGGTAGCCCGTGAGATAATGCTGATTTCATTTTTGCAGTGTGTTGGGGAGCGCATGTAGAGAGTGTCAGGTGTAGAAGGATTGATCTTGCTGGTGTCTCAAGTGTGTGGGAGAGTTTTGTTATTTAGGGGGCATGGTATGTGCTGGAGGTGAGCCTAGAGCTAGCTCAGTGGCTAGGGCAAGGAGTGGTTGGATGAAATTCAAGGAATTGTTGCCTCCCCGGACATTGAGAGGGCTCTCCTTCCATGCTAAGGAACCTTTGTATGCAGCATGTGTATGGTAGTGAGATCTGGGTAGTAAAGGATGAGGATATTCATAGGCTCAAGCAAACAGAAATAACAGTGATTAAATGGATGTGTAGTGCGTCCATGAAAGCAAGGCTTGGTGGGCTGGGATTACAGTTAGACTGGTGTGTAATGGTGTTGTCATGTGGAGGGGTAGAATAAGATGGTTTGGGTAAATTGAAAGGATGGAAGATGACAGTTGGGTGCGGAAGGTGAGAAGTGTGAATTCCGGGGGGAGGGTTGTAAGAGACAGACTGAAAAAGACCTGGAACGAGGTCATAGAGTGTGACTGAAGGATAAGGGACTGAATAGGGAGGCTGCCAGAGATTGAGCAGCATGAAGAGCCGCCATTAGTAACCAAGGCCGATGCACACAAGCATGTTGGAGCTTTTACAAACAATACAATAAGGAAGAGGTATTAGAGGGCTTACTTAACCATTGAGAATGCGAGCCATAATCTCACTGAACTCCTCCTCACACTGCCCTCATAAAGGAGTACTGTTTTGGATTTTGTTTCACCTTCAGAGTTAATGCATTGTTCAGTGGCCTGTCTTTGTATGCTGGTGGGATACAATTATTGCTTCTTAGTGCAGTGATGAAAATTTACACTGTATTATTTTTCAGATATTGATTCAGTGTACAATAGGAACCATATTGTTAAAACAGAGCACAATGGTGTGAGCAGCTCATTAGTTTTAACCATAATTTCCAAGGCATGTAGTGACAGAACATGTGTAAACTTTTGGTAGCTTAAAGAATTGTTGCTTTTGAGAAAAAAGAAACATTATTATTATCATCATCATCATCATCATGATTGTTGTCGATTCCTGTAATGTGGGATGCAGTCTCATCACATCTAATAATTACTTAAGTTCCCCATCTGCAATGATCAAAGAACTTGCTTGACTTTTCTCTGTCATTGCTGACTGCTCTGTCTAGTATTGAATGCAGGCCCCTCACAGTATATAAAAGTTAGAGGAGTTCATAAATGACCATCATCAGCTCTGGACTTTGCTCACACCTTTGTACTGTCTGTTTTAATAATATGACCCCAAGACCTCATTATAAGTCAGGCATTTTACAGAGTACCACAGCTTCTTCCATACAACTCTTGCTGTAAATTAAGACTTACTGGCAGGTCACCATTAAAGGCAGTAACACAACATTTGTAGGCAGTATTCCTTTGTATTTTCTTCCCATGACTCACTCAGATATACAGTGTAGTGTTAGCTGCATTAGATTGCCAGAGTTTTCCCAGTCATTAGAGGGTTAATCAATTGCCAGAGTTCTCCCAGTATTTAAAGGGTTAATCAGTGCTAACTCTAACCTCTCCAGTTCATAATGTCTCCTAAGTTGAATAATTTGCATGATAACAGCAGTAAAATAAACAATACATCATTAAACTTGAAGCATTTAAGTCTATGGTGAATCAAAGGAAAATGTGTAATAAATTTCCTTTGCTGTATATAATGTGCCAGTTTCCCTTTATTTGCAGTACCAGTTGTATGGAAAAGTTTATATACTGTTGCAGACACTAACGTCAATCCACGTCCTTACCATAAATAACAAAAATAACTAGTGACCATAGAAACCCATTATTGTGAACTTTGTAGCACAACAGATTTCTCAGAGTATTGTGTAATTCCATAATCATTGCACTCTAAGGTGGATTGATGTTATTGTCTGCAGTTTTACACTCAAATGCTAAATTTTGTTTGCCTTCTCTGATTGTTACTTTGCTGTTGCTGGATTCGCAGGTGTTTGGATGTGATATATGTAATAAAATGTATGTTTGTCCACCACATGGATGATAATATGCATGTTAATCCATTACATCACATTCAGGTGTCTGTGAATGTGACGTAGTGGACAAAGGTACATGTTATCACTCACGTGTGGATGAAAATATTTACTTTAGTCCACTGTGTCACATTCAAACATCTGTGAATGTGATGAAGTGGACAAAGGTGTATATTATTACTTATATGGATGATGATATGCACTTCAGTACCCTGTGTCACATTCAGGCATCTGTGACTGTGACGTAGTGGACTAAGGTGTATGTTATCACTCACGTATGGATGATAACATGCATCTCAATCCACTACGTCACATTCATGTATCTGTGAATGTGACATAGAGGGGAAAGGTACGTATTATCACTCATGTGGATGGTAATGTGCACTTCACTCCCCATCACATTTAAGCGTCTGTGAATCCAGTGGTGAAATACGAGGCAAGAAAGGCAAATGGACTTTAGTATTTGATGGTACATATGCCTGACTTAACTCCTTCAATACAGTGTCATATTTTCTGTTTAATTCTTGCTGCCTTCAGACAATTTTTTCAGTTAGAAGAGACCCTTAGCACTGAAAGGGTTATTGAAGTCTGTATCAAACCCTTCCAATACCAAAAGTCTCTCCTAACATGTATAAAAGTTAGGAGGGACTTTTGGTATTGGAAGGGTTAGATACAGGCTTCAGTAACCCATTCAGTGCTAAGGGTCTTTTCTGAATAAATTGTCTGGAGGCAGCAGGAATAAAACAGTAAAAGATGCCAATGGATTGAAGGTAATAATGAGGACTGACTACTGTATATCTGTGCATGAATTATACCCACATACTGAAGCTGTGTTTATTGTGAGGATACGACTGTTGGCCTGACTTGGACCTTAAGAGGGTCCGAGTCGGGCCAACAGTCGTATCCTCACAATAAACACAGCTTCAGTATGTGGGTATAACTCATCCTAATGAACAATAGAAACAGAGAAACTACTGGAAGTGATGCAGGAAATACACTGTTCTGAGAAACTTGAATGGCATCATGTATGAGAAGTTTGAATGCTGTATATTTTTATATGGAGGTATTTAAATGCTGATTTATATACATAGAGATGCTTAATGCCATTATGCTCTATGTTCACTTACTAAGTCCCTACTGTATAGCTTCATGACCTTATGTTATGCCTCTTTACTTCAGTACACCTTTGTTTCATTTTACCTCTGTTTGCCAAGTGTGGTTCTTACTGCCTTGTCACCTTCCTTCTGTGTATGTCTTGGAGTGAAAGTATGACACATCATTGGTGTAATAAAAGATAGTGTGTAAACTCCATAGATTTTATTGTCTTACATACTTCAAAGAGTCTCCGGATAAAAATGTTGACCAATTCCAGAATAATTTTAAGTTAAAAAAAAAATAAATAAAATAAAATTCAAAAGTTAGGAAAAACTGAGTAGTTCTTCTGTCCGATCTTTCAGACAGGGGCCGAAAGTATCTGGATTATATGGGCAAGTGCACGACTAGCATCCACCTCCCTTTTGTGCGGCTTCCGTGTCTTGTATCACAATGTTGGCGACGTCCTCTTGACCACTTCCTCTTCACGCGCTCTTGAGACCACCACAGGACCACTCCACCTTGATCTATGTGGTGGGTTGATACATCTGGCCCCAGGGTAGTTACATGTTCTGCCATCCAGCTTAGTGGTAGCAACAGTCCAGTCCAGCAGCATCCACCAGTTCTGCAGACTTCCATGTGGAGGGTAAACGATGTCCTCAAACACACAGCCCCATGGAAGCATTGTCAAAGGGTACCCACTGGAAGAGGCACGAAGCACTATGCTCGTCTTGTCTCTTCTCATTTCTTGTCCCATAAGTCTCACACCTGAAATAAAAAAGTGCAGTTAGTGCTAGTCATTAAAATAGCAAAGATTAAATTTTGGCCGTTTTCTTAAAATTGTATAATAAAAATTCTGCATAAAATTCTTGGCATCACACAGGACTAGCAAACAAAAAAAGTCTGCCAGCAATGATACAGAATTTCTTAAAATAACACTTCCCCCATACAGATAACTTAAAATATAAAACTTATAACTTATAACTTTAAGTACAGCAGTTATTTCATTAGTTTCAAATTTACTTTGATTTAGTAAAGAAAAATTGCCATACTGGTAGCAATGGAACTGTATTACGGAACATGATACAATTTATGGTGGACAGGTTTTAAGACTTTACAGTGGACAGTTTCAAGTTTGAGAATAAAACATGTTTCCTGGCTCAGAGGGTGTAGTGTCTGAAGCTAACCCCCCCCCCCCAAAATGCAGAGGTGGTCCTTTGATGGAAACATTGGTAAGGCATTACTAAGTTATGTGACTCTTCTAAGCCATCTCCAAAGCCATGCAAAACAATTAGCACTGCTCAGATGTTAATTTTTTTTTTTTTCAGTACCATAGTTAAAGTTTGAGAAGTGGAGGGATCGGAGGATCAAATGTCTAGGCATTATACCCTCCAGGCCAGTAAAGAGAAGGTATGGTTACAAACCTACCAGTTGTTGGCCTCTGCTGGGTGTAGTGCCTTAAGCTGCAAGTACCATCTGTTGCAGGGAGTTCATGCTGCCAATGAAGCAGAAATCAAGTTACGGTACCTCCCTCTTCTGTGGTCCCTTCTCTTCACAACAGTTGAAAGATCAGGTATTCCATAGAGCTGTGAGGGCATCCAGGTCTGACACTTTAGTCTGGAATGAAAGAAACAATCAGTCTGTATCCAGCAATGAACCTCAGTGCGAACTAAAACATGTATCTGTGGAGAGGGATGTGTCATGATAGGAACACTGAGAAAATGGTTTTCCAAATGTGGAGACTGACCTTAGAAAATACCCAGGCATTTTCCGTTCCACGACAGGAACAGCATTTACATGAGGTGATATGATGGGCTAGGTGGAAAAAAAATCTGAAATGATAGGCAAGTTGGAAACAAGTTCTTGCCACATTCTTCAGTACAGTAGATTGCGGTAAGCAATATAAACTTAACAGGAGATGGCATCACTGGATTCTGTAACCATGCCATGAGCAGTAGTAGCATGATGGATCTCTCTTGTTTAAGAGTATTTTTGCCAAAATTTAACCATCAGTCATAACCTGTCTGCAACTGGGTGTGCCTTGTGGCTCAAAGTACAGTATGTCACTCCTCAGTGACTTAAAACGAGACAAAAGTCTCAAAATGAAAGAAGATTGTCACTTACTATAATCTTTTTACTTTAACATGGCCTATTAATGCCAGTTATTCATCTTGAATGCAGAACTAGCTGTATTAACACTATCACAGTCATGAAGTCCTATAGAAGTGATGTAAAATCTAATATCCTGTTTTGCTCCCCAAGTCATAAGATTAACATTATTATTCTAATTACAAAGATGTGTTAGACAGGACGCAGACTGTACTGTTACTCCGAGTTGCAAAAAAGGATGAAAATATGATCCAAGTTATATGAAAACTATAATGCGACTCCCATGTGAGCAAGACGAGATGTCTATCTGGATGGGGCCAAGACTTTGGCATCTGAAGCTGCTGGGGATGACCAGAAATGACATGCCATAATTGAAATAATACACCTCATGGCAACTTAACATGAGGTTCTTGTAGCAGGAAGTGCATCATGTTCTTTACTAGTCAGTGATGCCAACTAGTTGGGGAAAAACTAGGAGAATTTCAGCCTAGGCCACTGTAAGGGGGATCCAAGATACTTGAGACTACGAAGCATGATGTACCCATGCACAAGATGAAGTCCAGAAGGTGTGCCAGCTTGGATCACAGCTCCTAAATCAGTCTGAAGGGTTGAGGCTTCCCTGCAGATCAGACATCCTGGGAGCAAGCAAACTCACACAGGTTATGAACCGGTGAGACTCCGCAATGACCTGCCAGGGGAGCTGGAGGAGTAAGGAAAGGAAAACGAGTATTAGGCATCCATTTCTCCATGAAGCAGAGGAGGGGTAATTACCCACACAGAGCAGTACATACACAAAAGTGCAAAACAAAAAGGGGGAAGGAGGAAGAAAATTCTCCAAAGGGATACCAGTTGAAAGCAGGTGGTGGGAATGGTTCTAGGGAAGGCTGTGTAACAAAGTACTAAGTATGAACTATGTGCCCCCAAAAAACAAGGAAAAGACATCCTGGCTAGATGGAAAGTCAATGGGAACGCCAAAGCACTAGGCAAATCACCCAACAAGAGGCAAGAAAACTCCATGACTGCTGCAAAAAGCCAAAACCAACCTGAGGAAAACTAGTGGCCAGATATCAACTCTGTGACAAACCATTTGCAAGTATCTGAGAAAAGCTTAGAATGTAATGTGGACTACTGCTGAAGTAAACACTGTCTAAATGAGTTCACAGGACATAAGTGCCAAGCCGATGTTTTTCATTGCAGATCCATCTCTGCTAAGTGAATTTCAGTACTGTGCTATGCTCAGCACCTTTACCACCAAGCCACTTTGTTTACCTTTGGATTTTTTTTTTTTTTTTTTCCAGGAAGACTGATCAGTTCCCTGCTAATGGGTCTTCTTAGATAAGTAAGTCTGAAATTAGCCGGTACATAATGATATGCTTGGGTTCAAGAGGGTTTAAGAGTATGTCAACAAAGGCCAGTATGATGAGGTTTATGCAGTGATTCAAGAAGTGGGATACATAGAAAAATATAAGTAAATACTGAATTATGTTCTCCCTTTGCAGGTAAATGAACCTTAATGTGCTATGTCAGTGTGAATCTTCTGCACAAAAGCATTGCTGCTGAGAATGACTGCATCAAACACCCTAGGAATATCCCCCTTGTATCATCACAATAAGGTATTTGCCAGTGTAACCTTTATTTTCATTCACCCTGTATATTGTGCTTGCTTGTAACACTAGTCCTCAGATTATTACTGCGCGGGGTTGCTTTAAGGACAAAATAATTTGGTGTTGCCTTTAAGCTGGTAGGTAATTTTCAGCCACAAAGAATTTCACCATGTGTTGAAGTAGAGTTTCAGAATATCCTCTAGAGTTAACTGGAAGAAAAAATTATCACTGTCAGAGGTTAAAGAGTAGATTGGCTGAGGTCAGTATTGGCAGTTTCCCCGTCAGCAGTTAGGTTTTATTCCATTCATCCAACCACCAGATGTATTCAGCTTTAACAACCCCTTAAAAATTATAACTATCCCACTGCTTATACTAAGGCCAGGTGAGCTACAAGTGGGGTCTATAGCATGAGTAAAGTAAATCAGTGTAATCAAGAGATTAAGCAGCTAGCTTAACATCTGGATATACAGACCAATACAAAGAAATTTAGACTAATAATCTAACACCAAAAACTAGGAAACTTCCTTTCAGCTGTACTTTCTACCCAAAATATGGGCTCCAGTGGATTTAGCAGTGTAAAGCTATTATCCAGTACTGCCAATATGAGACCATAAGACCCAGAAAAAAGCTATCAGCAGTAGTTAGTCTTCAAAATCTGTTGTGTTCATATAACACAAGAAACATGCATATGGGACTTACAAAAAAAAAGAAAAGAAAAACTAATTGGTAGGTTGATATTTCAAGAACTTCAGTTAGGACTGATTGTACTTCATTAACTTGAGTTACATTGACTAAATTACTTGTTCATTCCCAGCCCATTAAACTTTCTCTGCTTGGTTCTACAATATCCACCTCATGTCTACCTGTCAGTTTCCTATTACATTATCAGTGTGAAGACTTGTCAAATAATTATACAGTACATGACAATAAAAGCCAGTTATGTTTAGCTTGTATAGTATTGTGCTTGTTGTGATGGCTAAATAAACTTGCGAGAAGTCCAGTGAAACTTATCACTTATCTTTGCTATTACCTTACAAGTTTTGAAACGTATGGGTTAAATGTTTCATTCATTAAGGGACCCCTCTGGCATTTCTGCCATGTGAATATTTAATGTGACACTAACACAGGTGAAGAACGCTATGAAGTGTCTGAAAAATGGGAAAGCAGCTGGGGTTGATATGTTTGCAGAGATGATTAAGTGTAGTGGAGAGAGCAGAATGAAGTGCTTGTTGGAGATATGTAAGAAGACATGGATGAGTGAAACTGTGCCAGTAGAGTGGAGAAAGGCTGTGATTGTACCTCTGTACAAAAATAAAGATAAGTGAAGTGAGTGCAGGAATGATCATGGCATAAGTTTATTGAGTGTTGCAGGGAAGGTATATGGAAGAATTATTATGTATCGGGGAAAAGCATACGAAAAAGTAGACAAAGAAGGATTGTGGAAGGTTTTGCGCATGTACGGTGAAGATGGTAAGCTGCGAGGTGCCGTCAAGAGTTATGATAGTAGTGAAGCATTTGTAAGGGTAAATGGGCATCTAAGTGAATGGTTCACGATCTGTGTGGACATTTGACAAGGCTGTGTGATGTCTCCATGGTCGTTCAGTATATATACGGATGGGGTGATCAGTATGAACACAAGTAACGGAGAGAGGGATAGCGTTGGTAATGAATGGTGATGGATAGAATATCTCAGATTTGTTATATGTTGATGATGCAGTGCTACATGTAAATACTAGACAAGAACTTGGTAGACTATTGCAGGGTTTTGCTTATGTCCGAGCATGGTGCCTCGAGATTAAATGTGGAAAAGAGTAAAGTGATTTTAATAGAAAAGGAAGGTGACTACCATTGTGATGTTACAGTGGATGGAGAGAGACTGGAATTGGTGAGAGTTCAAATACTTGGGTACAGAGATAGAAAAGAGAGGATATGGTGGATGAGTATGAGGAAGAGAGGTATGGAAGTCTGTGAAGCTAGGGGATTGACAAGAGATCGAGCTGGCTCAGTGAATGAAGAGAGAAACCTGTTTTGTACACAGGAAATATACTGGATGGATGGATGGCTGAATGAATGTTGTGAGAAGTGCATGATCAAGAATTTAGCTTCCCTTTTTAAAGTGACAGCATTGGGATTGACCATTAAATACATTTATGTTAAGCTACAGAATGTGGTGAAAGTTTTTGAATTATCAGTGCATGATGACTAAACTTTCATAAAATAAACTTACTGAATGTAACTACTGTACTAAATAGCAGCGGAGTGACTTTGTATGGGCAACTTTCAAATCAATATCAAGAAAAAAGATGACTGTCAGATATCTGGTAAAATCTGAATGAAAAACATACAGTAATATTCCATTTCACTTGATTTATGATTAAGTAATTTGTCAAATCTTGCATGCTGGTATGCCACGGATAATTATGGCATTATTTGCTCACTGATTCTGTCCTTGACAAATGGCATTGATAAGCAAAGCTAAGACCAGAATGGCTTAAATTGAAACATAACAGCAGCAATGTGGCAGAGGTATGTAACTTTGAAAAATGCAGTTGCATGCAAAATAATTTTTATTTCCAGTTTCCAGAAACACTGCATTAGCTTCCTTTTAGTATCAGGAGTGATAGTAAAAGCTTTTTATGAATAGTTAATGACAAAGCTAAAACATATGGAGAGTCACTTAACCCCCATCACTATGCAATGGCTGTTGTCAAGGAAAACAGATGTCTGGCAGAAGGGGGGGGGGGGAAGATACGAGATTTCACCTGACTGCACAATATTGTGTACCTAATAACCATAAAATAAATCAAACACTAATGGAGACTTCACATCTTTCCACAAACTATTACACAATCCATAATTCTTCCAGTCTAAAATTCCCTGTTTTAGTTTACCCTTTCAGTCAAATAAGTTGTTCCTGCAATGTTTGTATGGTAAAATAACAGCTAGCCAGACTGTGATGTAGCCAACACCCTTCCCTGTTACTGTACCCACACAAAATACAGCAGAACATTCACACTATCCACCTTGGCCACACTACCTGCACATTCCAATATAACCTCAACAATAGACCTCTGGGGGTGACTGTACTCCATGTACTGTAATTTTGCCTAGAACTGCAATCTTTAGCTATATCTTAAATACAGAGTTATACTAATAGATCAGCCCCAAATTCTGAAGCCAGTCATAAAATGCTACAGAAATATAAAGCCGTAGTACTGCCTTTTTCTGTACCATAACTGGGGTGAATTAGGACTCGGGGCAGTTTCAGACATTATTGCAATAAAAAGTTATTTAAATTGATTAATAATGAATAAACATATTAGAAATCTGTGCTCAGTTTGTAATTCTTTACAGTACTTTTGTGTATAAAGCTCTTTAATATATCACAAGACACATACCAAATATATGTTAAAAAGCAAATGTATATAAAAAGAACAAAATCTCATAACATTGGCAAAGTTTCTTTGTCAGAAATGTGGATGAAGAGATGCAGGAAAGTCTTCAGTGCCCAGATGTACTTTCATGAGTAGTGTGAAAGTGCAAAGTAAGTAATTGGCATTACCTTGTCAATCTCTTAATTGGGCATTTAATGAATTTTTTAAAATTTTAATGCAAATTGAAGTCAATCTAGACATTGGGGTCAATTCGGACAGGGGGAGTATGAACAAAAAAATAATTTTTACAATGTACTCATTACCTACAATTTGCCAGATGTGGATATTTTATGTAATTGGGTTCATATGTGCCATTTACAGGTACACTCGTGAGCTGTTATGGTACTACCTGTTTAAGCAAGGACATCCAATGACTCGAACATATAAGAAAAGAACTGGTGGAGATCGAGGTCCTTATCGTAGTGAAAAAGCACGCAAGAGAATGGTAAAGCCAAATAATCATGATAAATATCACCTTTACCTAATTTTCCATTAGTCTTCCAAAAGACCAAATTATTAGTCAGAAATGATAAGTATGTACAGAACTAAGGCTTGTAGCTAGATTTATATTATCAACATGTGCTCTGATGTTTTATTTAAACCAAAGAGAAAATTAAATTGCCATTGTGTTCATATCTCATAGTCATTAGCTTATTTTGTCAGGGAGTGACATTATTTTTGTACGGATGGTTTTTTTTTTTTTTTTTTTTTTTTTTTTTTTTTAAAGCCCCAAAACAACCAAAATGGCCCCACGTACGGCCGAGACTAAACTGGGAACCTAGGGTAGTCATCTGCATTCATTTTCTATTTATGTATGAATTTATACAGTGTGTCTGAAATCACCAGTTAGAGTACAAATTCGGACACTCATTACTATATTTGCTATAATTATATGAAACATTTAAAATTTTTTACTGCTATGATTTGATACCTTAGTGGACCAGCCCCATACAATACTTAAGATCTTGGATTGAACTAAAAACTAAGATTACATGGCACAAAAAAACGAAAGAAAATTGACCAAATTCACCCCAGTTTACGGTATGTGAAATAAGCTGCCAAAAAAATAATCTGGGCCAAGTTAAAGTGAAAAGAGTATAGTCAGATTCAGATTTCCTGTACAGTAGTTCATTGGGTTCACAACATAGCCTGGGGTAACTAACAATGAGATTAACCTCATCCCAGTGATTTTATAACACTTACGATACTGGTCACAAGATGGGAATGGACAATAACCCCTCACGTTTGATACTTCTCTTACAAGTACAATGACTTTGAAGTTAACTTTTCATTTATATATTTATTTTTTCATGTTTAATATAAGTGCAGGGAAAGTTCTACATTAAGAAGCAGTTTTAAAGACAAGCTGCTCCTTTATGACAGCATAAAAAAGATAATTTCTAACTAAAACTTTGCAAGTGCATCATAAGCAATGAAATGAAAGTGAAGCAGAGAATGTAAATCGTAATCATCATCCGGGCCTCCTTTCCCACCCTAGGGCAGGGTGCGGAGTAGCAATGTCCAGAGGACCAAAGAGTGCCCAGTTCAATGGGTCACGCTTTCATTCACTCATCATTCAAGCTCATGGAATCCTGGTTTCATCAAATAGGTAAAAAAATTCTCCACATTCTGTAGCTTCACATATACTGTACCTATCTGATAGAGCATATCTGAATTCTGTCACAATAAAAAGGGATGCCAAATCCCTGGTTATGCGCTTCTCTGTGCAAAATTCATCCATCCAGCTCTGTCATGTCAGTCCCTAAGCCTCACCAGTTTCCATACCTCTCTTCCACACACACTCATTCACCATATCCCTCCACCTTCTTGGCCTACCTTGCCTCCTCCCTCCTTCAAATTCACTCAGATACACCTTTTTCACCACTCTGCTGTCATCCATTCTCTCCACATGACCAAATCATCTCAGTATACTCTGATTCTGGTGTCCACAAACTTCCTCACTCTGCATCTTTCACAGATCACATTATTCCGTATATTATTCGCTCTCTGTATTCCACGTACATTCCTCAGCAGTCCCATCATCACTGCTGTTACTCTTGACATTTCATTTTCATGCCACACCATAGTCTCACATCCATATGTTAAAGTTGGCTATTGTAACACTCAAACCTCTTTTTTATCAAGGCCTTCATAGTACCAGCTATTTTCCTTCCATGTATCACTCTACTTTCTGCTTCTATTGCACATATTCCTTTTTTCTATCACTGTACCCAGGTATTTGAACTCTCACCAATTCCAGTCTCTTCATTCACTAACACTCTGGGAGTCACCTTCTCTCAATAACCATCACTTTTTTCTACATTTACTCTCAAGGCACGACGCTCACTGCACTAGTCTACGAAGCTCTTGTCAGGTATTTGAAAGTAGTACTGCATCAACAACAACAAATTTGAGATATTCCATCCATCACCATTCATTACCAACGCCATCCCTCTCCGTTAATCGTGTTTTCACTTCTCTCATCACCCCATCCATATATATACTGTATATTGAGCAACCATGGTGACAACCTTGTCGCACACCCACATTGTTCATGAATCAATCACCTAGGTGCCCCTTTACCCTACTGGTACTGTAATAAGATGGAATATGGTTGTGCTGCCTACTACATCCCTCAGCTTTTATCATTCTTTTTCTGAGTCTGCCTTCCTCTCATCCTATTTCTCCCATCCATCCTGTTGCTTTTTATTACACTTTCCTATTCAGGTTGCTTTACATTGAGTGACCAGTCTAATGGGTTCCTGTAAGCCAGGAAACCATTTACAGTGCTGGGTGGTAACCATATAACCAACCCATGTGTGTTCCCTACATGCCAGCAAGTGGGTTAGCAGAAGGTTAGTGCCCCTCCCTGTAAAAAATTTCAAAGACAACCATCTACCCCTTATGGGATCGTGGCATCTGGCTATAGACAGACAAGCCAAATGGTTTTCTTTAAGCCAGAAGACCATTTACATTGCTGAGTGATAACCATATATCCAGCCCTTGTGTTCCTTATGTCAGCAAGTGGGTTGGTGGAGGGTTAGTGCCCCTCGCCTTCTCCTTAAAACAACCAACTCAAAGAAACAGCCACCCTTTATGGGATTATGGCATTTAGCCCAATTTCTGTGACTATAGACTTAGAAGTAAAGAAAATATGTCAGATATTGCTTACTATGTTAACCCATGGAGAATCGTTCAGGTCCAGTCCACATCAGGGTCGTGGTACTAATCTGTACATCCAAGCTGGTCACACAATCCATCAGGCCACTCCTCCAGTATGCCATGAATGCCACTCCATCCCATCATCCTGAAAACGTTAGAATTAAATTAAGTAATAGTAAAAGCTATTCCTTTAAGGTATAACTAGCAAACTCCCTCCCCCCCCAAAAAAAAAAAAAAAAAAAAACTAGGGGATCAATTCATTAGGAACCCAAACAAATACTTTGATCCGATCCAAGACAGACATCTATAAATAGACATTTCTGATTATACATTTACTTTTGAAAATTTGACACGGTCTTTTGTACTTCAGGAATTCAGAATTTGGAACGATGGCTCGTATTTCCATATTTTTGGTCATCTTTCACTGGAGTAATTTCAACACTCTCCCCAGTCATTTAGATTAACATTAGGCTAGAATATATTTTAGGTTTAGTTTTATACTGCTCTTTTCTACACAAAATTGGTTGATATTTAACCTTACCCATGCAAACCTTACTTAGCCTCTCACACAGGTGCAGTTCTGTTCCATTTAATTACTCAAGACAGCTTATGTTCTTGACCAAGGGGCAAAAAACTACGGTACCATTATGTTTCACACGACGGAACTTTCAGAACATATGTTTGATAAATGCCTAGCAGAAACTATGAAGCTCAACAAATGTTGAAATAATGTAATGTGAGAAATAGAAATTACAGTAATGCACAGGAGTTTAAAGGGATTTAAATGGACCGCCGGCCTTCTGACTGCTTTTGTGTCGTATACATTGCACTGAAACCCGCTACATTTTGAGGAACTAACATTTTTAGCACAAAAGACAGCCTTCTGGGTTATCCATAAGACTAAATTGCTAAATAACCAGAGCGAGTCCTGGTTCTTATTTGACGTTTCTGAGATCACGTCATTTTAAATGGGCCGCCGGCTTTTAAACCTTACGTCCTTTAAATGGGCCGCCGGCTTTTAAATTATTCATTCACCATGTGAAAGATTATCTGTTGCAAAATTAACCTAGTGCACCCACCTGATTTGTGAATAAGACTGCAGCTTGCTCAATAATACCTAGGGCGGGTCACGTCTTCACTCAGACAGTTGTTGGGCGTAAAATGGAAGGACAGCCGTCTACAGTAGATCCACCCCCTTCCAGGCACCAGTTTCTGACAAATCCAGCCACAAATACTGCTACACCTGCTATTTAACAAACGCTAGATTGTCGCTAAATACGAAAATGTCCAGAGTATTGCCAAGAAAAGGCACCAGGTGTATATAATGTAACCATTTCTCTGACAAAAATGTAGAATTTAGCAAGATTTCGTGTAGTCAGAGGCTAAGAACTATCTTTAAATTGAAGTAAAATATCTAGGTGTAGCGGAAAAAATAATGCTAAGTTTGTTACTGCTGACAAGTTGCCTAGTCAGGAAGTTTTTTCATTTAAAAAAATAATGTAGCGTGGATGATACGCCAGATATTATATAAATTTTAGTGTTATTTCTCATCCAGATGTGGATTTAGTGGGGAAAATGATTACTGGAAGTTTCTAGACACCTGTGATCATGCTAAATGACTTAACCACCCATTTAACTACACATTCTTCATTCAGGAAGCACTAACAGCCCGTATTTCACAGTGACACACACAGACAGACCTTATTTCACAATGACACACACACAGACTGGCCTTATATGACCATGAGACACAGCCAGGCCGTATTTGATTGTGACACACACAGCCCTTATTTCACTCAGGAAACACACACACACACACACACACAACTGTTCATAAATTTAAGGATATGTATGATAAAAATGGTTTGATACACGGGACAGTACGAGCTTGACTCATTCATGTAAAGATACAATTAGGTAAGAACACACACACACACACACACACACACATCGTTGGCTTATTACTCTCTACCACCAGACCGTTTTATTCAGGTCTAAGAAAGTCCTCGTACTGAAGGGGTTAATGAAGGCTGTGGATTGTATTCTCGTGTGGATAGGAAGCTGACTTAACACCTCTTCCTTAGCGATTTATTTCAGATTCTGTTACTTTTTTCTTGTGTGTTATTAGGAAGCTTACTAACACCTCTTCCTCAGCGGTTTATTTCTGATTCTGATTCGTTGCTTTATTCTTATCTGTAACTGGAAGCTTACTAACACCTCATCGTTACTGATTTAATTCTGATTCTGCTGCTTTACTATTTTTGTGTTATTAGGAAGCTTAACACCTCTTCCTGACCGGTTTATTTCTGATTATTATGTGTTAGTCATGCAATCTGTGTCGACATTTAAAATAGAAGCAAAGTTGGGGACGTTCATGGGTAGTTTGCAAAAATAAATCGCCAAGGACTAGGTGCTAGGGAGCCACCTTACCCGACGTTACAGGCCTGAGATCTAGTACAGTACTTGTATTTTTGCCACAGCTGTAAATACAATGAATATGATGCTAGTAACGAAGAAGTGCTGTGGAAATTAATGTAGAGTCGTAGCATTGTCTAATTCTGCCACTGAAATGTAACAACTTCACCAATATGATGCTAGTAACGAAGAAGTGCTGTGGAAATTAATGATGTATAGCCATAACGTCTAATTCTGCCTCTTAGCTGTAACAGGTCACCAATATGCTGCTAGTAACGAAGAAGTGCTGTGGAAATTATGGAGTCGTAACCTTGTCTAATTCTGCCACTGAGCTGTAACTAAAATCGCTAATATGATGCTAGTAACGAAGAAGTGCCGTGGAAATTAATGTTGTAGAGCCTTAACGTTGCCTGATGCTACCAATGAGCTGTAATCAAATTCACTAATATGCTAGTAACGAAGAAGTGCTGTGGAAATTGATGTAGAATTCCAGCCATTCCACTGATACCAACATATATGGTTCAGTGTGGTTGGAGCGCCGTAAGCCACTCAACCACCAGGCGTCAGTGATATAGTTAGCCAGCGTGATGGTTTTATTAATGGCAACTGTTTGGCTTGTTAGTGTAGGGCCATCCCAACACCACTGCATGGAGTAGGCGCCACACCCACCAGGTATTATTATTATTATTATTATTATTATTATTATTGTTATTATTATTATTGTTATTATTATAGTCTGTTACAATAGGAAGGGATGTGTGGATTCAGAGAAAAAAAAGTCATGTTAACTGGGGGTGGAACACTTTTAGTCTGATCCCTCAGAGTGGACCTGCCTAGTATGGTTGTACCTGCCTAGCATGGTTGCACCTGCCTAGTATGGTTGTACCTGCCTAGTATGGTTGTACCTGCCTAGTATGGTTGTACCTGCCTAGTATGGTTGTACCTGCCTAGTATGGTTGCACCTGCCTAGTATGGTTGCACCTGCCTAGTATGGTTGCACCTGCCTAGTACAGTTCCACTGATCACTGGGATGCACAAGCTCCTCCGCCACGGCAAGGCAGTGTTCCGTAGGAGGAGGTGCACCCCCCCACCCAGAGGGGTGGGAGCCCCCCACCCCATAAGGGGGTGGGGAAGCAACCCCCATCTCAAATGAGATGGGAGCTGGGTACACCCCCCACCTCATGAAGAGGTGGAGGCACCCCCACCCCCCTAGAGGGGTGAGGGCGAGACCCCCACCCCCCTAGAGGGGTGAGGGCGAGACCCTCACCCCCCTAGAGGGGTGAGGGGTAGACCCTCACCCCCCTAGAGGGGTGAGGGCGAGACCCCCACCCCCCTAGAGGGGTGAGGGCGAGACCCCCACCCCCCTAGAGGGGTGAGGGGTAGACCCTCACCCCCCTAGAGGGGTGAGGGCGAGACCCCCACCCCCCTAGAGGGGTGAGGGGTAGACCCCCACCCCCCTAGAGGGGTGAGGGCGAGACCCCCACCCCCCTAGAGGGGTGAGGGCGAGACCCCCACCCCCCTAGAGGGGTGAGGGCGAGACCCCCACCCCCCTAGAGGGGTGAGGGCGAGACCCCCACCCCCCTAGAGGGGTGAGGGCGAGACCCCCGCCCCCCTAGAGGGGTGAGGGGTAGACCCTCACCCCATAGAGGGGTGAGGGGTAGACCCCCACCCCCCTAGAGGGGTGAGGGCGACGGGTAGGCAGCCGCCTCAGTGAGGTGGGGGAGAGACCTCCGCCTCACTGAGTGAGGGACGTAGGATGTGTTGACACCTTAACGTGAGGTGGGACAGCGGGGCTTGTGGGTGTGGGGTGAAGGGGTGTGGGGCTTGGGTGTGGGGTGAAGGGGTGTATAAACTCTTCAATATGAGGTGGGACAGAGGGGTGTGTCAGTGCGGGGTGACGGGGTGAGGGTGAATGGCGTAAACGACACAGGATTAAAGGAAAACGTTCCGGTGGTGAATGGGGCGGTCAGGAGCGACTCGTCGTCTGAGTCAGTCGAGGACGAGTCTGAGTAAGTCACCGTGAAGGTGGGGATGGGGGGCGAGGATGGGCCGGGTGGGGGCCTGATGATGGGGTGCATCGTAATGACACAATCCTCGTCCCACACCAGGTCATGGGGCGCCGGGGGGCGTGTGGGGGCGCAGCCCCGTTGGCGCCACCTACAGGCCGCCACGGCCATCGCCACCACCGATACGCAGAGTACTAGCACCCCGTAGGGGGCCAGGCAGGCCGCCAGGTGGCTCCACCCAGCCTGGCTCAGGCGGCAGGTGAGGTTGGCGGCCAGGAGGTGGGGGAAGCTGGACCCCTGGAGCACCCTACAGGGGTCCAGCTGTTGCCGGCCCAACACCCTGGCCCACCACCCCAGGCTGGGCGCGGGCACCATCCGGTGCTCCAGCTGCTGGAGCCAGCTGGTGGTCAGGAGCCACCAGCTGGCGGAGGTGAAGAGTGTGGCTATCAGCCACAGAAGCGTGTTGAGCCACGCCCCCACCGCCCTCACCCCGCCCCTCAGGGGGCCGCACACCCTCCCCTTAACACCGCAACACGCGCTAGTACAACACATTAGATTTGTAAAGTTTTAAGGGCTTTTATAATCCCGATTTGTTACTGACTGACAGCTGGCTAACAAGACCAGCTGGAAGAACAGATGGGATGCTTTGTGGGTAACCAAATTACCTAAGACCTAGACATATGGCTATTTATTTTATCTATCTTAACCAAATTACCTCATACCTAGACATATATCTATTTATCTATCTAATTATCTATCAACCAAATTACCTAATACTTTGCCGTATAGCTATTTATCTATAATTATCTATCTTAACCAAATTACCTAATACCTTGCCGTATAGCTATTTATCTATAATTATCTATCTTAACCAAATTACCTAATACTTTGCCGTATAGCTATTTATCTATCTAATCTAAACCAAATTACCAACACCTTGCCGTATATCTATCTAATGTATATCTAACTATCTATCTATCCACCTGTCCAATCGGTGTATACTTGTGTCTATATATCTATCGCCAAACGCCGTAATTTCGGAAGGGGTTACCACAAGCCGATCGTCTCCATGTTACCGTCCACCATAAAGTTTAGTAACCAAGGAGACTCATTCCTGCCTCTTAACAACTCTCCTCTCTCTCTCTCTCTCTCTATCTATCTACCTACCTACCCACCCGTCTATCTGTTTATCATAATATCTACAATCACGGTTCCTCTCTCTCTCTCTCTCTCTCTCTCTCACATTGGGCCACACCTGGTAGTGAGTCACGATTGCATGAAGTTCAGTAGTGGTAGGAATGAGTCTCCTTGGTTACTCTTCCGTGTTTAACTTCAAATGTTGATGATGCTAGTCACGAAGAAGTGCTTTACCCAACCTTCTTGTTCTGACTTAAAATTGCTCTCTCTCTCTCCTCCTTGAATGCTGAGGTGTTGTGGTAGGTCTCCATATTATAATTGCAAATCATACTAGATAGATAGATAAATAGATAGATAGAGAGACAGATAGAAGCAGGAAGTCAAATGATGAGAAGGTGTTGTGTTTGCGAGAAGCGAGCAGCGCTAAACGCTTACACGGAGGAAAGCTGACGACAGCGGCCAGTAAGGAGATGATTCAGTTAGCTGTCAGCAGTCCTCTCGTGAGAAAGTTCTGTTGCCATGAGGAAGATACGTGACACACACACCCTACTACACCAGATGTGAGGAAAGAGAGTTTAGAAGGAGACAAGCGACCCTAGAGAGAGGTCGAGACGGAGATTAGCTTTAGAACAGAGAGAGAGAGAGAGATAGCGAGACAGGGAGGTAGCTACCCAGGACTTATACTATTATACCTGTTTAATATTTCCAAGACAAATAAAAATAGTCCCATACTATTCTTTTACCTCTCCCGTCACTACATGACATCTGGTGGGGAAACTACTACAAGATATAAAAGCCGCTCGACCACAAGTCTAAAATATACTTCTCTACAAGTAACTACAAAGTCTTTATGACATTTGGTAGCAGCGAACGTATACGAACCTCGTCTACGAATCAACATTAAATTCCTACAAAATATCAAGATTGACAACAACCAACAATATCAGCTCCTGCCCCTCCGTCTCCCAGATCATTACGCTGATGCAGAGGTCAAGAGATCACTCGACGCCTTGCAAGTAGCTTAACGACAAACCAGCAAATCTGCGGACATCGTCTCCGAATTAAAAGCAAATTTCTACAAAAGCAACCGAGACTACAAGGTTAGCTTCAGTTCTACAAAGTCTACAGCCATCTACAATCAACTACAATTAACAACTCTACGTCGTCTGTATAATCTTCTACACGCACCTACAAGTAGCGGCAGTCTTCATCCTACAACGAATAAATCACTAGAGAAAAGGACAGAGAAAACTTCCACATAGAATAAAGGGAACAAACAAACGAAGAGTGAGACACGATTTACAACTCATCTTACTCACTCGTCTTCACTCAAGTTACTCATCGCTACTCATTCACTCACCACAGCTACCAGTGTGGGAAGTTGAGGTCATCATGCGTGCTTGCTGAACAGACGCCACGTCAGTCAACACACCACCTGCACCACCACTCACACCACGGTAAAAATTAGTAAGTTACATAATTACTTCATTTATACAATACACAGTGATAGACAATAAGCTTCTGCACAAACATATAAAACGTGCTGTATAGTTACAGTTTAAATACACATACTTACTTCAGTTATCTGCATAACTCAAACACTAAATAATCACCAACAATAAATATTCTACACTGTATATATTCATTCATATATTATAATATTTATTTACTACCAACGAGTGTTACCATTTATACCTACGTAAAATACGTGTTTCATACATACAACTATACATTAATTATATCTACAAAGTAATAAAGAAAATACACCATCACAGTTACTCAGTGAGCGATTAAAAGAACTGTATTAAACATTTATTAATTAAAGCTACCTAGTGGAAACATATAAATTAGGTTACAAGGTAAACTAGAGAAAAAAAAAAAAATGGCCAACACAAATGCCGTTAGCAAGAGTGAACATCTTCAACACAATCGTGAAGACAATGATTTCCACACAGTGCTGACACACATATTACTCACGATAGGTACAGGTGAACAACGAATCAGTGTGTATAGTTAATACTGTATATAGTGTATATATTTTTTTATATAAAATAACAAAATATGGGACTATATAATATCATTTTATAGTATCTGTGCAATATAAACTAAACTTTGAAAAAGTATCCCAAGAAAATTAGCCAGTAATTATGTAACCATGAACAACATGGAAACAAGCGTACACAAGCAAAGAGAAACAAACTATGGAAAATCAATACATACAAAAAAAAAAAAAAAAGAAAGAAAGAAAAGTAAAACAGAAAAAAAGAGAAATAGAGTAAGATCACATAACAAACAAATGAAAATAAGTGTAAGTGTTACTACATAAGCCAAAATACCACATAAACTACAAACAAAAAAAAGGAAATTGTTGTCTCCACATACAAGTGGCACGACACATCATCACTATCATCGACCGCAGCATATGTTAGGACTGCAGTTATTACAATTGTTACTCCATATTATAATTATGTAACGACAAACGATTGCATTATGTTACACTTTGCCAATTATGTAACAGTTGCATTAACAAGATGTAACTTTTATGTAACTTTAACTACAATTATGTACCTACAAACGATATGTAACAATTATGAAACGACAAACGATTGCATTATGTTACACTTTGCCAATTATGTAACAGTTGCATTAACAAGATGTAACTTTTATGTAACTTTAACTACAATTATGTACCTACAAACGATATGTAACAATTATGTAACGACAAACGATTGCATTATGTTACACTTTGCCAATTATGTAACAGTTGCATTAACAAGATGTAACTTTTATGTAACTTTAACAACAATTATGTACCTACAAACGATATGTAACAATTATGTAACGACAAAACAGTTGCATTAACAAGATGTAACTTTTATGTAACTATAATTATAAGGCCAACACAATTATGCATTAACACAATATTTGGTAACAATTCATAAAATGTTACAATTATGTAGTACCACAATGTTAGTACAATATTATAAGTCATACAATTATAGCACAATTCTATATTACCAGTATCATCATACAAGTTAGGTGAAATATTAGACATTACTAAAGTGATAACTCAAATATGTAATGTATAACCTAGCAGTATTACCATTGCACAATTATATGCGTACGTCTGTTGTACATGCACGTCTTACAAGTGTTATACAACAACCATTGCATTTATTCAAATATGTATACAACTTGTTTAAATGTAATATTACTGAATAATCACTATTTACTATGAATAATATATGTATACAATATTCATACAATTATGTTACTTTACAATATTATGTATTTCACTTAATTAGCTTATAAGTTCATTATAATGTGTATGTAGTATGTATTAATATATTATAACTATTAAATGTCGATGGTACGCCATTTTTGCGCGGCAGAGCAATGTGGTAGGTCTCCATATTATAATTGCAAATCATACTAGATAGATAGATAAATAGATAGATAGAGAGACAGATAGAAGCAGGAAGTCAAATAATGAGAAGGTGTTGTGTTTGCGAGAAGCGAGCAGCGCTAAACGCTTACACGGAGGAAAGCTGACGACAGCGGCCAGTAAGGAGATGATTCAGTTAGCTGTCAGCAGTCCTCTCGTGAGAAAGTTCTGTTGCCATGAGGAAGATACGTGACACACACACCCTACTACACCAGATGTGAGGAAAGAGAGTTTAGAAGGAGACAAGCGACCCTAGAGAGAGGTCGAGACGGAGATTAGCTTTAGAACAGAGAGAGAGAGAGAGATAGCGAGACAGGGAGGTAGCTACCCAGGACTTATACTATTATACCTGTTTAATATTTCCAAGACAAATAAAAATAGTCCCATACTATTCTTTACCTCTCCCGTCACTACATGACATCTGGTGGGGAAACTACTACAAGATATAAAAGCCGCTCGACCACAAGTCTAAAATATACTTCTCTACAAGTAACTACAAAGTCTTTATGACAGTGTAACAGAATATGATGCTAGTCACGAAGAAGTGCTATACCCAACCTTCTTACTCTGACTTAAAATTGCTCTCTCTCTTCTCCTTGAATACTCAGGTGTAACAGCAGAATATGATGCTAGTCACGAAGAAGTGCTATACTCATATCCATCGTACTCTAACTTGGCCTAAAATTGCTCTCCTTCAGGGCTGAGTTTTAACGATAGCATAACACTAGAATATGATGCTAGTCACGAAGAAGTGCCGTGGAAAGGTTGTAGGGCGGTTGTTATTCCTCTCTCTCTCTCTCTCTCTCTCTCTCTCTCTCTCTCTCTCTCTCTCTCTCTCTCTCTCTCTCAAAAAGACGAAAATTTAAGTATAAAAGTATAAGTAACGGCGCGAGTGAAGCCAGATGAAAGGGATATTTTGACTAGTAACCAAGGAGATTTAGATCCATATTCTCGTCGGGTAAGGAGGCTCCCTATCACCTCTTCTTTAGCGATTTATTCTCCAAGCTACTCATTAATATCCCCTGGTTTGCTTCTTATGCCTTTTCATTATCGACATAGATTGCATAAATAACACAAGAATGTAGTAACGTAGCAAAATGAAAAATAAATCGATAAGGAAGAGGCGTCAAGTAAGCTTCCTAATAACACAAGAATGTAGTAACGTAGCAAAATGAAAAATAAATCGATAAGGAAGAGGCGTCAAGTAAGCTTCCTAATAACACAAGAATGTAGTAACGGAGCAAAATGAAAAATAAATCGGTAAGGAAGAGGCGTCAAGTAAGCTTCCTAATAACACACAAGAATGTAGTAACGTAGCAAAAACAGAAATAAATCGGTAAGGAAGAGGTGTTAAGTAAGCTTCCTAATAACACTCAAGTATATAGTAACGGAGTAAATTAAAAAAATAAATCGGTAAGGAAGAGGTGTTAAGCTTCCAAATAACACACAAGAATATAGTAACGGAACAAAATAAAAATGAATCGGTAAGGAAGAGGGCAGTTAAGGAAGCTCCCTAACACCTTTTCCTTACCGATTTATTTTGGATATCGCTGGCTAATCATTTGTACGTTATTTATGCAGAGTATGGCGAAATTACAGTGACGGAAGAGGACGGTGTGATAAGCAAAATAAATCACTTAAGAAGGGGTGTCAAGGTGCGTTATGCAGAGTATGTTAGAATGATTTAAAACAGACAAGGACGGCAAGGTGTAATAAGCAAAATAAATCGCTTAGCAAGAGATGTTAGGAAACTTCCTTAGGTGACGAAAATGCTGGCCTTGTGTGTGTGTGTGTGTGTGTGTGTGTGTGTGTGTGTGTGTGTGTGTGTGTGTGTGTCCAAGTTCCTTCAAGTAAAACACTGAACAGGAGGTAACACACACACACACACACACACACACACACACCATAATCCAACATTTATCTTGTCACCAAACCATAAACAAAAACACTAAATTACTACATACCGGTGTGTGTGTGTGTGTGTGTGTGTGTGTGTGTGTGTGTGTGTGTGTGTGTGTGTGTGTGTGTGCAGTACGGACACGTGTGTAGGTAACTTGAGATAAGACCGTAATGCATTTGTTGCCAAGTACGGTACACACAAAACGAACATTCTTGAACATTTCTCCCTCCACCCCTCTGCCCCCCCCTCTCTCTCTCTCTCTCTCTCTCTCTCTCTTTTGTATGTATGTATGTGTATATATATATGTTCTTACCTAATTGTATCTTAACAGGAATGCGTCAAGCTCGTACTATCCCGTGTATTAAACCATTTTTATCATACATATCCTTAAATTTATGAACAGTTGTGTGTGTGTGTGTGTGTGTGTGTGTGTGTGTGTGTGTGTGTGTGTGTGTGTGTGTGTTCTTACCTAATTGTATCTTAACAGGAATGCGTCAAGCTCGTACTGTCCCGTGTATTAAACCATTTTTATCGTACATATCCTTAAATTTATGAATTTTTTGGCACACACTATTTCATTCGGTACCTCATTCCAATGATCAGTTGCCCTATTTGGGAAACTAAATTTCCTTACGTCTCTATCACCTCTCTTTTTATGCATTTTTTTGCAGTGTCCTCGTGCTGATGTTTCCCCATAGGTTATATACCCATGTCTATTTTCTCATTCCCTGATATGCATTTAGATAGCATAATCATGTCTCCTCTTTTCCTTCTCTCCTGTATTGTTGGCAGATTCAGTTTTTCAAGTATTTCTTCGTAGCTTAGATCCCTTAAGCTTGGTACCCATCTTGTAGCGGCCCTTTGAACTTTTTCAGTCTTATCTGT